>NW_026578015.1:1800000-2289094 GCF_029603195.1 Condylostylus longicornis | reverse complement strand
CGTTTAAAGTTTTGCAAAAGATTTTTTAAATATCTCCAAAAATATTTTTTGATTACAGCCTATTATCATATATTGGCGAAATCTGTAAACTCCCAGTGATCACAAAAAACAGCTTAAATCGCTCTATCTCTTCTAGTTTAGCCAGAAAACGCGTTTAAAATTTTGCAAAAGATTTTTTAAATATCTCCAAAAATATTTTTGATACAGCCTATTATCATATATTGGCGGAATCTGTAAACTCCCAGTGATCACAAAAAATAGTTAAAATCGCTCTATCTCTTCTAGTTTAGCCAGAAAACGCGTTTAAAATTTTGCAAAAGATTTTGTAAATATCTCCAAAAATATTTTTGATACAGCCTATTATCATATATTGGCGGAATCTGTAAACTCCCAGTGATCACAAAAAACAGTTAAAATCGGTCTATCTCTTCTAGTTTAGCCAGAAAACGCGTTTAAAGTTTTGCAAAAGATTTTTTTAAATATCTCCAAAAATATTTTTGCTACAGCCTATTATCATACTTTGGCGGAATCTGTGAACTCCCAGTGATCACAAAAAACAGTTAAAATCGCTCTATCTCTTCTAGTTTAGTCAGAAAACGCGTTTAAAGTTTTGCAAAAGATTTTTTTAAATATCTCCAAAAATATTTTTGCTACAGCCTATTATCATATATTGGCGGAATCTGTGAACTCCCAGTGATCACAAAAAACAGGTAAAATCGCTCTATCTCTTCTAGTTTAGCCAGAAAACGCGTTTAAAGTTTTGCAAAAGATTTTTCTAAATATCTCCAAAAATATTTTTGCTACAGCCTATTATCATATATTGGCGGAATCTGTAAACTCCCAGTGATCACAAAAAACAGTTAAAATCGCTCTATCTCTTCCAGTTTAGCCAGAAAACGCGTTTAAAGTTTTGCAAAAGATTTTTTAAATATCTCCAAAAATATTTTTGATACAGCCTATTATCATATATTGGCGAAATCTGTAAACTCCCAGTGATCACAAAAAACAGCTTAAATCGCTCTATCTCTTCTAGTTTAGCCAGAAAACGCGTTTAAAGTTTTGCAGAAGATTTTTTTAAATATCTCCAAAAATATTTTTGATACAGCCTATTATCATATATTGGCGGAATCTGTAAACTCCCAGTGATCACAAAAAACAGTTAAAATCGCTCTATCTCTTCTAGTTTAGCCAGAAAACGCGTTTAAAGTTTTGCAAAAGATTTTTTTAAATATCTCCAAAAATATTTTTGCTACAGCCTATTATCATATATTGGCGGAATCTGTGAACTCCCAGTGATCACAAAAGACAGTTAAAATCGGTCTATCTCTTCTAGTTTAGCCAGAAAACGCGTTTAAAGTTTTTCAAAAGATTTTTTTAAATATCTCCAAAAATATTTTTGCTACAGCCTATTATCATATATTGGCGGAATCTGTAAACTCCCAGTGATCACAAAAAATAGTTAAAATCGCTCTATCTCTTCTAGTTTAGCCAGAAAACGCGTTTAAAATTTTGCAAAAGATTTTGTAAATATCTCCAAAAATATTTTTGATACAGCCTATTATCATATATTGGCGGAATCTGTAAACTCCCAGTGATCACAAAAAACAGTTAAAATCGGTCTATCTCTTCTAGTTTAGCCAGAAAACGCGTTTAAAGTTTTGCAAAAGATTTTTTTAAATATCTCCAAAAATATTTTTGCTACAGCCTATTATCATACTTTGGCGGAATCTGTGAACTCCCAGTGATCACAAAAAACAGTTAAAATCGCTCTATCTCTTCTAGTTTAGTCAGAAAACGCGTTTAAAGTTTTGCAAAAGATTTTTTTAAATATCTCCAAAAATATTTTTGCTACAGCCTATTATCATATATTGGCGGAATCTGTGAACTCCCAGTGATCACAAAAAACAGGTAAAATCGCTCTATCTCTTCTAGTTTAGCCAGAAAACGCGTTTAAAGTTTTGCAAAAGATTTTTCTAAATATCTTCAAAAATATTTTTGCTACAGCCTATTATCATATATTGGCGGAATCTGTAAACTCCCAGTGATCACAAAAAACAGTTAAAATCGCTCTATCTCTTCCAGTTTAGCCAGAAAACGCGTTTAAAGTTTTGCAAAAGATTTTTTAAATATCTCCAAAAATAGTTTTGATACAGCCTATTATCATATATTGGCGAAATCTGTAAACTCCCAGTGATCACAAAAAACAGCTTAAATCGCTCTATCTCTTCTAGTTTAGCCAGAAAACGCGTTTAAAGTTTTGCAGAAGATTTTTTTAAATATCTCCAAAAATATTTTTGATACAGCCTATTATCATATATTGGCGGAATCTGTAAACTCCCAGTGATCACAAAAAACAGGTAAAATCGCTCTATCTCTTCTAGTTTAGCCAGAAAACGCGTTTAAAGTTTTGCAAAAGATTTTTCTAAATATCTCCAAAAATATTTTTGCTACAGCCTATTATCATATATTGGCGGAATCTGTAAACTCCCAGTGATCACAAAAAACAGTTAAAATCGCTCTATCTCTTCCAGTTTAGCCAGAAAACGCGTTTAAAGTTTTGCAAAAGATTTTTTAAATATCTCCAAAAATATTTTTGATACAGCCTATTATCATATATTGGCGAAATCTGTAAACTCCCAGTGATCACAAAAAACAGCTTAAATCGCTCTATCTCTTCTAGTTTAGCCAGAAAACGCGTTTAAAGTTTTGCAGAAGATTTTTTTAAATATCTCCAAAAATATTTTTGATACAGCCTATTATCATACTTTGGCGGAATCTGTGAACTCCCAGTGATCACAAAAAACAGTTAAAATCGCTCTATCTCTTCTAGTTTAGTCAGAAAACGCGTTTAAAGTTTTGCAAAAGATTTTTTAAATATCTCCAAAAATATTTTTGATACAGCCTATTATCATATATTGGCGGAATCTGTAAACTCCCAGTGATCACAAAAAACAGTTAAAATCGCTCTATCTCTTCTAGTTTAGCCAGAAAACGCGTTTAAAGTTTTGCAAAAGATTTTTTTAAATATCTCCAAAAATATTTTTGCTACAGCCTATTATCATACTTTGGCGGAATCTGTGAACTCCCAGTGATCACAAAAAACAGTTAAAATCGCTCTATCTCTTCCAGTTTAGCCAGAAAACGCGTTTAAAGTTTTGCAAAAGATTTTTTAAATATCTCCAAAAATATTTTTGATACAGCCTATTATCATATATTGGCGAAATCTGTAAACTCCCAGTGATCACAAAAAACAGCTTAAATCGCTCTATCTCTTCTAGTTTAGCCAGAAAACGCGTTTAAAGTTTTGCAGAAGATTTTTTTAAATATCTCCAAAAATATTTTTGCTACAGCCTATTATCATATATTGGCGGAATCTGTGAACTCCCAGTGATCACAAAAGACAGTTAAAATCGCTCTATCTCTTCTAGTTTAGCCAGAAAACGCGTTTAAAGTTTTGCAAAAGATTTTTTTAAATATCTCCAAAAATATTTTTGATACAGCCTATTATCATATATTGGCGGAATCTGTAAACTCCCAGTGATCACAAAAAATAGTTAAAATCGCTCTATCTCTTCTAGTTTAGCCAGAAAACGCGTTTAAAGTTTTGCAAAAGATTTTTTAAATATCTCCAAAAATATTTTTGATACAGCCTATTATCATATATTGGCGAAATCTGTAAACTCCCAGTGATCACAAAAAACAGCTTAAATCGCTCTATCTCTTCTAGTTTAGCCAGAAAACGCGTTTAAAATTTTGCAAAAGATTTTTTAAATATCTCCAAAAATATTTTTGATACAGCCTATTATCATATATTGGCGGAATCTGTAAACTCCCAGTGATCACAAAAAATAGTTAAAATCGCTCTATCTCTTCTAGTTTAGCCAGAAAACGCGTTTAAAGTTTTGCAAAAGATTTTTTTAAATATCTCCAAAAATATTTTTGCTACAGCCTATTATCATACTTTGGCGGAATCTGTGAACTCCCAGTGATCACAAAAAACAGTTAAAATCGCTCTATCTCTTCTAGTTTAGCCAGAAAACGCGTTTAAAATTTTGCAAAAGATTTTTTAAATATCTCCAAAAATATTTTTGATACAGCCTATTATCATATATTGGCGGAATCTGTAAACTCCCAGTGATCTCAAAAAATAGTTAAAATCGCTCTATCTCTTCTAGTTTAGCCAGAAAACGCGTTTAAAGTTTTGCAAAAGATTTTTTTAAATATCTCCAAAAATATTTTTGCTACAGCCTATTATCATATATTGGCGGAATCTGTGAACTCCCAGTGATCACAAAAAACAGTTAAAATCGGTCTATCTCTTCTAGTTTAGCCAGAAAACGCGTTTAAAGTTTTTCAAAAGATTTTTTTAAATATCTCCAAAAATATTTTTGCTACAGCCTATTATCATATATTGGCGGAATCTGTAAACTCCCAGTGATCACAAAAAACAGTTAAAATCGCTCTATCTCTTCTAGTTTAGCCAGAAAACGCGTCTAAAATTTTGCAAAAGAGTTTTTTAAATATCTCCAAAAATATTTTTGATACAGCCTATTATTATATATTGGCGGAATCTGTAAACTCCCAGTGATCACAAAAAACAGTTAAAATCGCATCTCTTCTAGTTTAGCCAGAAAACGCGTTTAAAGTTTTGCAAAAGATTTTTTTAAATATCTCCAAAAATATTTTTGATACAGCCTATTATCATAAATTGGCGGAATCTGTAAACTCCCAGTGATCACAAAAAACAGTTAAAATCGCTCTATCTCTTCTAGTTTAGCCAGAAAACGCGTTTAAAGTTTTTCAAAAGATTTTTTCAAATATCTCCAAAAATATTTTTGCTACAACCTATTATCATATATTGGCGGAATCTGTGAACTCCCAGTGATCACAAAAAACAGTTATAATCGTTCTATCTCTTCTAGTTTAGCCAGAAAACGCGTTTAAAGTTTTTCAAAAGATTTTTTTAAATATCTCCAAAAATATTTTTGCTACAATCTATAATCATATATTGGCGGAATCTGTGAACTCCCAGTGATCACAAAAAACACTTAAAATCGCTCTATCACTTCTAGTTTAGCCAGAAAACGCGTTTAAAGTTTTGCAAAAGATTTTTTTAAATATCTCCAAAAATATTTTTGCTACAGCCTATTATCATTTATTGGCGGAATCTGTGAACTTCCAGTCAACTTGAATCTGTGAACTTGCAAAAGATTTTTTAAATATCTCCAAAAATATTTTTGCTTCAGCCTATTATCATATATTGGCGGAATCTGTGAACTCCCAGTGATCACAAAAAACAGTTAAAATCGCTCTATCTCTTCTAGTTTAGCCAGAAAACGCGTTTAAAGTTTTGCAAAAGATTTTTTTAAATATCTCCAAAAATATTTTTGCTACAGCCTATTATCATATATTGGCGGAATCTGTGAACTCACAGTGATCACAAAAAACAGTTAAAATCGCTCTATCTCTTCTAGTTTAGCCAGAAAACGCGTTTAAAGTTTTGCAAAAGATTTTTTTTAAATATCTCCAAAAATATTTTTGCTACAGCCTATTATCATATATTGGCGGAATCTGTGAACTCCTAGTGATCACAAAAAACACTTAAAATCGCTCTATCTCTTCTAGTTTAGCTAGAAAACGCGTTTAAAGTTTTGCAAAAGATTTTTTTAAATATCTCCAAAAATAATTTTGCTACAGCCTATTATCATATATTGGCGGAGTCTGCGAACTCCCACTGATCACAAGAAACAGTTATAATCGTTCTATCTCTTCTAGTTTAGCCAGAAAACGGGTTTAAAGTTTTTCAAAAGATTTTTTTAAATATCTCCAAAAATATTTTTGCTACAACCTATTATCATATATTGGCGGAATCTGTGAACTCCCAGTGATCACAAAATACACTTAAAATCGCTCTATCTCTTCTAGTTTAGCCAGAAAACGCGTTTAAAGTTTTGCAAAAGATTTTTTTAAATAACTCCAAAAATATTTTTGCTACAACCTATTATCATTTATTGGCGGAATCTGTGAACTTCCAGTCAACTTGAATCTGTGAACTTGCAAAAGATTTTTTAAATATCTCCAAAAATATTTTTGCTTCAGCCTATTATCATATATTGGCGGAATCTGTGAACTCCCAGTGATCACAAAAAGCAGTTAAAATCGCTGTATCTCTTCTAGTTTAGCCAGAAAACGCGTTTAAAGTTTTGCAAAAGATTTTTTTAAATATCTCCAAAAATATTTTTGCTACAGCCTATTATCATATATTGGCGGAATCTGTGAACTCCTAGTGATCACAAAAAATAGTTAAAATCGCTCTATCTCTTCAAATTAGCCAGAAAACGCGTTTAAAGTTTTGCAAAAGATTTTTTTAAATATCTCCAAAAATATTTTTGCTACAGCCTATTATCATATATTGGCGGAATCTGCGAACTCCCACTGATCACAAGAAACAGTTAAAATCGCTCTATCTCTTCTAGTTTAGCCAGAAAACGCGTTTAAAGTTTTTCAAAAGATTTTTTTAAATATCTCCAAAAATATTTTTGCTACAACCTATTATCATATATTGGCGGAATCTGTGAACTCCCAGTGATCACAAAAAACACTTAAAATCGCTCTATCTCTTCTAGTTTAGCCAGAAAACGCGTTTAAAGTTTTTCAAAAGATTTTTTTAAATATCTCCAAAAATATTTTTGCTACAGCCTATTATCATATATTGGCGGAATCTGTGAACTCCCAGTGATCACAAAAAAACAGTTAAAATCGCTCTATCTCTTCTAGTTTAGCCAGAAAACGCGTTTAAAGTTTTGCAAAAGATTTTTTTAAATATCTCCAAAAATATTTTTGCTACAGCCTATTATCATATATTGGCGGAATCTGCGAACTCCCACTGATCACAAGAAACAGTTAAAATCGCTCTATCTCTTCTAGTTTAGCCAGAAAACGCGTTTAAAGTTTTTCAAAAGATTTTTTTAAATATCTCCAAAAATATTTTTGCTACAACCTATTATCATATATTGGCGGAATCTGTGAACTCCCAGTGATCACAAAAAACAGTTAAAATCGCTCTATCTTCTCTAGTTTAGCCAGAAAACGCGTTTAAAGTTTTGCAAAAGACTTTTTTTAATATCTCCAAAAATATTTTTGCTACAACCTATTATCATATATTGGCGGAATCTGTGAACTCCCAGTGATCACAAAAAACACTTAAAATCGCTCTATCTCTTCTAGTTTAGCCAGAAAACGCGTTTAAAGTTTTGCAAAAGATTTTTTTAAATATCTCCAAAAATATTTTTGCTACAGTCTATTATCATATATTGGCGGAATCTGTGAACTCCTAGTGATCACAAAAAACACTTAAAATCGCTCTATCTCTTCTAATTTAGCCAGAAAACGCGTTTAAAGTTTTGCAAAAGATTTTTTTAAATATCTCCAAAAATATTTTTGCTACAGCCTATTATCATATATTGGCGGAATCTGCGAACTCCCACTGATCACAAGAAAAAAAAAATCGGTCTATCTCTTCTAGTTTAGCCAGAAAACGCGTTTAAAGTTTTTCAAAAGATTTTTTTAAATATCTCCAAAAATATTTTTGCTACAACCTATTATCATATATTGGCGGAATCTGTGAACTCCCAGTGATCACAAAAAACACTTAAAATCGCTCTATCTCTTCTAGTTTAGCCAGAAAACGCGTTTAAAGTTTTGCAAAAGATTTTTTTAAATATCTCCAAAAATATTTTTGCTACAGCCTATTATCATATATTGGCGGAATCTGTGAACTCCCAGTGATCACAAAAAACACTTAAAATCGCTCTATCTCTTCTAGTTTAGCCAGAAAACGCGTTTAAAGTTTTTCAAAAGATTTTTTTAAATATCTCCAAAAATATTTTTGCTACAGCCTATTATCATATATTGGCGGAATCTGTGAACTCCCAGTGATCACAAAAAACAGTTAAAATCGCTCTATCTCTTCTAGTTTAGCCAGAAAACGCGTTTAAAGTTTTGCAAAAGATTTTTTTAAATATCTCCAAAAATATTTTTGCTACAGCCTATTATCATATATTGGCGGAATCTGTGAACTCCCAGTGATCACAAAAAACACTTAAAATCGCTCTATCTCTTCTAGTTTAGCCAGAAAACGCGTTTAAAGTTTTGCAAAAGATTTTTTTAAATATCTCCAAAAATATTTTTGCTACAGAATATTATCATATATTGGCGGAATCTGTGAACTCCTAGTGATCACAAAAAACACTTAAAATCGCTCCATCTCTTCTAGTTTAGCCAGAAAACACGTTTAAAGTTTTGCAAAAGATTTTTTTAAATATCTCCAAAAATATTTTTGCTACAACCTATTATCATATATTGGCGGAATCTGCGAACTCCCACTGATCACAAGAAACAGTTAAAATCGCTCTATCTCTTCTAGTTTAGCCAGAAAACGCGTTTAAAGTTTTGCAAAAGATTTTTTTAAATATCTCCAAAAATATTTTTGCTACAGCCTATTATCATATATTGGCGGAATCTGTGAACTCCTAGTGATCACAAAAAACACTTAAAATCGCTCCATCTCTTCTAGTTTAGCCAGAAAACGCGTTTAAAGTTTTGCAAAAGATTTTTTTAAATATCTCCAAAAATATTTTTGCTACAGCCTATTATCATATATTGGCAGAATCTGTAAACTCCCAGTGATCACAAAAAACACTTAAAATCGCTCTATCTCTTCTAGTTTAGCCAGAAAACGCGTTTAAAGTTTTGCAAAAGATTTTTTTAAATATCTCCAAAAATATTTTTGCTACAGCCTATTATCATATATTGGCGGAATCTGTGAACTCCCAGTGATCACAAAAAACACTTAAAATCGCTCTATCTCTTCTAGTTTAGCCAGAAAATGCGTTTAAAGTTTTGCAGAAGATTTTTTTAAATATCTCCAAAAATATTTTTGCTACAGCCTATTAGCATATATTGGCGGAATCTGTGAACTCCTAGTGATCACAAAAAACACTTAAAATCGCTCTATCTCTTCTAATTTAGCCAGAAAACGCGTTTAAAGTTTTGCAAAAGATTTTTTTAAATATCTCCAAAAATATTTTTGCTACAGCCTATTATCATATATTGGCGGAATCTGCGAACTCCCACTGATCACAAGAAACAGTTAAAATCGCTCTATCTCTTCTAGTTTAGCCAGAAAACGCGTTTAAAGTTTTTCAAAAGATTTTTTTAAATATCTCCAAAAATATTTTTGCTACAACCTATTATCATATATTGGCGGAATCTGTGAACTCCCAGTGATCACAAAAAACACTTAAAATCGCTCTATCTCTTCTAGTTTAGCCAGAAAACGCGTTTAAAGTTTTGCAAAAGATTTTTTTAAATATCTCCAAAAATATTTTTGCTACAGCCTATTATCATATATTGGCGGAATCTGTGAACTCCCAGTGATCACAAAAAACAGTTAAAATCGCTCTATCTCTTCTAGTTTAGCCAGAAAACGCGTTTAAAGTTTTGCAAAAGATTTTTTTAAATATCTCCAAAAATATTTTTGCTACAGCCTATTATCATATATTGGCGGAATCTGTGAACTCCCAGTGATCACAAAAAACAGTTAAAATCGCTCTATCTCTTCTAGTTTAGCCAGAAAACGCGTTTAAAGTTTTGCAAAAGATTTTTTTAAATATCTCCAAAAATATTTTTGCTACAGCCTATTATCATATATTGGCGGAATCTGTGAACTCCCAGTGATCACAAAAAACAGTTAAAATCGCTCTATCTCTTCTAGTTTAGCCAGAAAACGCGTTTAAAGTTTTGCAAAAGATTTTTTTTAAATATCTCCAAAAATATTTTTGCTACAGCCTATTATCATATATTGGCGGAATCTGCGAACTCCCACTGATCACAAGAAACAGTTAAAATCGCTCTATCTCTTCTAGTTTAGCCAGAAAACGCGTTTAAAGTTTTGCAAAAATTAATATTTGAGATTTTTTAAATATCTCCTAAAATATTTTTGCTACAACCTATTATCATATATTGGCGGAATCTGTGAACTCCCAGTGATCACAAAAAACACTTAAAATCGCTCTATTTCTTCTAGTTTAGCCAGAAAACGCGTTTAAAGTTTTGCAAAAGATTTTTTTAAATATCTCCAAAAATATTTTTGCTACAGCCTATTATCATATATTGGCGGAATCTGTGAACTCCTAGTGATCACAAAAAACACTTAAAATCGCTTCATCTCTTCTAGTTTAGCCAGAAAACGCGTTTAAAGTTTTGCAAAAGATTTTTTTAAATATCTCCAAAAATATTTTTGCTACAACCTATTATCATATATTGGCGGAATCTGCGAACTCCCACTGATCACAAGAAACAGTTAAAATCGCTCTATCTCTTCTAGTTTAGCCAGAAAACGCGTTTAAAGTTTTGCAAAAGATTTTTTTGAATATCTCCAAAAATATTTTTGCTACAGCCTATTATCATATATTGGCGGAATCTGTGAACTCCTAGTGATCACAAAAAACACTTAAAATCGCTCCATCTCTTCTAGTTTAGCCAGAAAACGCGTTTAAAGTTTTGCAAAAGATTTTTTTAAATATCTCCAAAACTATTTTTGCTACAACCTATTATCATATATTGGCGGAATCTGCGAACTCCCACTGATCACAAGAAACAGTTAAAATCGCTCTATCTCTTCTAGTTTAGCCAGAAAACGCGTTTAAAGTTTTGCAAAAGATTTTTTTAAATATCTCCAAAAATATTTTTGCTACAGCCTATAATCATATATTGGCAGAATCTGTGAACTCCCAGTGATCACAAAAAACTGTTAAAATCGCTCTATCTCTTCTAGTTTAGCCAGAAAACGCGTTTAAAGTTTTGCAAAAGATTTTTTTAAATATCTCCAAAAATATTTTTGCTACAGCCTATTATCATATATTGGCGGAATCTGTGAACTCCTAGTGATCACAAAAAACACTTAAAATCGCTCCATCTCTTCTAGTTTAGCCAGAAAACGCGTTTAAAGTTTTGCAAAAGATTTTTTTAAATATCTCCAAAAATATTTTTGCTACAGCCTATTATCATATATTGGCAGAATCTGTGAACTCCCACTGATCACAAGAAACAGTTAAAATCGCTCTATCTCTTCTAGTTTAGCCAGAAAACGCGTTTAAAGTTTTGCAAAAGATTTTTTTAAATATCTCCAAAAATATTTTTGCTACAGCCTATTATCATATATTGGCGGAATCTGCGAACTCCCACTGATCACAAGAAACAGTTAAAATCGCTCTATCTCTTCTAGTTTAGCCAGAAAACGCGTTTAAAGTTTTGCAAAAGATTTTTTAAATATCTCCAAAAATATTTTTGCTACAGCCTATTATCATATATTGGCGGAATCTGTGAACTCCTAGTGATCACAAAAAACACTTAAAATCGCTCCATCTCTTCTAGTTTAGCCAGAAAACGCGTTTAAAGTTTTGCAAAAGATTTTTTTAAATATCTCCAAAAATATTTTTGCTACAGCCTATTATCATATATTGGCAGAATCTGTGAACTCCCAGTGATCACAAAAAACTGTTAAAATCGCTCTATCTCTTCTAGTTTAGCCAGAAAACGCGTTTAAAGTTTTGCAAAAGATTTTTTTAAATATCTCCAAAAATATTTTTGCTACAGCCTATTATCATATATTGGCGGAATCTGCGAACTCCCACTGATCACAAGAAACAGTTAAAATCGCTCTATCTCTTCTAGTTTAGCCAGAAAACGCGTTTAAAGTTTTTCAAAAGATTTTTTTAAATATCTCCAAAAATATTTTTGCTACAACCTATTATCATATATTGGCGGAATCTGCGAACTCCCACTGATCACAAGAAACAGTTAAAATCGCTCTATCTCTTCTAGTTTAGCCAGAAAACGCGTTTAGAGCTTTGCAAACGATTTTTTTTAAATATCTCCAAAAATATTTTTGCTACAGCCTATTTTCATATATTGAATCTGCGAACTCCCACTGATCACAAGAAACAGTTAAAATCGCTCCATCTCTTCTAGTTTAGCCAGAAAACGCGTTTAAAGTTTTGCAAAAGATTTTTTTAAATATCTCCAAAAATATTTTTGCTACAGCCTATTATCATATATTGGCGGAATCTGTGAACTCCTAGTGATCACAAAAAACACTTAAAATCGCTCCATCTCTTCTAGTTTAGCCAGAAAACGCGTTTAAAGTTTTGCAAAAGATTTTTTTAAATATCTCCAAAAATATTTTTGCTACAGCCTATTATCATATATTGGCGGAATCTGCGAACTCCCACTGATCACAAGAAACAAAAATCGGTCTATCTCTTCTAGTTTAGCCAGAAAACGCGTTTAAAGTTTTTCAAAAGATTTTTTTAAATATCTCCAAAAATATTTTTGCTACAACCTATTATCATATATTGGCGGAATCTGTGAACTCCCAGTGATCACAAAAAACACTTAAAATCGCTCTATCTCTTCTAGTTTAGCCAGAAAACGCGTTTAAAGTTTTGCAAAAGATTTTTTTAAATATCTCCAAAAATATTTTTGCTACAGCCTATTATCATATATTGGCGGAATCTGTGAACTCCCAGTGATCACAAAAAACACTTAAAATCGCTCTATCTCTTCTAGTTTAGCCAGAAAACGCGTTTAAAGTTTTGCAAAAGATTTTTTTAAATATCTCCAAAAATATTTTTGCTACAGTCTATTATCATATATTGGCGGAATCTGTGAACTCCCAGTGATCACAAAAAACACTTAAAATCGCTCTATCTCTTCTAGTTTAGCCAGAAAACGCGTTTAAAGTTTTTCAAAAGATTTTTTTAAATATCTCCAAAAATATTTTTGCTACAGCCTATTATCATATATTGGCGGAATCTGTGAACTCCCAGTGATCACAAAAAACAGTTAAAATCGCTCTATCTCTTCTAGTTTAGCCAGAAAACGCGTTTAAAGTTTTGCAAAAGATTTTTTTAAATATCTCCAAAAATATTTTTGCTACAGCCTATTATCATATATTGGCGGAATCTGTGAACTCCTAGTGATCACAAAAAACACTTAAAATCGCTCCATCTCTTCTAGTTTAGCCAGAAAACACGTTTAAAGTTTTGCAAAAGATTTTTTTAAATATCTCCAAAAATATTTTTGCTACAACCTATTATCATATATTGGCGGAATCTGCGAACTCCCACTGATCACAAGAAACAGTTAAAATCGCTCTATCTCTTCTAGTTTAGCCAGAAAACGCGTTTAAAGTTTTGCAAAAGATTTTTTTAAATATCTCCAAAAATATTTTTGCTACAGCCTATTATCATATATTGGCGGAATCTGTGAACTCCTAGTGATCACAAAAAACACTTAAAATCGCTCCATCTCTTCTAGTTTAGCCAGAAAACGCGTTTAAAGTTTTGCAAAAGATTTTTTTAAATATCTCCAAAAATATTTTTGCTACAGCCTATTATCATATATTGGCAGAATCTGTAAACTCCCAGTGATCACAAAAAACACTTAAAATCGCTCTATCTCTTCTAGTTTAGCCAGAAAACGCGTTTAAAGTTTTGCAAAAGATTTTTTTAAATATCTCCAAAAATATTTTTGCTACAGCCTATTATCATATATTGGCGGAATCTGTGAACTCCCAGTGATCACAAAAAACACTTAAAATCGCTCTATCTCTTCTAGTTTAGCCAGAAAATGCGTTTAAAGTTTTGCAGAAGATTTTTTTAAATATCTCCAAAAATATTTTTGCTACAGCCTATTATCATATATTGGCGGAATCTGTGAACTCCTAGTGATCACAAAAAACACTTAAAATCGCTCTATCTCTTCTAATTTAGCCAGAAAACGCGTTTAAAGTTTTGCAAAAGATTTTTTTAAATATCTCCAAAAATATTTTTGCTACAGCCTATTATCATATATTGGCGGAATCTGCGAACTCCCACTGATCACAAGAAACAGTTAAAATCGCTCTATCTCTTCTAGTTTAGCCAGAAAACGCGTTTAAAGTTTTTCAAAAGATTTTTTTAAATATCTCCAAAAATATTTTTGCTACAACCTATTATCATATATTGGCGGAATCTGTGAACTCCCAGTGATCACAAAAAACACTTAAAATCGCTCTATCTCTTCTAGTTTAGCCAGAAAACGCGTTTAAAGTTTTGCAAAAGATTTTTTTAAATATCTCCAAAAATATTTTTGCTACAGCCTATTATCATATATTGGCGGAATCTGTGAACTCCCAGTGATCACAAAAAACAGTTAAAATCGCTCTATCTCTTCTAGTTTAGCCAGAAAACGCGTTTAAAGTTTTGCAAAAGATTTTTTTAAATATCTCCAAAAATATTTTTGCTACAGCCTATTATCATATATTGGCGGAATCTGTGAACTCCCAGTGATCACAAAAAACAGTTAAAATCGCTCTATCTCTTCTAGTTTAGCCAGAAAACGCGTTTAAAGTTTTGCAAAAGATTTTTTTAAATATCTCCAAAAATATTTTTGCTACAGCCTATTATCATATATTGGCGGAATCTGTGAACTCCCAGTGATCACAAAAAACAGTTAAAATCGCTCTATCTCTTCTAGTTTAGCCAGAAAACGCGTTTAAAGTTTTGCAAAAGATTTTTTTTAAATATCTCCAAAAATATTTTTGCTACAGCCTATTATCATATATTGGCGGAATCTGCGAACTCCCAATGATCACAAGAAACAGTTAAAATCGCTCTATCTCTTCTAGTTTAGCCAGAAAACGCGTTTAAAGTTTTGCAAAAGATTTTTTAAATATCTCCTAAAATATTTTTGCTACAACCTATTATCATATATTGGCGGAATCTGTGAACTCCCAGTGATCACAAAAAACACTTAAAATCGCTCTATCTCTTCTAGTTTAGCCAGAAAACGCGTTTAAAGTTTTGCAAAAGATTTTTTTAAATATCTCCAAAAATATTTTTGCTACAGCCTATTATCATATATTGGCGGAATCTGTGAACTCCTAGTGATCACAAAAAACACTTAAAATCGCTTCATCTCTTCTAGTTTAGCCAGAAAACACGTTTAAAGTTTTGCAAAAGATTTTTTTAAATATCTCCAAAAATATTTTTGCTACAACCTATTATCATATATTGGCGGAATCTGCGAACTCCCACTGATCACAAGAAACAGTTAAAATCGCTCTATCTCTTCTAGTTTAGCCAGAAAACGCGTTTAAAGTTTTGCAAAAGATTTTTTTGAATATCTCCAAAAATATTTTTGCTACAGCCTATTATCATATATTGGCGGAATCTGTGAACTCCTAGTGATCACAAAAAACACTTAAAATCGCTCCATCTCTTCTAGTTTAGCCAGAAAACGCGTTTAAAGTTTTGCAAAAGATTTTTTTAAATATCTCCAAAAATATTTTTGCTACAGCCTATTATCATATATTGGCGGAATCTGTGAACTCCTAGTGATCACAAAAAACACTTAAAATCGCTCTATCTCTTCTAGTTTAGCCAGAAAACGCGTTTAAAGTTTTTCAAAAGATTTTTTTAAATATCTCCAAAAATATTTTTGCTACAACCTATTATCATATATTGGCGGAATCTGCGAACTCCCACTGATCACAAGAAACAGTTAAAATCGCTCTATCTCTTCTAGTTTAGCCAGAAAACGCGTTTAAAGTTTTGCAAAAGATTTTTTTAAATATCTCCAAAAATATTTTTGCTACAGCCTATAATCATATATTGGCAGAATCTGTGAACTCCCAGTGATCACAAAAAACTGTTAAAATCGCTCTATCTCTTCTAGTTTAGCCAGAAAACGCGTTTAAAGTTTTGCAAAAGATTTTTTTAAATATCTCCAAAAATATTTTTGCTACAGCCTATTATCATATATTGGCGGAATCTGTGAACTCCTAGTGATCACAAAAAACACTTAAAATCGCTCCATCTCTTCTAGTTTAGCCAGAAAACGCGTTTAAAGTTTTGCAAAAGATTTTTTTAAATATCTCCAAAAATATTTTTGCTACAGCCTATTATCATATATTGGCAGAATCTGTGAACTCCCACTGATCACAAGAAACAGTTAAAATCGCTCTATCTCTTCTAGTTTAGCCAGAAAACGCGTTTAAAGTTTTGCAAAAGATTTTTTTAAATATCTCCAAAAATATTTTTGCTACAGCCTATTATCATATATTGGCGGAATCTGCGAACTCCCACTGATCACAAGAAACAGTTAAAATCGCTCTATCTCTTCTAGTTTAGCCAGAAAACGCGTTTAAAGTTTTGCAAAAGATTTTTTTAAATATCTCCAAAAATATTTTTGCTACAGCCTATTATCATATATTGGCGGAATCTGTGAACTCCTAGTGATCACAAAAAACACTTAAAATCGCTCCATCTCTTCTAGTTTAGCCAGAAAACGCGTTTAAAGTTTTGCAAAAGATTTTTTTAAATATCTCCAAAAATATTTTTGCTACAGCCTATTATCATATATTGGCAGAATCTGTGAACTCCCAGTGATCACAAAAAACTGTTAAAATCGCTCTATCTCTTCTAGTTTAGCCAGAAAACGCGTTTAAAGTTTTGCAAAAGATTTTTTTAAATATCTCCAAAAATATTTTTGCTACAGCCTATTATCATATATTGGCGGAATCTGCGAACTCCCACTGATCACAAGAAACAGTTAAAATCGCTCTATCTCTTCTAGTTTAGCCAGAAAACGCGTTTAAAGTTTTTCAAAAGATTTTTTTAAATATCTCCAAAAATATTTTTGCTACAACCTATTATCATATATTGGCGGAATCTGCGAACTCCCACTGATCACAAGAAATAGTTAAAATCGCTCTATCTCTTCTAGTTTAGCCAGAAAACGCGTTTAGAGCTTTGCAAACGATTTTTTTTAAATATCTCCAAAAATATTTTTGCTACAGCCTATTTTCATATATTGAATCTGCGAACTCCCACTGATCACAAGAAACAGTTAAAATCGCTCCATCTCTTCTAGTTTAGCCAGAAAACGCGTTTAAAGTTTTGCAAAAGATTTTTTTAAATATCTCCAAAAATATTTTTGCTACAGCCTATTATCATATATTGGCGGAATCTGTGAACTCCTAGTGATCACAAAAAACACTTAAAATCGCTCCATCTCTTCTAGTTTAGCCAGAAAACGCGTTTAAAGTTTTGCAAAAGATTTTTTTAAATATCTCCAAAAATATTTTTGCTACAGCCTATTATCATATATTGGCGGAATCTGTGAACTCCTAGTGATCACAAAAAACACTTAAAATCGCTCCATCTCTTCTAGTTTAGCCAGAAAACGCGTTTAAAGTTTTGCAAAAGATTTTTATAAATATCTCCAAAAATATTTTTGCTACAGCCTATTATCATATATTGGCGGAATCTGTGAACTCCTAGTGATCACAAAAAACACTTAAAATCGCTCTATCTCTTCTAGTTTAGCCAGAAAACGCGTTTAAAGTTTTGCAAAAGATTTTTTTAAATATCTCCAAAAATATTTCTGCTACAGCCTATTATCATATATTGGCGGAATCTGCGAACTCCCACTGATCACAAGAAACAGTTAAAATCGCTCTATCTCTTCTAGTTTAGCCAGAAAACGCGTTTAAAGTTTTTCAAAAGATTTTTTTAAATATCTCCAAAAATATTTTTGCTACAACCTATTATCATATATTGGCGGAATCTGTGAACTCCTAGTGATCACAAAAAACACTTAAAATCGCTCCATCTCTTCTAGTTTAGCCAGAAAACGCGTTTAAAGTTTTGCAAAAGATTTTTTTAAATATCTCCAAAAATATTTTTGCTACAGCCTATTATCATATATTGGCAGAATCTGTGAACTCCCAGTGATCACAAAAAACTGTTAAAATCGCTCTATCTCTTCTAGTTTAGCCAGAAAACGCGTTTAAAGTTTTGCAAAAGATTTTTTTAAATATCTCCAAAAATATTTCTGCTACAGCCTATTATCATATATTGGCGGAATCTGCGAACTCTCACTGATCACAAGAAACAGTTAAAATCGCTCTATCTCTTCTAGTTTAGCCAGAAAACGCGTTTAAAGTTTTTCAAAAGATTTTTTTAAATATCTCCAAAAATATTTTTGCTACAACCTATTATCATATATTGGCGGAATCTGTGAACTCCTAGTGATCACAAAAAACACTTAAAATCGCTCTATCTCTTCTAGTTTAGCCAGAAAACGCGTTTAAAGTTTTGCAAAAGATTTTTTTTAATATCTCCTAAAATATTTTTGCTACAACCTATTATCATATATTGGCGGAATCTGTGAACTCCCAGTGATCACAAAAAACAGTTAAAATCGCTCCATCTCTTCTAGTTTAGCCAGAAAACACGTTTAAAGTTTTGCTAAAGATATTTTTAAATATCTCCAAAAATATTTTTGCTACAGCCTATTATCATATATTGGCATAATCTGTGAACTCCCAGTGATCACAAAAAACAGTTAAAATCGCTCTATCTCTTCTAGTTTAGCCAGAAAACGCGTTTAAAGTTTTGCAAAAGATTTTTTTAAATATCTCCAAAAATATTTTTGCTACAGCCTATTATCATATATTGGCGGAATCTGTGAACTCCCAGTGATCACAAAAAACAGTTAAAATCGCTCTATCTCTTCTAGTTTAGCCAGAAAACGCATTTAAAGTTTTGCAAAAGATTTTTTTAAATATCTCCAAAAATATTTTTGCTACAGCCTATTATCATATATTGGCGGAATCTGTGAACTCCCCGTGATCACAAAAAACAGTTAAAATCTTCTAGTTTAGCCAGAAAACGCGTTTAAAGTTTTGCAAAAGATTTTTTTAAATATCTCCAAAAATATTTTTGCTACAGCCTATTATCATATATTGGCGGAATCTGTGAACTCCCAGTGATCACAAAAAACAGTTAAAATCGCTCTATCTCTTCTAGTTTAGCCAGAAAACGCGTTTAAAGTTTTGCAAAAGATTTTTTTTAATATCTCCAAAGATATTTTTGCTACAACCTATTATCATATATTGGCGGAATCTGTAAACTCCCAGTGATCACAAAAAACAGTTAAAATCGCTCTATCTCTTCTAGTTTAGCCAGAAAACGCGTTTAAAGTTTTGCAAAAGATTTTTTTAAATATCTCCTAAAATATTTTTGCTACAACCTATTATCATATATTGGCGGAATCTGTGAACTCCCAGTGATCACAAAAAACAGTTAAAATCGCTCTATCTCTTCTAGTTTAGCCAGAAAACGCGTTTAAAGTTTTGCAAAAGATTTTTTTAAATATCTCCAAAAATATTTTTGCTACAGCCTATTATCATATATTGGCGGAATCTGTGAACTCCCAGTGATCACAAAAAACAGTTAAAATCGCTCTATCTCTTCTAGTTTAGCCAGAAAACGCGCTTAAAGTTTTGCAAAAGATTTTTTTAAATATCTCCAAAAATATTTTTGCTACAGCCTATTATCATATATTGGCGGAATCTGTGAACTCCTAGTGATCACAAAAAACACTTAAAATCGCTCCATCTCTTCTAGTTTAGCCAGAAAACACGTTTAAAGTTTTGCAAAAGATTTTTTTAAATATCTCCAAAAATATTTTTGCTACAACCTATTATCATATATTGGCGGAATCTGCGAACTCCCACTGATCACAAGATTATGATCACAACAGTTAAAATCGCTCTATCTCTTCTAGTTTAGCCAGAAAACGCGTTTAAAGTTTTTCAAAAGATTTTTTTAAATATCTCCAAAAATATTTTTGCTACAACCTATTATCATATATTGGCGGAATCTGTGAACTCCCAGTGATCACAAAAAACACTTAAAATCGCTCTATCTCTTCTAGTTTAGCCAGAAAACGCGTTTAAAGTTTTGCAAAAGATTTTTTTAAATATCTCCAAAAATACTTTTGCTACAGCCTATTATCATATATTGGCGGAATCTGTGAACTCCCAGTGATCACAAAAAACAGTTAAAATCGCTCTATCTCTTCTAGTTTAGCCAGAAAACGCGTTTAAAGTTTTGCAAAAGATTTTTTTAAATATCTCCAAAAATATTTTTGCTACAGCCTATTATCATATATTGGCGGAATCTGTGAACTCCCAGTGATCACAAAAAACACTTAAAATCGCTCTATCTCTTCTAGTTTAGCCAGAAAACGCGTTTAAAGGTTTGCAAAAGATTTTTTTTAATATCTCCAAAAATATTTTTGCTACAACCTATTATCATATATTGGCGGAATCTGCGAACTCCCACTGATCACAAGAAACAGTTAAAATCGCTCTATCTCTTCCAGTTTAGCCAGAAAACGCGTTTAAAGTTTTTCAAAAGATTTTTTAAATATCTCCAAAAACATTTTTGCTACAACCTATTATCATATATTGGCGGAATCTGTGAACTCCCAGTGATCACAAAAAACACTTAAAATCGCTCTATCTCTTCTAGTTTAGCCAGAAAACGCGTTTAAAGTTTTGCAAAAGATTTTTTTAAATATCTCCAAAAATATTTTTGCTACAGCCTATTATCATATATTGGCGGAATCTGTGAACTCCTAGTGATCACAAAAAACACTTAAAATTGCTCCATCTCTTCTAGTTTAGCCAGAAAACGCGTTTAAAGTTTTGCAAAAGATTTTTTTAAATATCTCCAAAAATATTTTTGCTACAGCCTATTATCATATATTGGCGGAATCTGCGAACTCCCACTGATCACAAGAAATAGTTAAAATCGCTCTATCTCTTCTAGTTTAGCCAGAAAACGCGTTTAAAGTTTTTCAAAAGATTTTTTTAAATATCTCCAAAAATATTTTTGCTACAACCTATTATCATATATTGGCGGAATCTGTGAACTCCCAGTGATCACAAAAAACACTTAAAATCGCTCTATCTCTTCTAGTTTAGCCAGAAAACGCGTTTAAAGTATTGCAAAAGATTTTTTTTAATATCTCCAAATTTAATATAAATATTAAATATTTTTGCTACAACCTATTATCATATATTGGCGGAATCTGTGAACTCCCAGTGGTCACAAAAAACAGTCAAAATCCCTCTATCTCTTCTAGTTTAGCCAGAAAACGCGTTTAAAGTTTTGCAAAAGATTTTTTTAAATATCTCCAAAAATATTTTTGCTACAGCCTATTATCATATATTGGCGGAATCTGTGAACTCCCAGTGAGCACAAAAAACACTTAAAATCGCTCTATCTATTCTAGTTTAGCCAGAAAACGCGTTTAAAGTTTTGCAAAAGATTTTTTTAAATATCTCCAAAAATATTTTTGCTACAGCCTTTTATCATATATTGGCGGAAGCTGTGAACTCCCAGTGATCACAAAAAACAGTTAAAATCGCTCTATCTCTTCTAGTTTAGCCGGAAAACGCGTTTAAAGTTTTGCAAAAGATTTTTTTAAATATCTCCAAAAATATTTTTGCTACAACCTATTATCATATATTTACGGAATCTGTGAACTCCTAGTGATCACAAAAAACACTTAAAATCGCTCTATCTCTTCTAGTTTAGCCAGAAAACACGTTTAAAGTTTTGCAAAAGATTTTTTTAAATATCTCCAAAAATATTTTTGCTACAGCCTATTATCATATATTTGCGGAATCTGTGAACTCCTAGTGATCACAAAAAACACTTAAAATCGCTCTATCTCTTCTAGTTTAGCCAGAAAACGCGTTTAAAGTTTTGCAAAAAATTTTTTTAAATATCTCCAAAAATATTTTTGCTACAGCCTATTATCATATATTGGCGGAATCTGTGAACTCCCAGTGATCACAAAAAACACTTAAAATCGCTCTATCAATTCTAGTTTAGCCAGAAAACGCGTTTAAAGTTTTGCAAAAGATTTTTTTAAATATCTCCAAAAATATTTTTGCTACAGCCTTTTATCATATATTGGCGGAAGCTGTGAACTCCCAGTGATCACAAAAAACAGTTAAAATCGCTCTATCTCTTCTAGTTTAGCCGGAAAACGCGTTTAAAGTTTCGCAAAAGATTTTTTTAAATATCTCCAAAAATATTTTTGCTACAGCCTATTATCATATATTTACGGAATCTGTGAACTCCCAGTGATCACAAAAAAACAGTTAAAATCGCTCTATCTCTTCTAGTTTAGCCAGAAAACGCGTTTAAAGTTTTGCAAAAGATTTTTTTAAATATCTCCAAAAATATTTTTGCTACAGCCTATTATCATATATTTGCGGAATCTGTGAACTCCTAGTGATCACAAAAAACAGTTAAAATCGCTCTATCTCTTCTAGTTTAGCCAGAAAACACGTTTAAAGTTTTGCAAAAGATTTTTTTAAATATTTCCAAAAATATTTTTGCTACAGCCTATTATCATATATTGAACCTGTGAACTCCCAGTTATCACAAAAAACACTTAAAATCGCTCTATCTCTTCTAGTTTAGCCGGAAAACGCGTTTAAAGTTTTGCAAAAGACTTTTTTAAATATCTCCAAAAATATTTTTGCTACTGTCTATTATCATATATTGGCGGAATCTGTGAACTCCCAGTGATCACAAAAAACAGTTAAAATCGCTCTATCTCTTCTAGTTTAGCCAGAAAACGCGTTTAAAGTTTCGCAAAAGATTTTTTTAAATATCTCCAAAAATATTTTTGCTACAGCCTATTATCATATATTTACGGAATCTGTGAACTCCCAGTGATCACAAAAAAACAGTTAAAATCGCTCTATCTCTTCTAGTTTAGCCAGAAAACGCGTTTAAAGTTTTGCGAAAGATTTTTTTAAATATCTCCAAAAATATTTTTGCTACAACCTATTATCATATATTTGCGGAATCTGTGAACTCCTAGTGATCACAAAAAACACTTAAAATCGCTCTATCTCTTCTAGTTTAGCCAGAAAACGCGTTTAAAGTTTCGCAAAAGATTCTTTTAAATATCTCCAAAAATATTTTTGCTACAGCGTATTATCATATATTTGCGGAATCTGTGAACTCCCAGTGATCACAAAAAACACTTAAAATCGCTCTATCTCTTCTAGTTTAGCCAGAAAACGCGTTTAAAGTTTTGCAAAAGACTTTTTTAAATATCTCCAAAAATATTTTTGCTACTGTCTATTATCATATATTGGCGGAATCTGTGAACTCCCATTGATCACAAAAACAGTTAAAATCGCTCTATCTCTTCTAGTTTAGCCAGAAAACGCGTTTAAAGTTTTGCAAAAGATTTTTTTAAATATCTCCAAAAATATTTTTGCTACAGCCTATTATCATATATTGGCGGAATCTGTGAACTCCCAGTGATCACAAAAAACAGTTAAAATCGCTCTATCTCTTCTAGTTTAGCCAGACAACGCGTTTAAAGTTTTGCAAAAGATTTTTTTTTCCAAAAATATTTTTGCTACAACCTATTATCATATATTGGTGGAATCTGTAAACTCCCAGTGATCACAAGAAACAGTTAAAATCGCTCTATCTCTTCTAGTTTAGCCAGAAAACGCGTTTAAAGCTTTGCAAACGAGTTTTTTAAATATCTCCAAAAATATTTTTGCTACAGCCTATTATCATATATTGAACCTGTGAACTCCCAGTTATCACAAAAAACACTTAAAATCGCTCTATCTCTTCTAGTTTAGCCAGAAAACGCGTTTAAAGTTTTGCAAAAGATTTTTTTAAATATCTCCAAAAATATTTTTGCTACAGCCTATTATCACATATTGGCGGAGTCTGTGAACTCCCAGTGATCACAAAAAACAGTTAAAATCGCTCTATCTCTTCTAGTTTAGCCAGACAACGCGTTTAAAGTTTTGCAAAAGATTTTTTTAAATATCTCCAAAAATATTTTTGCTACAGCCTATTATCATATATTGGCGGAATCTGTGAACTCCCAGTGGTCACAAAAAACAGTTAAAATCGCTCAGCCTATTATCATATATTGAACCTGTGAACTCCCAGTGATCACAAAAAACACTTAAAATCGCTCTATCTCTTCTAGTTTAGCCAGAAAACGCGTTTAAAGCTTTGCAAAAGATTTTTTAAATATCTCCAAAAATATTTTTGCTACAGCCTATTATCATATATTGGTGGAATCTGTAAACTCCCAGTGATCACAAGAAACAGTTAAAATCGCTCTATCTCTTCTAGTTTAGCCAGAAAACGCGTTTAAAGCTTTGCAAACGAGTTTTTTAAATATCTCCAAAAATATTTTTGCTACAGCCTATTATCATATATTTGCGGAATCTGTGAACTCCTAGTGATCACAAAAAACACTTAAAATCGCTCTATCTCTTCTAGTTTAGCCAGAAAACGCGTTTAAAGTTTTGCAAAAGATTTTTTTAAATATCTCCAAAAATATTTTTGCTACAGCCTATTATCATATATTGGCGGAATCTGTGAACTCCCAGTGATCACAAAAAACAGTTAAAATCGCTCTATCTCTTCTAGTTTAGCCAGAAAACGCGTTTAAAGTTTTGCAAAAGATTTTTTTTAAATATCTCCAAAAATATTTTTGCTACAGCCTATTATCATATATTGGCGGAATCTGTGAACTCCCAGTGATCACAAAAACAGTTAAAATCGCTCTATCTCTTCTAGTTTAGCCAGAAAACGCGTTTAAAGTTTTGCAAAAGATTTTTTTAAATATCTCCAAAAATATTTTTGCTACAACCTATTATCATATATTGGCGGAATCTGTGAACTCCGAGTGATCACAAAAAAAACACTTAAAATCGCTCTATCTCTCCTAGTTTAGCCAGAAAACGCGTTTAAAGTTTTGCAAACGATTTTTTTAAATATCTCCAAAAATATTTTTGCTACAACCTATTATCATATATTGAACCTGTGAACTCCCAGTGATCACAAAAAACACTTAAAATCGCTCTATCTCTTCTAGTTTAGCCAGAAAACGCGTTTAAAGCTTTGCAAAAGATTTTTTAAATATCTCCAAAAATATTTTTGATACAGCCTATTATCATATATTGCCGGAATCTGTAAATTCCCAGTGATCACAAAAAACAGTTAAAATCGCTCTATCTCTTCTAGTTTAGCCAGAAAACGCGTTTAAAGTTTTGCAAAAGATTTTTTTAAATATCTCCAAAAATATTTTTGTTACAGCCTATTATCATATATTGGTGGAATCTGTAAACTCCCAGTGATCACAAAAAACAGTTAAAATCGCTCTATCTCTTCTAGTTTAGCCAGAAAACGCGTTTAGAGCTTTGCAAACGATTTTTTTTAAATATCTCCAAAAATATTTTTGCTACAGCCTATTTTCATATATTGAACCTGTGAACTCCCAGTTATCACAAAAAACACTTAAAATCGCTCTATCTCTTCTAGTTTAGCCAGAAAACGCGTTTAAAGTTTTGCAAAAGATTTTTTTAAATATCTCCAAAAATATTTTTGCTACAACCTATTATCATATATTGGCGGAATCTGTGAACTCCGAGTGATCACAAAGAAACACTTAAAATCGCTCTATCTCTTCTAGTTTAGCCAGAAAACCCGTTTAAAGTTTTGCAAAGGATTTTTTTAAATATCTCCAAAAATATTTTTGCTACAACCTATTATCATATATTGGCGGAATCTGTGAACTCCGAGTGATCACAAAGAAACACTTAAAATCGCTCTATCTCTTCTAGTTTAGCCAGAAAACGCGTTTAAAGTTTTGCAAAAGATTTTTTTAAATATCTCCAAAAATATTTTTGCTACAGCCTATTATCATAATATACACTTTACATAATCCTTTTTATTTAGGCTTTAAAATTCAGTTTTATTTTATTTAAACCGCTTTTGGAAATTTCAAGGAAATTCAAAATACAAACATAAGAAATCTTCATATGGAAAAACTTTAATTAAAAGATAAAAGAGAAAACTGAAAAATTGGATGATGAGGTAATGAAATTATTATTGACATAAATTCTTTCAAGGATCCTTTTTTAAGGATTACAAAATATTTTCTAAGCGAATTTAAAATGTAAATAAAACATTAAAAGTTGTAGACATTTTTTTTGATTTTTTTCTTATTCTTAATCATCAAAAAATGAAAATTTTTATGAAAATCCTTGAAAATTTTTTCTCCTCTCTTCTGCTTTATTTGATTTTAAATTTTATTTTGAATTTTATTTAATCCTTAAATTTATTTAAATTTTTGATTGTTTTTTTTTTTTTTTTTGTGGCACCAGATAATGCAAATTTGCTTTTAATTTTCAAAAAAAATTTTCTTTGATCATTGATTATAAGAAAATTTAGATATGAAATTTTGTTTATAACTGCAGACGTGTCTGGTGAAAATTTTTTCAATATAAAAATATTTTCAGAATTTATTGTTAATTAAAATTAAAAATTTTGGCAATATTTCGCGTTACAAGTTTCGTTACGCTTAATAAATTCGCTATATAATGCCATATGGGCAATAATTTTTCGGTAATATCTAATTTTATCTGTTACTGTGTTTAAATGTGTATACTGAGCATTAGAAAAATATTCAAATTCCGTAAATAGGGTGATTCTGCCGTAAAAGAGTACAATATTCTGTACAATACTGTAGGTGAAAAGTACAATATTATATACCATCGTTTAATTAATCGAAAATGGGTAAAATACTTACTTGAAAATATGTTCTACAACATGCAAGTGTTTTTGGATACTTTTAGTTACATTTCTGATAACACGTTCATGGCAACCTCGCAAGCCGTCGTTCCTCACATACTGCTAATTATATATTACATTATAACTCTTTTCTTGAAAAAATAAATTTTTAAGCAGATAACGCATTCATTATAACCTCACAAGCTGCTTAATTCCATCATCGGGAGTGGACTAGAGCAAGGTCTATAAGAAAATTCCTCCCACTTAAGAAGAGTTGCACAATAAATTTCCTTGGGTTGCGGTGCATCATCTTCCCCATTAAACAATCTACAATGTTTCCTTTCTTGAAAAACCTTGCAAAAATTACTAACATGCCTCTCATTTCCACCTATATATTTGTACATCTTTGTCACAGTTCGTAAGTATGGGCAAATTCGGCAAACAATTTCAAATGTGTTTAAGTATAATGAGAATTTTAAATTCGTTTATGACTCAATCACTTCAATATTTTTAAATATCGTAAAAATCAATTGTTATTTGACCGTTAAATGTCATAAAATTGTGATAGTATTTTTATTGCACATGAGACCAAAGAAAAAAAAAAACAAGAAAGGCGAAACGAAAATTACTTACGTAAGTACACTAAATGCATAACATATTCGTTGTGTGACGGTCTACAACATAAAAATAAATTTTTCGATAAATTTATTGATGAATAATATTTTTATCGACCGCAACGCATATGCAATAAGAGGGGTTATATGATGGTACCAAATTTTAAATATCGACGTTTCGATAGATACGCATTTCCCCATTGTAGCGAACATAAACTATTTCTACAGAGAGGTCCGGTCTGTCTGGGTGCTTACAAGTTCGGCTGAACTATTTTTGATGAAATTTTTTATGTGATCTTATTTTGATCATGTCACGGATTGATCAAATTTTGTTGAATATATCAAGCCTTGGGAGCTGGACCTATTTGCGGGCCAATTTTACATTTTTCTTCACATAAAGAGAAATAATTAAGAAAGTGCTATCAAGTATATCAGGGTCCGTTTCCGAACCCTGTTTCTGAACAAGGAGCCGATTTTACATTTATTATTATCTATATCTAAGAAATTACTTAACAGCATTTCTTAAAATTTAATTTTCGAATACTGTTTACACCGGAAGTTACTGACGGACTTTTCAAGGAATTCGGAAGGCACAAATTGAAAACCTACTAAGAGCCAAATTTACATTTTTCTAGGTATGCTAACTAGAACCTTACTAACGTCCTCGAAATTGGAAAAAAGTGTTTTACTTTGCGGTCGGTTATGTATTGACCACATCAGATTTTTTTCAACTGCATTTGTAACATATTAAAAATAAAATAAAAATCATGAATATATTTTGAAAATTATTAAATGTACATAATTTTCAAACAAATAAATGGTTTCAGTGGAAAATTGCTTAAAAATTAATTCGTTATTCGCGTTTGCTATTTTTTATTTGATTTTTTTTTTGTTACTTTTCAGACCAAAAACTTTTTCTAAATTTTATTTTAATTTTTTATATATTTTTCTTTTTTTTCTGTGTAAATTAACATAAAAAAAATGAGAACGTAATTTGCGTCATCACTCTGTGCATTGTACACATAATTAACATGTGAATTTGTTATAGCTTTTGCATTTTACTTAAATTTATACAAGACAATGTAAAAATTTATTTGAAACTATTGCAATATTTATTTTTATTATTAATGCGTTTTTGTTTACGCGTCCAATAACCTATTTCAAAAAAATATAAGTTATCACCGTCTTTAGTTACATATTCAAGTGGTATCAAATTACATCTTCAGTACGATACTAATTTCTGTTCACATGAAAATTGCTGACACAGCGTCTGCAATCGAACATGTTTAAACATGAAGAAATTACGAAATTATCGTTCCCATCAAAAATGCTGACGAAACGTCTATAATTTTGCACGAGGCCGGAAACGAACTTAATTTTAATTACTATAAATACTGTTAGATTTTAAGATATGATTTAGTCTAAAATTGGTGTTAATAAGAATAGAATATTATAATTAAACTATCAATTCGAATTTAAGTAATTGTAAAATTTAATTTTTAAGTAATAGTTGTGACATTGTGTGAAATAAAATTATTTTTTTATAATCGAATCAAGATAGTTTAATAACTGGCGCCCAACGTGACTTGAATCGTGAAATCGCAAAACTCTTCGTTAAATTTTAAAAAAGAAAAGAAGAAAAATAAGCATATCGCGATAAAAGTGTACCCAACTATAGTGCGCGTATTGTGGAAATCCGAAGTGAAATAAAAAGAAAAAGGAACTGAAGCAAACCGTACTTACAAAAAAGTGTTGAAGATTGTGCCGCAGTAGGACGTTTACGAGAATAAAAGTTCACGTCTAAAAAGGACAAACACAACTCAACCGCTATTCGCATTACTCACCAAGACTCAAACAGATGAATTACGTTTTTTTCCTGTAAGTAGTTTTTCATTACACTTAATCTTAAAAACTTAACTGAGGGAAACTAACTGCATCTCACTGAATAAGCTTTAAAAATATAGAAGCTTCGTTAATTTTAAAAAAATTAAGATTTAAAAAAATTGAAGTGATAAATGAAAATTAAATTGAAAATTTGAAAAATTAATCAATTAACCGATAATAAATTGAAAAATTAAAATTTAACCAATAAATATTTAATTAAAAAATAAAACAAAAGTAATCAGAAATTTAAATAAAACCAGTGAAAAATTAATAAGATTAACCAACTAAAAACTTAAATTTAACAAAAAATTTGAAATTAATCGACAAATTTGAAAGAAAAATATAATTTAAAAGTTTAAAACCGCGTAATAGAATAATTTAATTAGTGAAATTACCTTAATAAAAAGTTAAAAATGGAACAAATAATGGAAGAGCTCAAAAAATTAAATGGAGCCATCAATGCTCAAATTGAACAAAGCAAACGGTTTGAAATTCGCCTAGCAAAACTAGAGGCTCAGTTCAATACACCACAACCGCAGGTAACAAATTTGGCAGCACCGAAAAGTGAAGACGACCTGAAACAAATATCGAGACTTCCGGACTGTGTCAAAGATTTACAAACCTTTGATGGCGATGCAGTGCAGTATGTATCATGGGTGCACAGCGTAGAATCAATTCTACGAGATTACGAAGTTGTCAGAAACAAACCCATATACAGAGCAATATTACAAGCTATTAGAGGAAAAATTAGAGGTAGAGCAGATGCAGCTCTAATATCGTACAACCTGTTCGACGAAGAATGGGCCGCAATCAAGCAGTGTTTGTCCCTGCATTATGCCGACAAACGGGACATACGCACATTGGAACACCAAATGAGCACACTGACGCAGGGAAGATCAACCATAGATGAATTCTACGCCAGAGTCAACCATCAATTCTCCCTCATAATCAATAAGATCAAGACCGAGAATTATACAAAAGAAACTATAGACGTATTGATAGAATCACAAAGAAACAGAGCACTGGACGTATTTATCCGAGGGCTCAATGGGGAATTGTCCAGGTACTTGATGCTTCAGAAACCGTCAACTCTGCCAGAAGCATATTCAACGTGTCTAGAGCTCCAGAACTATAGCTGCCGAAACTTCGCTATACACAACAGGAATGATAACAACAGAATCACTGTACCATTCAACAAAATGTCCATGAAACGACAACAACCAAGTGCTGGGAACCCAAGGTCGTATCAACCAGAACAGCCATTAACAGTGGAACAACGGAACTTGGCTTACAACATTCAACATCAGAGAGAATCGCAACCTCCACCTAGACCGCCAAAACCGTTAGAGAAGATGGACGTTGACCGATCCATACAAACACGTCAGGTTAATTATATGAACCGGCCAGACAACTACAGGGGAATATACAAGAGGCCACCATCAGTAGGCAACATGCCTAGCAATAAGCACCAAAGGCTATTCAATATGGAAACACTTGAAGACGACGTAGATGACCACCCAGAAGAATGCAGCGAATATGACGAAGAACCAGCATATGCAGATGATGAGGTTCAAGAAGTAAATTTTATGACGGACGCCTTTCAAGCGTTCCTTACTTAGAATTCAAGACAAAAAACAACCAGCTCCTAAAATTTCTAGTCGACACAGGAGCTAATAAAAATTTTGTAAGAGAAGAGATCGCGACAAATGCCAAACCAACAACAAAACCATTCAAGATACGTTCAGCTGGAGGAGATATAACAATCACCAAGAAGATCGGAGGAAGATTTTTTCAGAGTCTGGGAAACAACACCTTCATTGAATTTTTTGTTTTGCCAGGATTGAAGACCTTTGATGGTATAATTGGAGACGACACGCTTAAGAAGCTCGAAGCCATTATAGACAGAAAGAACAACACCTTAAGGATCAAGCCAGATATAAAAATTCCGTTAAAGGCAAAGGCATCAGCTCAAGTCAACACCATCGAAATCGGGGCAGACCATTTACCGAAGGCAATCCAAGAAAAAATTATGGGAATAATAAGGAAATACGAGAAAATATTTGGCCCAATAAACGACAGGGAAATAATAGACACACAAGTGAAAGCAGAAATTAAAACTACTACTGATGATCCCATATACACCAAGTCATATCCATACCCAGCCAATATGAGGAAGGAAGTAGAGGAACAAATCAAAAAGCTGCTAGAGGATGGAATTATCCGCCCTTCGAAAAGCCCTTACAACTCACCGATCTGGGTAGTAGCCAAGAAACCCGACTCATCAGGTGTGAAGAAGTATAGAATGGTTATCGACTTTAAACGACTTAACGCAGTAACGGTACCAGACACATATCCTATACCGGATATTACAAGCACACTAGCAAGCCTAGGCCAGGCCAAATTCTTTACAACATTAGATCTGACATCCGGATTCCACCAAATCATGATGCACAAAAAGGACATTCCCAAGACGGCTTTTTCAACAATGAATGGAAAGTACGAATTCCTAAGACTACCATTCGGGCTGAGGAATGCGCCTTCAATATTCCAACGCATGATAGATGATGTTCTAAAGGATCAGATAGGCAAAAGCTGCTACGTATACATCGACGACGTTATCATATATGGAAAAACGGAGGAGGAACATTTAAGGAACATTGAAACGATTTTTAGCATATTGGAAAAAGCTAACCTGAAGGTCAACCTGGAAAAAACAAAATTCTTCAACACCGAGACAGAATTTCTTGGATATATAGTCACAAGCGAAGGAATCAAACCCGATCCCAGAAAAGTGGCGGCCATTCAGAACATCATGCCACCGACAAATTTGAAGGACCTAAAATCATTCTTGGGACTCACATCATATTATCGCAGATTTATTCAAGATTTTGCAAAAGTGGCGAAACCACTAACGAGCTTAACAAGAGGCGAAAACGCACAAATAAAGGCCAATCAATCTAAGAAAGTTGGAATCAAATTGAATGCAGAAGAGTTAAAGGCATTTAACAGGCTGAAAGAATTACTTATATCTTCAGAAGTCCTAATATTTCCAAATTTCGAGAAGCCGTTCATCCTAACAACCGATGCTTCCGACACAGCTATTGGAGCGGTGTTATCACAAGGTGAGATTGGAAAAGATAAGCCAATTACGTACATTTCCAGATCGCTCAATACCACGGAAGAAAACTACGCCACAAATGAAAAGGAAATGTTGGCGATAGTATGGGCATTAGACAACTTGCGAAATTATTTGTATGGGGCTAACAAAATCAAGATACTTACAGATCACCAACCACTCACTTTCACCTTGAGTAATAGGAATCATAATGCAAAGCTCAAAAGATGGAAATCAAAAATTGAGGAATATAACTACGAGCTGATATATAAGCCTGGGAGAACAAATGTTGTCGCGGATGCACTATCCAGGCTGCCAACCGAAGTAAACAGCTTATCAACAAGCTCGACCGAAACGGCAAGCAGTTCAGATGAGGACAGCGTAACGGAAACAGCACATAGTGGCGAGGAGGACAGTTCTGATCTCATACCCCACTGCGAGACGCCGATAAATGTCTTCCAGAATCAAATCATTATAAGACAAGGAAAATACATAGAAGCACACGAAGAACCACATCCAAGGTACCACAGGCATTACATCGATCTACCAGAAATAAATGAAGGAACCCTCACGAAAATACTGAAAGAAAGATTAAATCCTAACCTCGTGAATGGAATAAAGATCCCAGAATGCTACATCCGCATACTGCAGAAGGTCTTTAAGGATCACTTTAACAGATTCAAAATCCGTATAACGCAAAGCATAGTGGAAGACGTAGCTCTAGAGGAAAGGAAATTCAGCATAATCGAGAGCGAACATAAGCGAGCACACCGAAATTCAGAGGAAAACAGAAAGCAAATACTAGCAAAATATTACTTCCCACATATGAGCAGTTTAATAAAACAATATACTAAAACTTGTGATATCTGCAGCAGCAACAAATACGATAGGCGACCACATAAACCGCAGTTGCAAGAAACTCCAGTACCTAAATATCCAACACAGATATTGCACATGGACTTGATGGAGATACAGGGAGAGAAGTATATATCATGCGTCGACAAGTTCTCTAAATTTGCGAAATTCTTCAGAATCAAGGATCGATCAGCTATTCATCTAAGGGACAAAATAACGAAGGTATTACACTATTTTACCGTCCCGAAAATGATTATATTCGACAATGAGCGCAGCTTCGTGAGCCCTATAACACTGAACTACATCAGGGCTTTGGGAATAGAAATCTACACCACACCATCACAAAAAAGCGAGGTAAACGGGACAATCGAAAGGGTGCATTCAACTATTATCGAAATAGTAAGATGTCTTCAGAAAGAATACCCGCAACTTTGCCAAAAAGAAATCATCAACTTAGCAGTAGATCGCTACAACAATTCAATACACTCTGTAACAAAAATGAAGCCCAGCGACGTTTTTTTCGGCAGACCAAGTGGAACATCCTATCAGAATCTCATCGAAGCAAGAATAAAGATTAATAATGAACTCACAGAACGCATCGAGAAAAATCAGAAAACGAAATTAAAGAGAGAAAACAACAAAAGAGACGAACCTAAAAACTATCCAATAGGTGAAACAATTTACGTTCGAGACAAGCAAATCAAGGCAAAGCACAAACCGATATACAAGAAAGAGATTGTGGCAAAAAACAATAAAGCTACCATTATTACCGCTTCCGGAAAAAGAATCCATAAATCACACATCAAGAACATATAACATTAGAATATTATGTTAATAATCAAAACCTTAGGTTTCTTTTTAGACTAGCAGTCACTAGAATTACAGCATTTCCGAAAATCTTCGAATTCAAAGGCGCAATAGCAACCATTAAACAAGGACAAGGTCAAATCTTGGAAGGAAATTTCAATTTGGTGCACATCATTGATTTAAAGAGCTATGACGAGGTTATACAACAAATCATTCCTTTGGTTGATGGAATCAACTCGACCAGCATAATGAAACCACAGTTAGAACACCAACTGGCTCAAATAATGGAATTTCTGACTAAATTGAGAAGCAGCAAATCAAGAGTTCAACGGTCAATAAATTGGATTGGTACAGCATGGAAATGGCTGGCAGGAACACCAGACGCCACAGACTGGGACAACATCGTTACAAGCCAAGACAAGCTGATACAAAATAATAATCAACAGTACAAAATAAATCGTGAAGTTATGAGGATAACAAACCAAGTAGTAGAAAGATTTAACCACATTTTGGAACATGTAGGGAACTTAGATCATCGATCCGAACAAATAATATTTAACAAACTTGGAATCATAAAAGAAGCCTTGGGAGAAATCGTGTTAGCGACAGAATTAGCAAAAAATGGAATTGTCAACACAAATCTTCTTAGCAGGATTGAAATCCAAAAAATACTGAAGGAGATCGATACACTACCCTACGTCAACGAAATTGAGGCAATAGAATACGCAAAACCACAGGTAGTAACCAATGGACGAGAAATTCTCTACATATTATCAATACCGAAGACAGGCAACCAGTACTATGACCACATTATAGCGAGATCAACAATCCGAAACTCCCAACAAGTCTACCTCGAATATCAGGAACTTCTCGTGAAAGATGACGTATATGGCATATCGACAAAATGCGAGAATTTAAGAAACATCACCATATGCGAAAGAAGTAAAATTCGAAAACTGGACGAAGGACACTGTATGTATCAACTGCTAAAGGGAATAAACGCCAGTTGCAGCCTTCAATACAATAAGGAAGAAATCATAGAAACCATAAGTGAAAATATCATCTTTCTCAATAATTTCAATGGGGAGCTAACAAGTGGCAACACGAGCAAACACTTAACTGGAAGCTTTATGATACAGCATACCAACGAAACCGTTCACATAAAAGGTCAGAAATTTACAAGCGAATCTGCCACCACGTCGCAAGTTTTACCACCTGTTCTTCAAGAAAATTTAAAAGAAGGAGATATCAAGCTAAGCCTCGACTACATTCACGATCTTCATATCAGCAACACAAAACAACTTCAGAAGCTAATACCAAGGAGCCAACTCTCTATAGCATCCGATATTACTATAGGACTCGTCATCATTGCAGTCATCATCATTTGGGTCATCAAGAAAAACATCAGCAAGGTTGTGAGAAAACGCACTCCAACAGTGGTTCCTACTATAGAGATTCCGCAAATTTCAGTCATAGAAGCACCAAAATTCCAGCTTGATCTACGGGACGCAGATCTTTGAAGGGGGAGGAGTTATCACCGTCTTTAGTTACATATTCAAGTGGTATCAAATTACATCTTCAGTACGATACTAATTTCTGTTCACATGAAAATTGCTGACACAGCGTCTGCAATCGAACATGTTTAAACATGAAGAAATTACGAAATTATCGTTCCCATCAAAAATGCTGACGAAACGTCTATAATTTTGCACGAGGCCGGAAACGAACTTAATTTTAATTACTATAAATACTGTTAGATTTTAAGATATGATTTAGTCTAAAATTGGTGTTAATAAGAATAGAATATTATAATTAAACTATCAATTCGAATTTAAGTAATTGTAAAATTTAATTTTTAAGTAATAGTTGTGACATTGTGTGAAATAAAATTATTTTTTTATAATCGAATCAAGATAGTTTAATAACTTATATGTGCGAGCATATTGTAAAAACATATTTCATATTTGCGTATATAGCGGCCCCATATTATAAATAATTCACTGATATATGTATGTGGGTTGACTTCGATTTTGTAAAACAAAAATTTTCTGAAATCTTCAAGTCATAATTACATGTTATTGCAATTAACTTTGGAAAAGTGATGAAAATTTATAATTGTAAATTAATTTTGCAAATAAATTAAATAAGTTATCAAATTATATAATAATTAAGAAATTTTGAATTTCCGTCTGACCCTGAATCCGCCATATAGTATTCCAAATCAATATTTGTTGACTATAATTTAACTATTTTAATTTAATTTATTTATTCATTTAATTATTCTTCTGCATTACGCAGTACCAGTAATCACTTTAACCAATTCAAACTAACACCACACTAACAACAATCATAATCAATCAGAAAGAATATTAAGGACACCGAATACATTATACTGACTAGTGATATATAAATACAAGAGTAGAGATTCTCCTAACAAAAATCAAATCCAATAAACCTCGGGTCACAGTCTTATTGACAAGGAGTTCCACAGTCTTACTGATTGCATTAAAAATTTGTGACTATAAGTATAAGTTACTCGGGCAGTGAGTGTTCATTATTATTGACAAAAACAAAACAACGATCGAACAACAAGATAAGTTAAAATATCAATATTTGATGGATATTACTGTTTGATATCACTATTTCTCTGGTTTTCTCTAGAAAGTATCATGGCCATATCCCATAATTTAGAGCTTGCTTGTTAATAGTTCACTGTCTCGATTTAAATTGTTCAACAATATCTTATGTTGCAGTATACTCCTGATTATATGCTTCTAATTTTACTATATAATAATCTTTTTTTTTTTTGTATAAATATCTGTTAAAAGTCTGAATCATTTTTTTTCGAACTTACAACCGGATTGTTGTATTATATAGGATTGAATTTAAGTGGATTCGACTGCGTATACCATTCAGGCCCGGTTCGAATTTGTTCGGCTTCCTATGCGATTTCCAGAAAATATTATATGTAATAAGTGCACGCCCATTTACCGTAGCTCAAGCTTTCTTTGTATATATGTTAAATCCTGCACTGGTACCATATTACAAAATCAACTCATTCACAAAATATTCAATAAAAACATTTTGTAAGATAAATATTGCATACATTTAGGGGTTCTTTATGCAACACATGAGATAAAATTATTGTAATATTATGATAATTTTTTTTCCAATAACTTTGAATTTTTGGAATAACAAACAAGTTCTAAAAATAAAATCTATGCAAATAATTTTATTACATTTAAGATAAAATTTATTTCTATTTATTGCATATAGAGTAAAAAAAAAAATTTTTTTTTTATAAATTGACTTTCATTTAATTTCATGTAAATTTATAAATTATTCATAAAATGCAAATTTTTTTATATCCTTTTCATTTTTATTTTTCATTTTTATATAGTTATTATGTTAAATATCCTTAACATTTCAAAATAATAAAGAAAACAAAAATATTTGTTGCCGTTGACATTAAGATAACATTATCAATACTTTTATCATCACTCCACAAAAAAAAAAACTCCTCATTTATTTTATTTTGGATGACCATTTTGTGGGTTCATTTTGTGCAGAAAAAAAAAGGGTATTCTAAGATATAAAAATGAAAAAAATTTTAAAAATGTTGTGAAAGTTTCCTTGACGTATAATCATAAAATTGAATCGTAAATCAAATTTCATAAAATTCTGATTTAAGATTATTTTAAAGCAAATAAGTTTGAAATCAAAGGGTTTGTAGGGTATTGGGAAATTAAATTTTGATAAGAACAGGAAAAAGGAACATGTTTCCTTCCAGTAAAATTACCTGTAATTGAACTATAACTATGAAATATAATATTGTTTCTAATTTTTAATATAAAATTATGGGTAAAAGTTTTGAGTTCAAACATAACTATTATAAAAATAACATCTAGATCTACATATTGAGGAATTCGTATGTTAATTAAGGACAAAATTAAAGATATTTTTTTACAAATTTCTCTAAAACAAATAATGTAACATAAAATTTTATGAGAATATTTTGTGATACACGCAATATACAGAAACAGTTTTAAATAACACCTATCAATCCCCTAGTTGACCAATCTTGAATTTGATGTACTAGTACAAGTCGTAACCACACACATATTGATAATTCCATGGTATCCCAAACAAATTTTTAAATAACATTTTTGAAATATGCCCTAAATTTTGCTCTTAACATTTTCAATAACTTTAATTCGAGTTTCATACTTCATATTTTCGCACATTTCCTCGAAAATTACCTCTTTCTTTTGGAAAATATCACGGTACTCAAATGTAAAACGTAAAATATTTCGATAATGCAAACTTCAATTGCTAGATAAATTTTTTAACGTGATTCACAATTTGAAAATCTTATATAATTTTAATATTAAATATTTGTGTGGCTAGTAAAACCAGTTTTTAAATTCAATTGAGATTAGACATGAATTGTCTAATCGGATTTAAAACCTATAGTTTTACATTAATGAATAATAATGAATAATGAATAAATGAATAATTGTGTTCTTTAAATATTAAAATTAGTTTTGCACAGAAAAATACCGCTGCATACATGAAAAGCTGGCCAAATAAAAATTTATAAGCAATAATATCATTCTAAATTTTGGAAATATCGTAAAAAAAACATCTTTGTTATACATAATACACAAAATATATTATATACTAACAAGTTTATATACTAACATGAAAAAATATATTATATACCCCTTTTATAGAAATGAAGGACCTTTAAAATATGTGCACAGTGTTTTTATAAATTTATAGTTTGAAAATAAAATTTTTGTTTTTGTTGATTTTCGAAAACCCTTTGAAATTTGATTTTTTTTTTTAAAGTTCCCAAATTTATATATATGTATATTTTGTGTATGCATCTATTTAATTTATATAGGTATTTTGTATAACGCAAAATGTGTGTGTATATATCTCTGTTCCTATACACAAGTATCATATGGAAAAAGAAATAAAAATATTCAAATGTTCGGAACAACCTATAATAATATTACAATTTATATATTAGCTATATAGAATGTTGCCATTTAGTATACGAAATATAATGCTGTAGGAACGTATGTACGCATATACATGCATAAAATTTTGTTCAATAATGCTCGAATAGCCGAAAACTTTTTGAATAGCCTACTTTTTTCAAAAAGAGTAAAAATATTTAAAACCTTTTAATATAATTCAAATAAAAATTAACTTACTATCAATAATAATTAAGAGGGGTTTCTTGTTCAGCTTATTTCCGAAATTTATCTGATTTCACCGTCATCTTAGTGGGTTATTAGAAATGCATTATATAATGCTAATGAATGATACCTTCCTTTTTAACTTTGTGTAAAGTTGTGGAAAATCTCGTAACGTTTCTTGTTAGGTAGAGTACGAAACACTGCACCGGGGCTTAAATCTGCTAAATCTTACAAATGACTGGAATTTTTCAGAGAATTTTTCAGAGGCTTCGAGAGCTATCAATGTTAACTATTTTGTACTTAAAAACAGTAAAATTACTATATTAATTATTAACCAACAACACTTTATTTTGAAAAATTTTAAATATTTTTAACCTTCAAAACCTCAAAATAGAAACAAGGGAACCCAAAAAAAAAAAAAATCAAACCAAGAAAAGAAAGGTTTCTGTGCATTTTAATTTTTTTTTTTTTGTATAAAATTTATTTATTTTTCTTCAACTTTTTTTTTTAAAAGATAAAAATAATATTTGTGTATTGTGGGCTGCCATTTTCATTCTAAGAAGCAAGTAAAAAAAAAAAATTTTTTTTTACAGATACCCTTTAAACTAAAGTTGATAACTTTCAAATTATATGCTTATTACTTTATAAAAATTCGATTCATTTTGTATAACATTTAGTATAACAGATAGAGAGAAAAGAGTTTATTATATTGGAAAAAGGGAGAAAGAAATAAAATTCACATATTTTTCATTTTGGCATTCTAATTTTTGACCGCAAAATAAATAAATACATAAAAGGTTTTTTAACATTTTCATCAAGGAATTTTTAAAAAGTTAACAAACCTCGTTTATGAGTGCAATGCATTTTTCGGAAAGTTTTACAAAATCCTTATTTTGGAATTTTTATTAAACTTTTAATAAACTAAGACAAAATAAGAATAACAGAGAAAACTTTATAACTTTTAATTAAAAAATTAAAATGCTTAATTAAATTTCTGTAATTTGTTTTTGGTAAATTTAATGTAGTCTGGACTTTAATCACAAAATTTATACAATTTAATAATAATAATTTTAAAATTGCAGTTAATAGCACCATGAAACTTTGAATTCTTAGGATTTTAAACTAACGATGAATTGGAGGGTGGGGGATAGGTCGTTTATATGATTATATGAGGCACTCATTTACATAATTTTATATTTAATAATGGCTTTAAACTAATTTAAACTACGACAACAAATTTATTGTTCGTTGTTCAAATTCAGTTTTGATGGTGTTTTGCAAAATTACCTTATAATTTTTCCTCTATTCATGAAACCTGTCTCTCTTTCTCTGTTCTAAACTAAGTTTTCTGTATTAGAGTATGTGATGAAGCTATGGAACATTGATAGTATATGAATCTTTTTAGATACAGCGGAGCCCTTTTATATATTGCATAAAAATATATTGCATAAAAATTTCTTTTGTTCATTTATATGTAGTTTTCATGTAAGGTTTACGTCTATTATTACTCCAAAATATTATATGGTGCAATATTGCACCACTCTATCTATAATTTGCTGTTACTGTACAATACATTTATATTATAATCTGTTCGTTTTGTATTAAAGAACACGCATTTAGACTTTATTGTGTTGATGCTTGATGTAAATCTGTCCATTTTCACTTTCTCTCATATCAACATTCAGTGCCTGTTGAAATGCGTGTACATAGTATTCTTCGATGTATACAACTGCAAGTCCTTATTTATATTCTTCTTATTAAGTACAATATACGTATCAATCGAGTCGAAAACCTTTGTCGGCTTAAAGAATGTAATAATATCTATTTTATTTCTTTCCATACAGTATTGAATGTGCAATACTGCGTCTAATAGCTGCACTGCATTATAAGTGCAATAAATAATAACAAATCTTTATCGAAATTAATTTTTTGCCAAAGAATCTTGCCAACATTTTATCGTAAGTGTTAAAGTGTAATTAAAATGAATTTCTGAATAATTTTACAGCTCAGTTAAAGAAATTTTTTTTTAGTTAATCAAATTAAAAAATAAGAACCGGGCATGAAATTAAATCAAAAATTTAATAAAGTATTAAAAAAGAAAAAAAAAATATGTCAATCAATTCTCACCGTGAATGAATCCGTCTACATACAATTTGCTGCGGATCCATAAAAATATTGCGTATACAAGGATACTATACTAAATAAGAAGATCAACGACCTATTGTACATGTAGGTGAGTACATTAAAATTTATTCCCTTTATATTTTTTTGCATTTTCAAATAAATTATTCTTTAACACTGAATTTTTTTTACAATCATTTTCCTATAGCCTGTTTACACTGTTGTACAACATTTCAAAAGTAAAAAAGAAAAAGCTGTCAATAAAAAAGCAAAAATCAAATTATACAAGGGGAAATTTAATTCAATCATAGAGGACAACGAAATATTGCTGAAGTTGTTATTGACAATATTAAGATAAATTTTGAAATTCCACTGCACACCAAGCTACGCCTAAAAGTGTGCTTACCCGCAGTTGTAAAGATGATCTCAGTTGGCGCTCTGAATGTTTATTCCCTAACATTTCATTCATTTTAAGAAGGCCAATACTAATTGCTCAGGATCAATTCCTGTGAACACTTTAAGTTCGATTCTATTCGAATCGAATTATAACAAATATAATGTAAATTGCATTCGAAAGACCTAAAGAAAAATCAAAAGTAAAATAATTTTTTTTTTGGTGTAAAATCATGAATGATAGCAGATGCTTTTTCATTCAGGTTCTCAGGACTTCTTGTCTGTACAAATATCTTATGGATATACGATACATATATGTACTAAAATGTACATATTAAGTATATACAATATAATATATACCTATATATATTCCATAGAATACGAAATGAAAGTTGAATCAACTTTTGAAAAATTTTCTTACAAAATTTATTTTGTAATAATTTTATGTTGGCGTTAAAAGCCTGAAAATACAATATATAATTGAATAAATTTACTTTACACTTCTTAATATACTATTGATCAAAAAATCAAGAGTAAATATAAAAAAAATTGTAAAAATTTTCAAACACTCACACACATACACATCAACATATTATGTACTTATAGAAAAAGCATCTTAAAATTTAAAGGACATTCAACTTAAGATAACATTGACCTTTATTATAAAATCAAAATATTGTATACGATTTTGTAGCTCACAACATTGTACTTTAGAAGAATAGATCTATACAAAATTGTTATTTTAATGTTATAGTGTTTATAACAAGTCATAAAATTGAATAACATTTAACATATAGTATCAAGTGTAATTAACCTTCTCAACTATACAAAATCTATTTTTATATTATTGCAATTTAATTGTAAGCAAAAGTTTTTACTTGAAAAAAAAAAAAACAATATTCAAAGTATTACAATTATAATTTTTAAACCATATGGTTAGAATCAATGAACACGAGTTCCAGATAAAAGTTGATAAATACTATAAGTGAATTTAATTGAAGACTCTATAGAAAATACAAGAAACTATACGGAATAAAGAATTTTAATTTCTATTTCAATAATTCAAATCAAATCTAATTAGATATTTTGGAAAATAAAAGTGCCTTAATCCATTAAAAATGACAAATTCAAGAAAATTCCTATATATAAAAATTTCGATGCCTGATAAGACTGTTACCGAATTATAAATGAAGCGTTTCCAAGCAACATACTTGTGCTATGAAGGCTAAATTAAAACTATATAGTTTGGAAAAGAGTTTCTCAATTCGTATAAAGTACAATTATTTCGTATGTCATTATAACTTTCAATAAAGATATCATTATATAAGTTTAATACTCGTATTCTACAAATTTGAAGCTCAGGAATGGAAATTTCAAAGGATAGGGCAAAACAGCTACACAAAACATTGTAGATTTCAAGAGAAATCATAGCTTGACCCAAACGATAACTAATTTGCAAATAATTTAATGAAAATTTCGTTTTCTTTGTGGATTTGATGAATTTATTGACTTCCGTCTTTGGATGTAATAAATTAGTCAACTTTGAAATTCATTAAATCACATTAAATTACATATTTATTTGTCGAGCGTGAGTAAGATAGCTAGAATATCATCACTGCCAATCTAACCAATAGTAATTATCACAGTAGAAAAAAGTTTTCTGATATTCTTGTTGCCTTAATGACAACGATTAGGACATGATATCTAAAAGAGTCCATAGAACCTTAACTAACCAGACAGCGACAAACGCATAAAATGTGAAACGACGTCCTTTGCATCTCCAGAAATTTCTTTTCGTATTCTATGATTGGATCTTGACTGGGAGTTAATTTAATCTTTAATGGCCACATCTATGACAATAAATTATTCAAATTTCTTACAATTTCATATCTTAAATTCATTTGTTGAAAGAACGAACTACAACCGAATTATATTAGGAAAAATTTCTTTTAAAAAAAAAGTTCTAGACCCTATCAGCATGAAGTAAATATTACAGTCTGTTAAATTGATCGATTTCATAAATAAAGATTACAAGTTTTGTATATTATTTCTATCAGTAAATTTATTAATCACATATACAAATGTATTTATGGGAACACGTGGATCTATTTACGTATTCCAAAAATTTTTGAAATATCTAGATGTACAATGTAACATAAGGGATACACAAATGTATGTACATACACATGTATATCAAAGTAAAATAGGTATTTTTTTTAAGGATATTGCAAATTGATTCTTCGAAAATTATAAAAATATCTTTATGTTAGATTCTAGATAGATTCTCTTAATATCTTTATAAATAAAATAACCAATATCCCGAAATAAAAATAAATGTTTTTACTATTCATTTTATTTTTACAATTTTAAGCAACATAAAAAATTTATTTGAGTAGATAAAACAAAGAAAATGTTTGTATAACAAATCAATCTGGTTTTTATCTCCGAAATTAAACTTATAATTCAATTGTAATACTTTAACCGTAAGATATTTTAAAAATATTTTAATATTGCTTGGGAAATCTAGGCATTTGGCAAATATAGTAGAGCAGTACGATTCTTACAATAGTGTTCAAATCCAGATATTCCGATGGGCTTAAGAAAGTTTCTGGTCCCTATTTAAACATTGTTCATAGATTTTAGTTTATGATAATCAAAAACTCTTCTCCGTTTTCTTTTCAACAAAATTTTCGTAGATTTGCACGTCAAACTTTCATCAAGTTTCCATCAAAACAAATTTGAAAGTGTATTTCATAATGCTTATCTAATTATCAAAATTTTTCATGAGAGAAATTCGTTGTATTGTATTTTCGGTCAAACAAAATCCATGTATACACATCAAACTTTTATTAAACATCAACCAAGTCGAACAATACCCATGAACTATGTTTGATTGCAAAATTTGTATGATGTAGTTTGTTCGATGTCAAACTTTTATACAATTATATTCAAATCAAACAATATCGTTGTTTGAAGATGTTTGATATCATAAATCCTGAAATAAGGCAACTTCATACCAAACCTAAAAGAATCTGTACTATTAATCATTAATCAATTATGAAATAAATTAAACAATCATTCTGTTTTCTCTGACCATCACACTTAGATACGTGAACTTAACAAAAAAAAAAAATTTACTACAAAAAAAAATTAAAAAAAAAAGGTTTTCCATAAGGATAATAAAGAAGAAAATAAAAATCTACTAAAGATGACTTAGGAACCCATTTTCATTACTAAAAAAATTTATTTGTTTCATTCTCATAGTCATACAGTCAATTATTATTGTGATATGAGAATGAGTCCATAATAAAAATAAATTGCAATTTTTTAAACAATAAACTCGTAGATTTCTACAGTAAAGAAGATACTAGCCGAATCAAAAAAATGAAAAACGAAAAAACACTTAATTTTTTGCAAGATTTTATGGTCAAGCTAGCCCTAACATACATTCTTACAATTTATTGTTGCTTATTTTATGTAATACGCTGCTCTTGAACTCCAATTTAACAAGAAATTCGTTTTCTTTTTATTTGTTTTTATAATTTATTGACTTTTATCCTAAGGGCATAGATAATATTTTATAGATTAGCCATTGTTATAATATTTTTGCCCAAAAATTACTTTAATGTATTTATAATTTTTTTTTTCCAAATATAATTTATTGATCTAAAAGAAAAATATTGTATATTATATATGCAATGAAAATAATAATGTAATTTATCTTAATTTATTGTATTAAAGTGTAACGAGATTTATTACGTTTTTTTCATGTATCCCAAATTTAAGTTGAAAATTCTTTAAAATTTCGTGAAAAAATAAACAATTTTTTTTTCTAATAAACAATTTTTCAGAACTCAACTTTAACCCCGATCTCGATTTCGGCCCTGATCCTAATATTGACTTGGATCCGAACTACGACACAAACCTCACCCAAAACCCGACCCATACCCTGACGCCGAAATCGATTCCGACCCGGACACTGACTCCGATTTCAAGCTTGACCCCGACTTCAGTAAACCAACCTCAACTTTTACTGCTTTCCTGTCTCCGGAGTTATGGATACTATTAAAATTATGAATAACAGAGTATATGAATAAAATGCATTTGTTAGAAAATAATTTCTTTAAAATGGAATTTTGCAGGCCGATGAGCCTAAATAAAATATGAATATACATATTTTACTCCGATTCCACCCGATTTCACCCGATTTCAACCTTATTCGAAGACAATCTCAAATTCAAAATAATTTCATTAATATTGTAACCGTGTGTAATTTGTGTTGAAAATTTTGTTTAAATTTAAAATTCTTTATTAAATTTTTATTAAATAAAAATTATTAGAAGTTTTAAATTTATTTGCATTTTAATTTTAAATATATTAAATTCATTTATGCGTATAAACAAGAAAATTATATTAAGAAAATATTCTTACATAATTACTTATAAGAAAACTTATTATAACAATTATGGAAAACTAAAATAAATAAACTGTAATATTAAATTGAAAAATAATATTAAAGTTTATTTTATATAATTTCATTTACTTGCCTCAATGCATTCAACAATATTTAGAATATTATTAGGAAATATGAATATAACATATATCAAAATATTTAAGTTATGTACATTCATCTTTAGTACATTCTGCGAATATTATGGGAAATTTAAAATCTGTAATGTTAAAAATCGCGACAACCGGCAATATATAGAAACTTATAACTATTACAGGATTGACAATAAATTGACATTAAACAATTTGTCTTCAAATTTTTATTATTAATAGAACCAATGGCTACAACTGAACGACATTTTGTGCGAGCCGAATCAAACTTTTTAAATTTACATTAATAATTGTTGGAGGTTTCCACTTAAAATTTAGGGCGTAATTGAAACTATAACAAAATAAACTGATTAGTATATACATAAAGACGCTAATTGACCAAATCGGGGAACGCAAACAGCGGCCGATTTACGTTGCTAACCTAGGTTAGCAATAACGAAATGACAACACCAACTGTTAAAAATTTTAATAATGATTAAGAAAATAGGACACTCCTCGTGTTCATGCAGTTTCTAATTTAAATTTTATTTAAAACTTTTAAATTCAACTTTGTAAGTAGAAATTTAATTAGATAATCAAAATATTCCACAATGAATTTCTAATTATATTCAATTTTTTTTTACTTGAAAAAAAAGTTTTAACTTTACACTTTCAATTCCTATAAGAATAGAGAAAACAGCAAGTAGTTGTAATAATCGTGAATAAGCAAGAAACAAAAAAAACAACTATAAGAAAATAATTATTTTCTTAAACTCTTCGTGTTCATACTCGTACACATACTTAAACGTTTGACGTCAAATTAAAAAGCAAAAAAAAAAATAATAATTTTCTTTTATTTTACATAATTATCCCTTATGACTCTCTTCGCCGCTCTTCCAAATAAAAATATCAACTTCCCATATTGAGCAATAAATTCGAATTAATTTAAAAATGGTATGTTGAAATTTGTTAATTCGTCTGTAAGGAAAACATGCTCTCACCCTTATTTCATCGTAATTATAAAAAAATGAGAGAAAGAATGAATTTTGTTTCTGTTAGAATTGTGAAAATAAATATTTTAAGTTGAACACAGAACAAGAGCTATTTTTCGTCCCGAAACGTCAGAATGCATATGGAATGCATATATTTAAATGAGACCGCCCAAAATCAAGCAAAACCGCGAATTTAACCGCAGCCGCTAAAATTATTATTCCATTTGTGTATGACATTATATGCAAAATACTATACGGTAAATTTTGCCGTTCCGTTGTTGTTTTGGGTTAACAACAGAAATTGCGTGCCGTTGCCGTTAACCGTGGTATTCATAATAAATTTATAACGTGCAGGGCTGTGGAGTGGTTTTGCTAGATACTTCAAAAACCTTTTTTAAGGCTTTCGAACCAGTATGATACAATCAATACCAGTTCAATATTTTCAACCGGGTCCGGTCATTTATATATCACTTTTTCCAATGGATTTTTAGTTGTAGGGGCCATTAATATTATTGCTATAATATAGAATATCGATTACATCAACGACGATCACAAGGAACCTCTTTAAACCTCCACGTTTTCCTTAAAAATATCTTATTATTCTTCGATTTAATTTCATTATTTCTTTAATAAAATATGCAATATTATATATTCGTATTAAATATCTAAAAAAAAGTTTAAAGATAACATTTAAAAATCTAAATATTCAAGTATATGTATGTGTATATATATATATATATATATATATATACGTACAAATTTATAAATGTAGATTGGTAAGGAACCTACACAAATGCATTATAATAAACTTATGCTTGTTTTTTTTCGTAACATGTACAAATAAAAAGTGTATATAAACCGTTTTACTTTCCGCACTCTCTCTCTTACTATTTTCATATTATTATGATAATAAAAATGTTATTCTTTTTATGGCAACACAAAAATAAATTGAGCATTTTTAGCACAAAACGCAAAAAAAAAAATAATTTAAAAATATAAAAATATCGCAACGTGCAACGACATTCAAACAATATAATTTAAAATATGTAAGTAGCAAAAGTTGTATTAGAAAAAACATAAATAAAAAAAAAAACGCTAAGGAAGAAAAGCTAGTAAAATCCCATTGTAAAACAACGCAACATAAAATTGGTCAACACCCACTATGGGATTATAATTGAAGTGTCCAGTATTAGAACTCTTTAATGAATATAGGAATGGACGAATGAATTTCTGACTACAATAATTTATTCAATCCTTAATGAATTACGGCCTGAAAAATTAACACACTTCGGAACCGTGTCTGAAACCAAAACATTTATATATTACTTTCAAACTTTTTGTAATACAAAATACATGAACAACAATTTTGCTAGCCAAACGAAGATATTTCTAAGCAACAACATTGAAAACATTTTAATTTCAACTAAATAATGCAATATTATCAGATATATTGAATGCTAATACTTACAAATACAAAGACACCGTACAAAATGTTTGATTAAGTCAATACAATAACCAAAAGTGCTTATCTAAACTAAAATCAAATATAAAACTTGTTTAAAATTAAATCAAACTTCATATTCATTTTAATTTAATTCAAACATGTTTGATTGAATTGTATCAGACGGAACAATCATACAGAATTCTTGGTATAATAAAAATTCGTCACATTGTTACGATTGGAATAACAAAATGCAGAGACCATATTTCTCAGAGAATTAAAAAAAATATGTTAAGAAGACATTACTCAAGAGAGAATGTGTTAAGTATCTAAACCAAAAAAAAAAAAACAATAAAAAAATAGAATGAAAAATACAAATAAAATTGACAACAAAAGTTAATGTGTACATCTCTGACGTCATACGAAACTCTTACACAGGATATTTTGGTAATGTGACCCTTGATGATAAAAAATGAACTTTTTATTTTTACTTTTCTTTTTTATTCTTTTTATATTTTTAACTTTAAGCATTTATAATTAAAGACCATAACCAAACTTATATATGTGTGTATGTGTGCATGCAGCTACTTAAATTTTGTATTATTAAAGAATTTTATGGATTTAAGAAAAAAACATTTTTTTTTTGTTCATTTTTAAATTTCATATTTAAAAGTAAAATTTGTACCCTAATTAAAGCGTTTTCCCTAATTCCAAATCTATCTACACATTTAGAAAAAGAATTTGAAAATTTCCAAATAAGCAAGTTGAAAGGAGAAAACCTTGAATCATAGATTAATCATTAATTTATTTATTAAATTGAAATTAATTTTAAAAGGAAAAGGATTAAAACTGACAAAATTTCCATATTGGATACGTCTTTTTAAACATCGTCCCACACTAGGGACGATATTTAGTTCACAAATCACATTTTTTTGACCTTATATAGCTATTTTCCGAGATATGAAAGCTGATATTCTGAGAATTATTTTAACATACAGTGATAGGCAAAAAATTCTCAGAAGCAACATATTTTCGAAGCGAACCCTTGAAATTTAACTGAATCTAAAATCTTGTAATTACAAAATGGGCTATTATTACTTGCCCCTACAGAATTATTACATATTTACATAATAGATTTTATCATTCAGTTTATTTTCAAATTAATGTTACATATAGAATTATAGAGCAAGATTGTAATTACATTTCACACACATAATTTTTAGGGGCATATCCTAAAGGAAGAAATCCCAATACAAAATAAACAAGCCCCCATTTAATGCGTATACACAAATTATTGAGTATGTAGAATAATAATAATCTAAAAATAAATTAAAAGACCTTCAAAAAAAACATTTTAAAAATAATTCATTTATGTTATATTTTTCGATTATTATTTTGCTATAAATAATAATAATGAAAATAATAATGATAATGGAAAATTGCCTTTAAAAAATCGCACATCATTACAATGCTTTTAAAATAAAATTTCATTGCTCTTCTTCATGCTTTTGTTTTTATTTTACGTCCAGATTAATTGAAATGAATTTCGACATAATCTTTTTAATAAATATTAGCGAACTCTTCCATATAAATTATTTTTTTTTTTTTATAATTTTAAAAATAATTTTTTTTTTCTATTTTTAATAGACTACTAAAATTAATCATATTTTGTTTTTTGTTTTATTTTTAACTTATTGCAATTTTCCTTTGCTATTCTTTTAAAATTTCGGATTTTTATTTTTGTGCCGTATACCGAATTTAATTCTTACACTTACGTCATCAAGTCTTTATATAAGTGTATAATAATTTCGTAGAACAATATTTAAATTAATATAAAGCTGATTTACTGCTTTAGAGTATTATTAAAAAAATAAAATCAGATGTGGTCAGCACATAACATAATAAAATCATCTACGTGACTGGTATTGTAATTATTCACTTTGTTGGCGTGGTGTAAAGTGGTGTGGCTTATTATATGCTTGTTAAATATTTTATATATTTTATGAGTAGCTATAGTAGAAGTTTGTGTTCCTGGCTCACATTTAATTTATTAAAATTATTATATAAATTAATTGCTATATTTTGGAATGTTTTTAGTTTATTAATCAATTTGTTGAAAAACATGCTGATGTAAAATATAGCGTTTTACTATGGAATTCTATTGGAATATACCCGCTATTGTTTCACATTGTTTGGTGACAGTATCTATATGTGCTACATATTCTATAGACTAATTCCAAATTTTTAGAAAATTAATAATCCTCTAGTTAATATACCTTCAAAAGTGTATAGTTTTTGTTGAAATTTTAGTAGCTCCTGTAGTAAAGTTTTAGCGACCGGTTCTTCATTACATTGCTTCATCTTATTATCAGACGTAATCTATTAAAAAAAATTCAAGAAATTCTCTTAATTTTTTTTTTAAATGCTTAAAGAAATAAAATCGATGATCAAATAATTCGATTGTGTTGAACTACTCTGTCAAAAAACGTGACATGTTAAAATTGACACTAATAAAATACCTCTCCTTTAGTATATAATCCTATCGGTAAAAATTAACAACAATGTTGTTGATCGCAATATAAAGTAATGTATAATTTTTGTTGAAACAAATTATTAATTAGCCGAAAAAATTATAAAATATAATTTTTATTTTACATTTTTATTTCTTTAAAATATATTCATATACATACATACATATGTATGTATAAAAAAATATGGAGACTAGAGGTCTAGAAATCTAGAAAATACTATAGATACCAAAAATTTAAAATTAAATTTTAATAATATTGAAGAAAATTTTTAAGAAAGTACGAAAGAAAATTTTTACATTTTTACAAATAAGCCTGTACCAAAAATACAAGTTAATAAATTAAAAAAATTAAATTAGTGTATACGTGACATTGATAAAATTTGCAAGAACTTCAGTCTGTCTTTCTAGAATATTTTTAATATACAAGTAAATTATTTTTAACATACTCGATCCGATCTGTCGCTTTGGTACTGTTGACTTTCGAAACTCGCGTTTACATCAGAAAATTATTTTTAACCGAATTAAGGAATATGATTGCAGCTTCCTACATATTAACATTTGTAGATCAGACTTCCATCGCAATATTTAAGGCTAAATTAATTTTTTTTATATATTAAATAATTACATTTTAGTATGAATCGAAAATTTAAAGTTGACAAGAAAAAAATTTATAAAATTTTAAAGTAATTTAATTACAAATTGATATAATTGGAATCCTCCAAAAAAATATTTATTGTTGCCTAGTCATAATATACAGTCCTCATACTATCAAACATACATACATAATTAAAATTTATAACAATAAGATCCTTTTTTGAGAGTAAAGAACCCTTTTCCTTTCAAAATTCAAAAAAGAAAAAATTTTTAAAATCAAAAAAAAAGTTTCCTTCAAGACAATATTTTTTTTTAGTTTTCTTAAAATATTAATAAAATAGAAAGAATGACGTAAAAAGTTTAACAACTTTACTCTCTGTATGATCTGTCCTTTGCATAAAAGAGACCCTTGTTTCTTCTAAAAAGAGATGAAAAACAGAAAAAATAATAATTTATTGTTATTAAAATAAAAAGAAAAAATTTAAAGAAGAAATAATTTATTCTAAAAAAATATTCAATACAAAAAATTGAATAAAATTGTCAAAATAACCCATAAATTTTTGAAATTCTTTTAATTACATATTTCTTTTCACCAGATTATAATTAGAAGTAAGTTATGTAACTATACAAAATTCGGTCCTATAAAATTTCAATGTCAATGTTATACTATTTTGAAGGGTATAATAAATTTGTGGGAACGCATTTTTTCCGTTCTTCTTAGAATTTGCTTTTTAATTATTGCATACAAATTATTTATTTTGTTAAATATGCAATTTGAATAAAGAAATTCGTGAATGCAAAAAATACAAAAAAAAAGAAAATGAACTAATTCTTTCTCGGATTACCTAACGAATATATAGCTTATGCTTCCGAAGTTTAAATCTTACATCAAACTCGGACTTCAATTTTCAAGGAAAAAGCAAAATTAATAAATGAATTTTTAGGGAACTGAAAATTTTCACGTCGGCCACAAAATAGTAGAAAAATTTTACAAAGATCTCCAATTAAAAGAAAAATCAAATTAAATATATGAAAATTTAACTTAAGTTCTATAATAGATTAATGCAAACCTTTAAATTAAGTTCAAAAATTCATATCCGAGTTCTCATAATCAAATCATCATAGTTGCAAAATCACACTAACACTATGTGAAGCTTATAACACCATACTGAAAAGAAAAAAACATATAATTTTGTAATTAATATATTTGCAGACTATTATTAACTTCAGCTTACTTCAACTTTATTTTATAAATCCTACAAAATGCTATAAAAAATCATTGAATTTTTAACAATATTGTTAGCCTTTATAAAGATCCTAAGATCAGCAAGACCTGTTCGATTTCTTTATTTTAATATAATTAATGCAAAACAAATAACATTAAATGAAAATGGTCTGATGAATTTGATGAGAAGAGAAAACTTCTTTTTTTTTTAGAAAAATGGAAATCTTATTATTATTTAAATTATATTTTACATTAACAATATTCTTTATATATAGAAAGTTCTCTTGAATAATTTCAAATAAAAAATTTTAAAAATAACAATTTAAAGACAAACCGCAATTAATGATTTTGAAAACCCTTTTAAAAATGAAAGATAACAATTAATATTTTTTAAATTTTATACTTTTGTTACTATAATTTAATTAATTATTTTATAAAATTTTTATTGAAATTTTTAGATTTCAATAACCTTTCGAGAAAACCTTCATATCTTTTTTAAGTTTTACATTAATTACATATACATATTTATATGTATGTACGTATGTACATACCTAGAGACTGTTAAATGGAATTTAAATACTTTCCATTTATGGCCATCTTAAACTTGGCCATAATGGAAAGTTGACCAATTACTTGAAAAATTGAATGATTTTTAAAATTTATCAAGACCTCTTTGAAATCACTACATATCTATTATTGATAATATGCGTACATAACCCTATATGTATATGGAAATTCGAAAAATATATTAATATGCCATTTTCTATAGGACTTCAACCACTGGAAATTCATTATATGCAAAAATGCCCACACCTTATACCAAAGAAAACGATAGTTCTAGCCGTTTTTGATTCTTGTAACTTCCTGAGTTTATTTCCATGTATTGCAACCAAGCTCACTGTGTACAACAATTTTTAGTTAAATTTCTTCAACACCATTACTCTTAGTCATCATACCTAAAATAAATTTTTAAAAATGCTCAACAAAATTACGCAACATCGCAAAAGAATTTATTTTTTTTTTTCCAAATTGCTTCACTTTTTTTCTTCCCTTGTCCTCCTGGAATTAATATTTTTGATTTCTTTTAATTCAATCATATACATAAAGTATATATTTTTATAAATAAATTAAAATATAAAATATTTAATTTATATATTTTTAAAAAAAAAATTCAAGTTGTACGCAAATATATGAAATGCTTTCCATTTTTTTTTTTAATCAAAAATTGCAAAATTTCAAGTTTATAACCTTGTGATTTTTTATATTTACCCGCGCCACCATTGGCGAAATAAAAAGTCAAAATTGTGTTCTTCATTGAACTCGTGACATTTTGCGTATTTTGTCGTATTTTTTTTACAAAAAAAGAAAAAAAAAAACACAAAAATTATCAAACATGTCTAAAATTATCGATAGAAAATTGATTTCTCATCGATTCATTTACGTACATATTTAATTTTCAATCCCACTGTCTATTTTTTTCAATAGATCCATTAAAAAATTCCTATATAAAAATTAAAAAAATACAAAAAAAAAAAGTAAAAATTAAAAAATTTCATAAAATTATGTATTAAAAATTTTATTGAAAATAAAAAACAAAATTAAATTAAAATTTATGTTTATTAGATGAAATATGTATGGATGTATCGACGCTAGTAAATAAATAATTATGAACATTTACGCATAACAAAATTATATATGCTAAAAATATTCAACTTGTAAGAAATTACAATTTGACGAAACTACCTGCAGCCATCTCGAAATTAAGAATTACAGTTCTGGTTATAACAGTTATAGATAAATTTAATCCAATTGTGACATTCTTATGAAATAAGCAAGAAAAATTGAAAACTGACGCTAACATCGTTCACTTTATGCAATATTGTGAATAATAGCTGCACTACTCCACGTAAACAAGAAAACAGAAAATGTACAATATAGAACGGCGTCATACATATTCTTCAAATCAACAACAAAAATAAAATATAATTTCTTTATATACATATATTAATGAATATATATATGAATGGGTATTTACAACAGATTTAAATTATTCAACTCACTTATATACCTTGTAATTTCTTAATAAGCCAGATAAACTTAACTCTTGCCATATGATTTCAAATTGTATATACATTGTTCAATGCTCTTTAATGGTATTTAAATTCTATACAAAATTTAAAAAAAAAAAAATTTTCAAATTCTTAAAAATCTTAACCACAAACTATTATAACAATTTAAAATCGATTTTATTTATGAAGGTCAAGTAAAAATTCTTGTCATATAATTTCAAGTTTAAAATAACCTTTAAATCCATAGCTATATCAAATCGTTATAAAATAAACTTAATACTTAAATATCTAATCCATTATCTAAAAAACCAAGAAAAAAACAAAAATAAAATAAAAATAGAAAGGAATTAGTAAAATTCTTGTCATATCTATGTTTGAATACAAAATCGCACCTTTTCAAAAAAAAAAAAGAATGTAAAAAATCTTATGCTAAAATTCTATTATAACCTTTTAGAACCTCATCATTATTCTTATAAGGAATGAAAGACAAAAAAAAAAGAAGAAAAACTTACAAAATTTTCCGCTAAATCAGCAAATATTTTCTATTTTCTTCTTATTCTTCTTATTTTGTCTTCATTTTCAATACATTTTTAAAACAATTTTAATTCCTTTAAGAATTTCCTTAAAGAGAAACAAAGAAAAGAATAGAATTTATTCTAAGACTATATAAAGGTAATTTATAATTAAATTTCGTTATTTTTTTAACGAAATTAGAACCGGACAAACACCTACTATATTTACAGAAAGCTGTAACCAAAAAGTAAATTATTTCTTATTAATTTTAATCCTTCATTATCCTTTAAACAAAAAAAAAAAACCAAAATTGTCCTTTATATAGATTTAAACTGGTTACAGATTACTGGATTTAGTAGATTGAATTAATATAAACGCTAATTTTATATATGATCGGTAAATAAAAAAACAAGTGAAAAAAAAACCAAAAATATGGCAAATATATTTGGTAACGCGACACATCATAATGAAATTGGACCTATTACATTTGAAAAATTAGTCAGGTAAATCTAAATTAATTTTATTAACTTTCTATGTAATGGTTATAAATGGTTATTTTACAGTAAATTCTACATTTAATTTATTATTATATTTATTTTTTCATTAAAATTTAGCACTGAACAACATAAATTATTAGGATGGAATTTTCCTGTTGAAGAATTACATTTAGTTCATCCACATTGGCGAGGATATGCAGCGCCACCATTTTTTTATCATTTATTTATGTTTATCGTTTATTTTTTTATGATGACAATATCATCATTAGGCAATGGATTAGTCGTTTTTATATTTTCAACGTAAGTTTAAATTGTCAATTACTATTAAATGTATGCATGTATATATGTAGATATGTAGACATATATATATAGTAATATTGAAATTAAATAGTTAATTATGAACCAAAGAACATCTAACAGATCTGACATTAGTTTACCTTATTCCAAATAATTAGTTAAAACGAATAAGTCAAATTTACATTTGATCTCGATTCATTGAACACAATTTCAACAACACTAACTGTTGGTAAATTATCGGTAGAATCTAAGACGAGTATCGATTATGCGATAAAAATCGATTTCCATATATTTGCTTTTTGAATATTGACAAAATAATTTTACAGTATATTAGAAAAATTTTAAAATTGCTTTATTAAATTATTATTTAATTTTATTATAATAAAATATAGGTCAAAAAATTTACGAACACCATCAAATTTATTCATATTAAATTTGGCAATATTCGATTTGGCGATGATGTTAGAAATGCCAATGTTTTTAGTAAATTCTGCTGTAGAATATATTGTTGGATTTGAAAGTGCTTGTAATATTTATGCAGCACTAGGTAGCATTTCTGGACAAGGTGCTGCTATAACAAATGCTATGATAGCTTTTGATAGATACAGGTAATTAAATAAATTATATTTAAATCAATATATAAATTATACTAATAATTAATATAATTTTATACTTTTTTTAGAACTATATCAAGTCCAATTGATGGTAGATTAAATTATGTACAAGCAACATTTTTAGTTATATTTACATGGTTCTATGCAACACCATTTACAATATTCCCATATGTTCATATATGGAATAGATATATTCCTGGTATAAATTTAAAGGAATTATATAATTATACAGATTAATAATGCAAATTAATTTACTTTTTTGTATAATTAATGCAGAAGGATATCTAACAACTTGTTCATTTGATTATTTAACTGAAGATAGTGAAACTAGGGTATTTACAATGACATTATTTATTTGGGCTTATGCAATTCCAATGTCTATTATTATAATATGTTATTTTAAATTATTTATGAAGGTAATAAAAAATTTAATTAAAAAAAGAAATTAACTGATTTTAATTTAAAATATTATAATAAAAATTAAAATTCAAAATCTTTTTAGGTAAAAGATCATGAAGCAATGTTAAAAGAACAAGCACGTAAAATGAATGTTAAATCATTATCAGCTAATCAAGTTAAAGATACAAATGTTGAATTAAGAATAGCTAAAGCAGCTGTTAGTATTGTAATATTATTTGTATGTTCATGGACCCCATATGCTTGGGTTGCAATAACTGGTGCATTCGGTGATAGAACACTTTTAACACCATCTGTTTCAATGTTACCAGCTGTTGCTGCAAAAATTGTCTCATGTATTGATCCATGGGTTTATGCTGTTGCACATCCAAAATATCGTGCTGAATTAGAAAAACGTTTACCATGGTTGGGTATACGTGAAAAAGAATTAACAGCACCATCAAAAGATAGTCAATCAACGAAATCAGCAGATGCAGAATCTGTTGTACAAAGTGAAGTTGCATAAAAAATAATTGTTTAAAAAATAATTTTTTTTTTTTTTGAAGAACAACCCGAAAATAATTGCAAGAACTAAAAATCGGAAACTATTTTAGTTTATTATAGTGAATCAGTCGATAAAAAAAAATAAAATATTTTAATATTTTTTCTTTTAAGTTTAATTTTGACTTATTTTTATTTTAAGTAAAAATTTTATATTATGTATATAAAATATTTGTAAAAGCAATGAACTAAATAAGTTCCAAAAAATACAAAAAAATAAAGACAATATGGAATCCTATAATATTTTAAATAAATAATAATTAAATTATATTATTAAATTTATAATAATATTTTTTTTTTTTTTGAAAATAAAGCAAAGAATGTTTAAAGAACATTAAAAATAAAAGTTTTCATATATTTGTTTAAAAAAATAATTTCTTCATAACGTAAACTGCGCCTCTATTGCGAAAGCTACAAATTATTTAATTAAAATTTTTGTTATAGATACAAACCATTTTTCTTTCTAATTCTATTCTTTTTGCACATTGCCAACGTAATAATAAAGTGCAAAACAATGCTATTTAAGTTTTTAAAAGCATAGCTGTTGTTATCTTAGCACCCTTTTGTCTTATATATTGCTAAATATACATACTTATTATATGAACGTACTTGTATATTAAATGTGGTTTAGGAATATATAAGATTAAATATTAAGTTTTCCTCAAAATTAATGAGCAATTATACAAACTATGTTAAATATAAAAATTAAAGTAACGCTTCAAGTAATTAGTGTAGAACATTTGATATAAATTCAATTTGCAAAAGATCCATACTAAAAAGCCAAATTCTAAGTTTTTTTTTTTTGGAAAACAGCTTTTGAACAGCTTCAATATTATTCTCGATCCTAATGAAATCGAAGTCAAAGGTAGCTTATGGAAAATCCTAAGAGCTAAAATATAAAAACATCTAAGATTAGAAGTACGGGCCCTAAATTCAAAAAACATCCGGTCAAATATCATGAACGAATGAAAAACTATTTCGAGTGTTTTATAATAATACAAATGGAAAATTGCCTGGAGAGGCAATATACCCAATTTCAATGTGCAACTTCAATGTGCTATAATTTTGATAATATATTTTTGTTCAAGTAACAGAGATCGAATTCTACTAAACTAAATACAAACCCACACATGAGACAATATTCCATTTTATTAATTAAATAAAGCGTAGCATGCAAATTTTAAAACCATTATCATTAATTAAAAATAAACTCATAATAAATTTTACGTGATAATTTCAGAATAAAATTAATTGATAATCAGAATATTAATTAATTGATAATCAGAATAGTTTATTAAACGTAAAAAGCAAATATTTTTAATATTTAAAACTAAAAATAATTGTATCCCAAAAATAAGTGCTCTTAGCGTTACGCTTATAACACAATATTGTAGTTCATTAAATTCTGCAATAACAGAAATATATTTCTAAAAGTGAAAACAAAATAAAACCTTCATTTTTTTTTTATTGCTGGTGGCAAAAATTTTTGCAAAATCACTTTCTTTTTTAATATATGCAATACCACTAATTGCATCTCGACATGCTTTAAAAGCGTTTAGGTTCATTAATATACTAAATATAATATTATATAAGTAAATAATTACTTTCATAAGTGTTCCCGTTAAATGGAATTCCGGTATCTTATACAATTTTCAACATACAAATTAATTACCATCATTAAAAGTAGTTTTAATTCCAAAAATTTCAACAACATTAGAAACAGATTTTCCACCATATCTTTTATACGATTGTTTAAAATAAGCAAAGAATTTTTGAAAATATGAGAAACGTAAAATAATTAGCATTCAATAGTCAAAACACGTTTAGTAAAATATAAAAAAATAAAAACCCTAAAGCACTAACTCGCGTTTTCGTGCGATATTTAAAATAGGGAATGTATAAAATTTCTTTAGAGAAAATTCCAATTCGCACTACTGTCTATAAAAAAAAGGCCTTCGAACCTAAAAGACCTTCAATAATATTTTAATAGAAAAAGAAATACGATTTAGCATACAGGAAGGAGAGGGGGACTTTATATTTAAGGCAAAATTTTATTTCCTTTATAGTTCATATAAAATGTTAATTTTGACAAAAAATCACAATTAAAAAAATAACAATGGATTTGAAATTTAATAAATCGGTAAGTGTCAAATATTAGAAAATTAATATTGTTTAATTTCGGAAACTAATTTTTATTAATAATTTTTATTTTTTTAGATTTTAATTATCTTGGTATTCATTAATGTTACCTTAGCTAGTTTACCATTAAGTTTATATCATCATAATTATCATCCGCAAGTATTATATCCAACTCATGGACATGATCAATCAGTATATTTAGCTCATCATAAATTAGAAACAGTCCCATCTACAACAACAACTGCAGTTATTACAGAAAAACCACCTTCAAAAAATCTTTTAGTACAAATATTTAAATTACTTTGGAATCGAAGATTTGGTAAACATGTAGAAACTACAACTGAAAAAGAAATTCCAGAACCTGTAATTATTCAACAACCAGTTCCATTTTATTTACCACAACCATATCCTGTTACACGAACTCTAATTAAAGAAGTTCCAGTTATACAAAAAGAATATGTTCCTATTAAAGTTCCAGTACATGAAAAAGTATTAATTCCACATCAAACCTTAATACAACAACATGAAATACAACCGGTTCTAACACAAGTTATTCAACCAACAATTACAAAAGTTGTTGAACCAACAGAAACAAAAATTTCTGAACCAACAACTCCAAAATCAATTGATACTACAACAACACCAGAACCAGAATCAAGTTCATCGCCAGCAACAACAACTGAAGCAGAAAAAGAAAAAGATGTTAATATAGAAACTGAGGTGATTGAATCAGAAAAAATAATGACACCACCACCATCATTACCAGAATTAGAATATGGTTTACCATCAATGACACCAAATCAACCATTTAATGAATATGGACCACCATTACAAGAATCAGATAAATATCAAATGTTTAATGAGAATACAATAACAAATTATGGTGATAATATGCCAATTCCAATTTCTGGTAATTCTGGTGAAGGAGAATATCATAATTCATATGTATTAAATGATGGTACTAGAGTAACAGAAGAAGGAAAATTAGTTAAAGGTAAAATGGGAAATGATGTATTAATAAAAAAAGGAAATTATGAATTTTTTGATGAACAAGGAAAAATCATTAAAGTCGATTGGGTCGCTGATGAATTAGGATTTCGAATTTTAGAAAATTAAATTATGATTAATTAAATTATGGACAAATTATTTTATTATAGTAATAAATAAATTATTATTTTTTTTAAGTTTAGAAGAGATATGTTTTTTTATGATAATTTAAGAAAAATAATTAAAAATATTATTGCAAAAATTGAAAATTTCTCTTATAATTTCTAATAATCTAATTTTTTAACAGAAAGCGTTATTGTTCAGATTAGGGATTCTACCGAATTTTAAAATAATCGATTTATTATTTGGTTTGAAAGAGCCGAATATTTGTTTTTATTTTCTCAAAATTTTTATTCACTGAACATATACAGTGAGGCTTGTATAACTCGAAGTCGCACGGGAACGTTAAAACAGTTCGAGTTATGGGGATTTCGAAGAGAAAACAAAAAATTCAAGGGAACTCATATGACTTCGAGGAGTTCGAGGTGTGATGGCTCTACCGTATATTTAAAAGCGAATATTATTGAATAGCTTACTAAGTTATTTTTATTCGAATTCGACGAATTTTAGAAAAGCTAATTTTTTTCGGAAATCTCTTGTTTAAATGTAACCACGGTTTATAAGGTGTTTGCATTTACATATTGAATGGGATTGATTAATTTCTCAAATATGGTTTAATCCGATTTATTCAAATATTGAAAAATTGTTATCTCCCCAATTTAAACATATTAAATCATTTAAATCTGAAAGACAAAAACCTTGGCAATATTACACTGACCACTTTTACTCTTTATCTTTCCTTTACTTTTTAATATTTTAAATTTTAAAGCTAAAACTGGTTAGGGCAATGGTATTCGTGTATGGATTTATATTAAATGAAAAGAATTAAAATTAATTGACTTTGATTACTTTTGTTTTTATTTTTGTTCTTAAATTCTCTAAAATTAATTATTTTTTCATTATTTTTTTTTTCTTTTATTAATTAGTTTTAAAAACATTGTTCAAAATAACAAAACATAAAGGAACAAAAAACAATAACAATTTTTTTTTTATATACAATTATTAATTTTTTATTTTTTTTTTACACGTTTTTTTCATTAATTTTTAATTGTATTTATTTTTTTGTATTTAAGTACGTCGAATATTAATAGTATGTTTTATTTTAGAAATTAAATATTCTTATAAAAAACTAGAAGAAATAGAAAGCACATAAAAATTATAATTTAAAAAAATTTATATTAATTTACAAAATATAAAATAAGAAAAAAAAAGAAATTAAAATAAAATGCGAAAAATGCATAATATAAAATAAATTTTCTGTAAAAAATAAAAATTTACTTTTTTAAAATAAGAACAATGAACTTATTATACAAGGATAATGAACTAATTTACAACAGTTTTTGTGACCCCTATTCTATTCGCCCAATAAAATTTTGCTAATAATATTGTCTCAGCAATTTTAAGCAAGATATTTAAAATTTCCGAAAAAAAAAAATCGAATATTTTCAATAATTCAAATATGCAATTAAAGTTCTAACTTAAAACTTAAAAATCATAAAAAGCGATCACTATTCATTCACTACAGCCCCCCTAGAAACTAACTAAAGTTTTCAGGTTTTCAATATTTTATATTTTTCTATGTAAATTTTTTTTAATTTAAAATATTTTTGTAGCAATTAGAAAAAAAATTTCAAAATGCTTCCTAGAATTTCAAGCATGCTACGATTTTCGTTCTTCTTTTTTTAGAAAAAAATTTATCGAACATGCTACATTTGAAAATTTTATAGTTTTTATTAGTATCGAACATACTTTAGGGGTTTTTGTTTAATGCACGTTGCGTTGAAAGTTCTAGATTAGAATTTAAATTTCCAAGTCATAGCGGTAAACAGCATGTTGAAACTTCAGCTAAATTCTAATCTACAAATTCTAAAACGTATAAATAATCAGTGGTTGCAAAATGACATACTCGTAAATGACATTGTTATGAAAACTAAAATTTTAGAACTGAAATTAATGAACCGAATACAATGTAATTAATGAAATTAATGAACCGAATACAATGTAAGGTACATTTTGCGAACGTGTTCTTCAAATTAGAAATATTCTAGAACTGAACGATAACCCCATTTTTTATTAAGATCTTAAGTTAGAACTGAATTTTTGAAATGCCCTTCATTATCTATATTTTAAAATTATTTTATAATTTAATTAAAAAATTAAAAATCAAACTTTTAATATGAATTAATTTTTTAATAATAACTATATTGATTTATTTGATCGTCTAATATTTAACCTTTCCTTATCGAGTATTTGTTTTCTTTTTTTATCAAAAATAATTTGCAAGGTTTTTTATTTAACAAGCTTTTGATTTAATAATTTTCATATTATAATTTAAATACTTTTATATTTTGCGACAAAATGTACTTTTTTTTTTCTTCAATAATTTGATGTGAGTACACGGTATTTAATACAAAGCGAGTAAATTTATTTACACAAAATAAAATATTTTTAATTATTAAAACTAGGAATTTGCTGTTCCATATAATCAATCAATAATCGAAAAGGAATTGATTTTATATTATAGTTTATTAAATCTCAATATAAAATAGAAGTATTTAATAAAAATAAATGAAATTTTGTTACTAAAAATTCCTTATTTAAGAAGAAATTATCCATTTCTATTTATTATTTTATAATAAAAATTTTTGTATATTTAAAAATTTTTTAAGTATTTAGTTTTCACGTTATATGTTACAATTAATTATTTAAAATAATTGTTTATAATATAGATTTAAAGTTTTTAGATACAATTTTAAAAAATATTATCATTAAGAAATATCAAATAAATCATTTTAAAATAAGAAGATAAATTTTGAAGTTTTTATTAAATCTTTTTTAAAATTTTGGCTTGTTTAAAATATTTCAATCATGTTTTTATTAAAATTAAAGAATTAATGGAAAATTTAAATAATTTAATTATTTAAGATTATCAAGAGAAAATTTTGATAAAATAAAATTATAATTGATTAATATAAATATATTTATAATAAATTTTTGAATAATTCTCATAAATGTTTAATGAGCAAAACTTTTATATTATTAAAAACTATTCATAAATATATGAAAAAAGCATACTTTTATGAATTATTTTTTTTTTTAGCAACCATTTAAATTATTGTTAGATAAATACTAATAACAACATTATTGAATTAAAAATATGGTAGAAAATGAAAATATAAAATAACTACTTTTAACTTTATTTAAAAAAAAAAAACAAGATCACCTATATTCTGTTAGTCGTTAATACTTAAGATAATGTGATATTATTGAAAAATATTTTAATTTTCAGTATAGAATTTCAAATTTGAAATTGATTTTATTCTGAAAAGCTCAAATCCATCACGTCAAGTTAGTTTTGAATAACAACCCATCACGTCAAGTAATTTATTTTATTAAAAGCGGCAGAATTTGTTCTTTGAATTAATAATGAAAATTTGAAAAAAAAAAAATATTTATATTTACAATTTAATATTCTTTATAAATTAAATTTTACATTTATAAAAATTATTAATTAAAAGGTCCTAAATATTATAAAAATATTCATCACTATTTTATTTATTTGGTGTAATATTGCTAAGAAGTACTAGGCGCGATTTCTTAGCAAAAAATAAAAAATATTTGAATATTAAAAAAAAAAAATTAAACAAAAAACAAGTATTAAAAAATTCTTATTTTAATTATTGGAAAACAAATAAAAAAAAAAAAATTTAAATGTATTTTTAAAATATATGGTATTAAAATTTTAAAATATTTAAGTAAAAAAATTGTATTTAATTTTAAAATTGTAATTATGTAAATAGCGGAAGAACTACTTATTTTTTTAATTTCTAAAATATTTTAAATTTCTACATTTAAAAAAGAAAATATATATAGATATTAAATAAAACTCATACATAAAATTTAAAGAAAATAAAAGAAAAAAGAATATAGAAATTAATTTTATAGCTTATATTAAACATTTTTTTTATATATATTAAATTTATTAAATGTGGTTTTCACAAAATTGCTTTAATAACTGGTATAATTACTACAATTTTTCTCGAATCTAAATTTAGTTAATTTTTTTTGTTTTAACTTAGTTTATTTCTTTTTACATTTTTAACGAGCTCATGAATTATATTTTTGAAAGAATCTGAAACTAATCAAAAATAGTTAAATTATTTTTTTTGCAATAAGTAAACTTGATAAATAAATTAAAAAGATCATGAGAGTGTTTGGGCAAGCAACCAGCAGATGCTGATCTAATATCTATTTGACTAATTAAACAATTAAAATTGAATTTATTAAAAAATTAAATTGATATATGACTTTGAATGCATTATAACCTGTTATATTTTATAAATTTAAATTGAAACTTAAAATTAATGCCCATGAAACACTAATATAAAAATGTAAATTACATTTTATTTTGATTTACAAATTCCAATTGGTAACTTTTATATTATATTGTAAAAAAAAAAAAGTATTATTTAAATGAAATGAAATTTTATAAATTTCATTTTAATATTTTTAAAATTTTAAATAATTTTACATATTACATTTATATTATAATTTTTTGTACCAATTTTAATAATACAATAAATTTTATTATAAACATTTTTTTATTGCTTATTTTTAATTCAAAATTTTTTTTTTTTTTTTTATTATATACTTTTAGAAATTTTTAAATTAAATTAAGATTTTTAATTATAACTTAATATTTGAAATATTTAATTGAATATATAGTTTTTCATTAAAAAAATTTTTATTAAATTTAAATAAAAATTAGTAAAGATATTAATAATTTAAGGAATCGTTAGCATTTTGAATTTTTTTTATTTGTTGGATTATTTGTTTGCTGTTGTTGATATTGAATACATGATTCATCTTTTAATAATGGTGAATCTGCTGCATTATTACTACTATTATCTAAATTCATCATATTTGATGGCTGTTGTAATTGTTGTTGTTGTTGTTGTTGTTGTAATTGATTTGTTAAATATTTTTGTTGTTTATTACTATTATTAATATTTTGTGACTGTTGATTTATATTTAAACTTCTTTTACGTGCTTTAATCTCTGATAAATTTCCACCATCTAATCCACTACTACTACTAAAACTAGTTGATATTCCAATTTCACCAATACTTCTTCTATTAGTACCACTGTTGCTGCCACTGATACCACCACCAATACCAATATTACTACCACCAATAATCAAACTAGTACTTCGATCGTTATTATCACTATTATTATATGGTAAATCGTCAGTATTTTGAATTTGTAAACATGGTAATAATAAATTATTATCAGTATGAGCTAAATTAGCATTACCAGGATTACCACAACCAGATGGTGATTTTGATAATGCTACTGCCATACTATTATTACTAGTTTGTTGTGATCCAAGTAATGATGCTGTATGTTGATTAAATGATGTCTGTAATGAATTCGGGCTAATTGGTGTTGGTCCATTTGGTAAACAATCCTTGGTAGCATACATTATAAGATCATTTTTTTGTCCCTCCTCATTTTTTTTACGCACTAATGTTATACTTACCGATGGGAATGTTGTTGGCGATTGTGAATTACTATCCTGTTTACTATGATTATCAATATTTGTATTTGTTGATATTTCATGTAAATTCATATTTGATAAATTTTTATTGGATGCATTTAAATCATTTCTTCTATTAATTTGAAAATGTGCAGTATAACGATCATCTTCGTCAAGGGAATGTAGTAGCTAAAAAGGTAATAAAAAAAAAATAAAATAGAAATAATTAAATATTTTTTGTTTTATAAAAATAAATTAAATTTTAACAAAATATTGAATACATTGCTTTGATGTAACATTAAAATGAATAATGGCATTATTTTATATTTATTATTATGTTATACTATATTATAGAAGCTGATGTGCTTTTATGAAAAGAAGCCGCTTAATTATTCCAATAAAACAAAAACAAAATTTTAGTACTGTTGTAATAGGAAATTTTGTATTTTTTTCAATCAAATTTTATCAATATAGCACAGTACTAAAATTTTTATAATTAAAATATATATTAAATAAATATTCATATATATTTTCCATTATTTTAAATAAATACTATATAAGCCAATTTATTAAAAATTTATCAACATAAAAATTATAAAGTTAATTTTTACAGCATTTCGAATAATTTTATTTAATTACAACATTCATTTAACATTTTAACATTAAATTATATAAAGCACATGTTAAAATAATGATAGGTTAGAAAATTTTGTAATTATAACGAACGAACATTAGTTTTCTAATTTATGTAAATCATTGAATTTTTCTTTAAAAAATTAAATAAATTTGGAATAGAAGGTATGTGATATAAATCCGCTCTTGTTATTTGTTTCTCAGTTAAAAAAACAGCATATTTTATTAAGAAAATCAAAATACAATCATCCCAAAGAATTTATCCTCCTTTAGGAAATTTATGGAAGTTCTTTAACAGTAAAAGAGGGCCTGATGAACTAAGAAACTGAAAAAGCTAAAGAAGTAGTTGATGAGCTTAGATAATACCATTTTACATGAACTTAAGCTTGTTTTAAAGAGTATATGGAAATATTGAAAATTGTTGAAAAAATCCGTAAATAACTGTAAATAATTTGACATAAATGATGCCATTTAAAAATTATTTGAATTTTTCTTTCATTAGCTGAGTTTTGGAAATTAAAATAAAGTATGAACAAAAACCGTATACCCATCTATAGTTTAAAAACGGAATTATATTCAAATACCCAATAAACTTTGTTTTGAATTTAAAAAAAAAAAAATTTATATTTGACAAACATTTGGAAAAAAAAAAATTTGTTTTAAAACACCTAAACAGTAAAAGTAAATATAAATACAAAATATAGTTATTATTTTTAATAAAAAATAATTATCTTATTAAATTTAAAAAATATCCTTCCACCTTTTTTACAATTATATAATTAATTCATGTTTAAATGAATAAAAATTACTTATTTAAATTTATATTATAAATAAATTTAATTTTTTTGATTTTAAAAAATAATGATCATGAAATATAAATAATGGCAGCCAAAAACAATAAAAAATAGAAGCCACAATAATAATCATATAATTATATTTTTATCTTTTTAAAATCTTTCTTCTTTTCTAAAAGATTTTGGGCATGATTATTCTAAAAAAAAAAAAAACAACTAAATTATAATATTTTGTTTAATTTCAATTAATTAATAAATCGCTATTGATCTCCTTTTTCAATACTCACCAAGTGTACATAATGAATAAATAAAAGAACTCAAATTATATTTAAAATAAAAATTGCAATAATACGCCATTATTTGTATGAGTAGTTTTTGTCAAATATTTATTTGACATTAATGAATTTTGTCAAATTCGGTTTTAACACACAACCGAAATGAATGTAACTCGTCTTCTTGTAGATTTATAAGCCTAATTACAAATTGCCTAGTTTATAAGTTTCTAGATTATTATTCTATTGAACAACAGAACAATAAATTAAAAAATAAAATATGATTTTGTTTTTAATGAAAACCCATCCCTGGATTTGAATTCCATTATATAGATATTTATATTTCAACTGCCAAATGTCATTTAAGTCATTTAACAAAAACAATAATAATTACAAAACAAATTATTGGCCAACATACTTTTCAATAAGAAAAAATATTTTTACTTAAAAAAAAACAAACTAAAAATTCATTTTAAAAATAAATTTGAAAAAAAAAAAAATAAAAATTAAAAAAAAAAATTAAATCCAAAATTTTCAATTTATTAATTAAACTTTAATTTTAATTTTTTTTTTAATTATATGCCGAAACAAAATTAATTTTCTAATAAATAAAATAATATTGAATAAAACCACTGGTTTTTAAAGTAGCACTTTTCTCTTGAACAAGTGAAAATATATTATCAGTTTATTGCATATACTTCGGATGAGCAAAAGAAAAAATTTAAAAGAAGTGCTAACATAATATAGATTAATTGGACAGTTTAGTTGCCGAATTAAAATTAATAATTCTACTTTTAGATGACAGTATATAACATTTACGGTTACCTTTTCGCTTTTATAGGAATTTTGGATAAACTTGCATTTTTAGAATTATAAAATTCAAATTGAAAGGTGTCTAAAATTTAAATTTTACGAATTAACTTAGAGAGTGGTAAAGCTGGAAAAATATTTTGTTTCAACGAACAACAACAAGTTGCCCTCTATTTCAAAATATGTAAATATTAAATATTTGAAAAAATATGTTTTAGGTAACGGTTAATTTTAAAGGCCATTTTGTTTTTTTTTTTAATTTTATTTGTTCTACGCCTTAATGGTAGACGCATGTGACTGCCTTTCTCTGTTTGCAGATTTTGAAAAACGTTTATGGTTTCGTAAGAAGAAATAGTCAAAAAATCACATTTTTACAAGTTTGACTTACTTTAGAAGGGCAGGAGATAGGTAAAAAATTTTCTTCTACAGTAATAAGTTTTTACTAAAAATCTATTTGTACATAGAATCTAATTGTGACGGACGTACGGACAGAGCAAAACAAATAAGCACGTTTTAAAGTATAGCATTTAATAAATTAAGAGTAAAAATTAAAATAATTAAAAACAATTTATTATAATTATATTAAGTAAATTTTTCTTTAAAAATTAAAAATCAAAAAATAATTAAATTATAAATTAATTTAATTTTAAATGAAAATCTATTAATTAAATTGAATTCACAAATATTATTTGATTAATTAATTAAAATAATTAATTGTCTGTGTATATATATTTACATATATATGTATATATTAATTTGTTCTCTCTATTTTCAAATAGATTTATTAATATTAATAAAAAAAAAAATAATATAGAATATTTTTAAATGCCCAACAACCGATTTAAAAATAAAAATATTTAAAAAAAAAATATATTCAAAAGCGCCTATTTTACCAAACAAAAACGAAAAAAAATAAAAACAAAATAAAAATTAAATAAAAATTTTGTTTTTAAAAAAAAAAAAAAAATATTAAAGTTTTAAAACTTCTTACGGCTTTTTTATTTTTTTCTATTTATAAATCCATTTTTAATTTAATTAAGTTCGCTATGATTAAATATATTTCTCTATATTTATATAAGTATGTATATTTATTTTTTGATGATTTAATAAAATATATAAACTGTTTGTTTTTTTTGTTTTTTGTTTGATTTTTTTTTATTTTTAATATAACAAACGATCTTGTTCATCATCTTCATCACGTAATAGAGATTCAAACTCTTTCTTTAAATTTTTCAACATATATTATGTATATATGTATGTATTGAATATTTTCAAAAAACACAATAAAAAAAAAAATGAAAAAAAAAAAAATTATATAATAAATTTTTAAAATGAAATAAAATATAAAATTAAAATTAATTTAAAATAATTAAAAAAATTTTAAATTGCAAAAAATTAATAAATTTTACCTTTTCAACTTCATCATCTATTGCTTCATTTGTTGGTTCAACACCTAATTTTTGTGATTTCTCTAATAATGTTGCACGTTTTGCAGCCAAATATAAGCTACGTTTTATTGTTATATAAATAACATCAGCTGTTGCACGCACCGAATAATCTGGTACAAATGAATGCCTTAATAATGCATCCATATTAAGTGATTGTAATGAACCCATTATTTGCTGTGATTGCTGATTTGGTGATTCTAAATTATATTATGTACGTGTATATATGTTTATATATAAAAGATAAAAATAAATAAATAAAAAAAAAATATTTAATATATAGTTATTACATTTTAATAAATAATAATTTTTTTATTAATAAAGTGATTATTAAATAAAAATTAAATATGATATTTTTTTTTTTTTAAAATATGACAATAATTGTAAAAAAATTAATGTGATTATTGAAGAATAAAAAGAAAATTTTTTTTAAATATTAATATTAATATGGTATGGTATAATTATTTGGAAAACATGTTTACAATAATAAAATTATTTGAGAAAGATTATAAATTTAAAAATAATAAGGGTTTTCACTTCATTGATGTATAAGTGCAAAAAAAAAAAAAATAAATGGAGAAGAAAAAAAGAATTTTTCTTCAACTAGTGAACGCCCGAAGAAAATTTTCGATTTAAAACTGATAAAAAAATTAACAACTATATAGCAAGAATTTGACTATTGTTCTACTATATTAAATTCTATTGAATGAGAATAAAGCAAAGAGATTACAAATATTGCAAAACTCCTGTTTATAAGCATCTTTGCTTATAATTTTAAAATGTAATAGTAGAACAAGCATCAACTATATGCTAGGGCAATCAAAATGGACGGCCACAGAAAAAAAAATTAAGCATTTGTCTCCATAATATTTGACGAGAAAAATTGGATATATTAATTCAAGACCACTATTTAGAATTGAAATAGCGAAAAAGACCATATTTAACAAAAGTTTGGACATTTTTATCAAATTGCCAGTTTAATAACTTCGTTTTTGTAAAGTACTACTAAAAAGAAATTCTTTTTGGTCATATAAATTGTGCAAATTGTTAAAGCAGTGCAATATTTTACTCTGATACATCAATACTTTGATACACGACCTTTTGCACTAAGCAGTGAAAACCCATAATATATAAAAATTTAATGAATAAAACCAAAAAAAAAGTAATATTTAAATTTGAATAAGCCTATTTTATAAAATTTAATTATGTAAATTTTAAGAAACTCTATGTCTGAAATCTTTTTAAAACTAATAATTTTAAATTTTATAATCAATTTTACTCGATACAGGAATAATCTTGTAATACTAAAGTTGTAAACTTTTAAATAAAATATATGGAAAAAACTCACCTGTCGATTTTATAAAATATTTTATTTAATAGAAGATTTTAATTTAAATTATTATTTATTTATTTTTTTTCAAATTCATTTTAACTTTATAATCAAATTTGTATTTCTTTTATAATATAAGAAAAAGTTTGCTTTTATAATCTTGCATTTTCGAAGATCAAATAACAATAAGTTGGATTGGATTCATCAATATTCATGATGAATACTTTTATATTAAATAATGTGGTTATTGAGACCCATAATTTACAACATCAACATTACAACTTTAATTACAAATACTAAATTCAATCTTATTTTATATATTTAATATTACAGACGGACAAACACAAAAATATTTTGTAGAAATTATTTATTTAAATGCCCACAAAAAGGAACTAAGTTGTAAAAACGAGTTTCTTTTACAGTCACGAATAAATATTAAATATGTTATATAAAAATAGTTTATTTTAAAAGTGACTTAAGTCTATTGAATATTATAAAAATGCAATATTAATTCGTCTTCAGTTAACCAAAAATTCAGGTTACTGGTTATTAGCTTTATAGAATAAAAGAGAAGAGTTTTAAAATTAAAAATGTGCTTAGGTCACTTTCAAAATAAATTAGATATATGCAAGTACATTATTATTAAACAATTTTTTTTATAAAAATCTCTTAAATTTTAAAGTTAGGCTTATTCATATTGGTTAATATTAAAGACAGAAATAATTTTATATTATATGTGTTCTAATTTTTTAGAAAAATTAATTTGTGATAATGAAAAATTAAAAAAGAGATTCTGAAATTGAATTACAAATTTAGAAAAAAAAAAACAATTTAAGTTAATTACAAAAATATTAAAAGTAAAAATTTTCCTTTAACAAAATCTTTAAATAAAATTATAAAAAGTTAACGAACACATTAAAATTTATTGAAAATAATTTATGAAAAAATTATAATGATTTTTATAATTATTTAACTAAAATCAATTAAAATAAATAATTTTAAAAACTAACTGATGGTTCGCCTAAAATAAAAATCAACGTTTTGAAACGGAAATTTTCTTGTTCTACAAACCTTTCAGACTTTATTTTTAATTTTTTTTTTTCATTCTTTATTTTGTAAGTACATACATATTATATAATAAAATATGATTAAATTATTAATACACGTATTAAAAAAATATCACACATATTAGCAAGAATATAATAAAATTAGAAAATTTAGTCCTAATCAAAAAAGATTTTGATAAAAATAGCTAGAAAATTTATTAAGATGTTTTAATTCAAAAATAAAAAAAAAACAACAGAAAACAAAAATTAATCATTAGAATAATTTTAAATACAATAAAGCACATTTTCTTGAATTCAACCAATAGATACGAAACTAATTCAAAAATTAGATAAAACTATGATTTAAATGAAATAGTGGCTACTGGATAGTGGCTGTTTGAAAACTTCAATGACTGTCATTCAACTTGTAAATGGAACAATGGTCAGACAAACAATTGTCACTAGAAGTTTTCAAAAAATATCAATTATTTTGAAATAGCTTTATAATATTTTAATTATAATATTCTTAAATAATACAACAAAATATGATTTAAATCAGACAAGAAATTTTTAAATAAGTATTCACTAGCTTAAAGAAAATATGCTGTTTACTTATAATTATTCTAAATTACAAAAAACATAAAAAAATTTTAAAAATATATATAGTAAATCCTTCAAGAAAATTTTTTGATAATTGTATAAAATTTAATTACAAATATAATAGAATTAGAAAATTAGACAGACACTTAAAATCACATTATTAGATTAATATTTTTGTTTTATCATTTTTAAAATCAAATATTTAGTAACTTTAAATATATAATCATAGTTATTGGTTTATATTTACAAATATTTCTATAGTAATAATAATTACTATTTTTAACTTATTACCTATTCCAATATTTGGAACTAATGCTTGTGTACCAAAATAAGTAAATGGACCACTTTCAAATACTAAATTTTCTCGACCAACAGTTACTTCAACTCTTCCTTCAAGTATAAGTACAAAGAAATCAACGGGTTTTCCTTGTTCATATATTAACAAAGATGGATCGTCTTTTTCTTTGCCTTTACACTTAATATGCTTTATGATATCCTGATTAAGAAGACGGCGCAATATCGTTTCAGATATTGTGTCCTTCTTAAAGGCATCAATCGCTAAAATTATAAAATAATACATAATCAATATCTTTAAAATAATTTAAAAATTTTACTATTTTTTTAAAAAAAATACTTACAAGTGCTTAAGTACTGGAAAGTAGCTAATGTTAATTGAGGTGATATACGTATTCTTTGATTTTCTCTACGTTCAGCAAATACTGTAAAATCTTGTTTTTTTGTTTTTAAACGTTTACGTTTTGTACGATTATCAATAAAAACATCTGTTTCATCAATAATTTCAGCTTGTATTAATTCTTCAATAACATCTTCTAATGTTACTAAACCAATTGTTTCATAAAATGGATCACCATCACCTTCACTATTTACACGATGTACAAATGCCATATGACCTTTATTACCTTCTTTAAATTGATTAAACATAACATCTAATGTTACATCTTCAAAAACAAAATGACATGGATTTTGATAAAATTCACATAATGTTTTTAATGGTGTATTATCATCTGGATCAACAAATGCCAAATCTTTTATATATAATAATGTAACAATATTTTTACGATCTCCATCAAATACTGGTATACGAGAAAAACCAGATTTCATTATTTCTGAAACTGTTTCAAAATCTAATATTGCATCTAATGATAGCATAAAAGCATCCTCAATATGAGTCATAACATCTTTAACAGTTTTTTTACGAAGTTCTAATGCTCCAGATATTATATTTACTTCATTTTTATCAAGATCATTGACATCGTTCGTAACCTAAAAACAAAAAATAATATTATCAGTTTACAATTTGAAATAATATAATTAATAATTAAAATTTGAGTAATTTCAAAAAAAAAAATCTTAAACTTACTCGAACAAGTTCTTTCAGTCTTTCACGATTATAAACGTTACCGATTTCTTCACCTAGTAAATAATCTAAAATTTTTGATGTCGGATATGACAATGGAAATGTTACAACCATTACTGCTTTTGTAACGTATATTGTTTTAGCACCAACTGCTAAACCATGTCTGGAACAAACTGCCTAAAAAATAATTTTAATTTTTAATCATGAATATTAAGTAAAACAATTAGTAAATTAAAATTATTAATAAACTAATTTACGAATACATGTATGTGTGTTACCTGTGGTGTAATTTCACCGAAAATTACAATTGCAAGAGTTGAACATATAACTGCCACTAGACCGGATGTTAAATCATCCAATAATATCGTAAACATTGAATTTACTAAAACATTGCCCAGTAATATACTGCAGAGTAAAAAATTACCATGATCACGTACTGGTTGAATTTTACTAGCATATTCACGTTCTTTATCAGTGCCAGTATTACGAAGTATCTACAAAAAGAAAACGATAATTAAATTATCAAAATTAACTTAATTATATAATTGTAATCACTTTGAATCATAAAACAATTATTTCAAATTACAATTACCTTCAATTCAGTACGATCTAATGCCATTAAACCTAAATTTAGACCAGAAAATAATGCCGAAAATGTCAAACATACAACAATAATCATAATGGATGCCCATAAAGGTAATAATTTTTCAACACTTCTTATTCTTAACCATGCTTCAGAGCCTTGATGTACAAAAGGTTTTACTATTGTAACATTTTGCTAAAAATAAATCCAAAAAACAAATTTTTTATTACTTGATTTATTTAAAATGAAAAATTATTTTTTTAAAATTTTTAACTTACAATATTTTCAGTTGAATCATCAATTTTAGCACATATTAAAAAATCTTTATGATTACTACTTCGATCAAATGTAACGTCAACTAAAGCTGTTTTATTTGTTGATGTACCTTGTATTACACGAAAACTACCAGTTGATGGTATTAAACATGATCCACCATATGTATTCTCTTCAGTTGTAAATATTATTAATAAATTATCGGTTAGACCATAACCAAATAAACGTAATACAATATCATAACCACTTAAAACTTCTGGTACACCATCATCACCAAATTCAGCTTCTTTTTTTGAATGTTCAATTCTAAAACCTTCTATCCGAAAACCCTGAACAGCTTGTTGTTGTGATATAATTGTTTGAGTCGTTGTTGTTGTTGTTGTTTGGGCTCCAGCTAATGTTACATCATCATTTGTTTTTTTAATATATTCTGATGATAATGACGATGTTGGTGATGTCAATGATGATGACAATGTTGATGTCACATTAGCTTTTCCTATTGTATTATTACCAGCTGAACGAAATTTCCGGCGACTACTAAAAATATAAACAAAAAAAGAAACAAAATGTAAAATTTTTATTAAAAATTTCAACTTATTATATATTTTTGTTTTTTATGATACTGAAAATTTCAATTAATTTAATATTGCTGAATAAGTTAAATTAGATTTGCACGAACATTTTTAAAGAAATTGTAAAATTAACATTGAAATTAATATGGAGGCTGTAATTTTTAAAAATTTTTTACTACAGAAACTTTTTTGTATTTTATTTAATTAAAAAAGAATTTTACATATACACTCTAATTATTGGCGCTAAAATACAAAAAATAAATATATCGTATTGCAAGTGCCGCACATACCTAGGTACTTAAAAAAAATTTAGAATTTATTTATACTTATATTATACATATGAACATACCTGTAAGTATGTATGGTACATGTATATATATATATATGATTGGTTGGCTTTATGCCATTTTTAATCGAAAATCTTTCAGTACTTTTTTATTAAGGTAATTAGAATTTATTTCCATGTTTGGGGAAATTAGGAAACCATAATGCTTTTTGACTCAGAGTTTTTTACTAATAAAGTTCAATCTAAAAATTTTACTCTAAAAACGAGTAATTTTTTTTATCTTTCTATGCTTTTACTTTTGACATTTTACATATTTAATTTGAGGTTATAAAATGTCAAATCTAATTTTCATCTCTTAAATATTGACGTCCGAATAACGTCATCGAATTTCAGCGTAATGAATTTCCAAATGATTAAAAAATAGGAAATAACAACTGAAAATTGCGTTTGGTGAGCAATTACTTTTAAGTATTTGGATTAGTCGATTAGTTAATAGCATTTGGCATTCGTCCGGAAAAATTGCGTAAAATATTGAATCAAAATTGAATCCACCGAATTCGGTCGTCTAAAATATAATGAAGTCAACATTTAAATAAGTTAATAGGAATTTAAATTGTAAAGATTAAGATACCAAATAATTTCAATAAGCTCATAATATTTTTCTTTGTTAATTGCTTTTATTTAAGACCTTGAATAAAATTTTAATAACACTTACAAATTTCTCAAAATCAAAAGTTGCTAAAAGTAAAAGTTTCTTAATAAATTTAAACGAACTATTTATTTATTTGTTTCTCTTAAATAACAGTTATAATACGAAATATGCATGTATGTAGTTCATAACCATATTTTTTACAAATGATAAATTATAAGTAGGTGCGTACATACATACATACATACCATTTGTACAATAAACCCAAAGAATTAAGTGCAAAACATAAAAAAATATAACCGGTATGTACCCGTAATTAATAAAAATTAATCAATATTTCAATGTTGATTAAAAATTCTTATCAACATTTAGCTTTGTAAATCTAATCCTAATACCCTATAACTACAACTTAAAATACCCATACCTTTAAATATACTTCTATAAATAAACATTAATCACAAAAATGCCGACATAAATGGAAAGAACATAAAAAAAAAATGCCGGCAAATAATTATAGTATTTACACACTTTTTTAAAAATTAGTAAGAAAAAATTGCAAAAATACTAGTTTTTACCAATAGAAACCAGTTAACTAGGTATTAATCATTATTATTTTTTATACATGTAAGTACATAATAATATGTATGTAGTTGATATTATATCTAAGTATGTACATAGAATATTCACAATATTAAACTGGAATTCCCAAAAACATGATAAAATCATTCACCTTTAAAGGTACGAAGATTCATCAAAAAGCAATGTACCCAAGTCTAGCATAACTAATATGTACATAAGTGTATGTATTTTGCTAGTACGACAATTTGTGAACAACAATAATATTATATTTTCATTTTAAAAATAAATAAATTTGAAATTTATAATGACATTTTTATTGTGTTATTTGGCAAAAAAAAAAAAATCATGAACTATTTTATCCATATTTCATTTTGATTTCTTATTTAATTTTATTTTTTTTTCTTTCTTTTTTTTCTTTTATATGTCTGTAAAACAATTTATTGCTTATTTCCAAAATACAATGAAGGAAATAAGAAATAAATTATTTATATGTGAATAATTGTCAGAAAATATCACTATACTTATAAAATACATGATGACATTGACATTTGAAATAAAAACAAGCATATAGAAACGGAACTAGTTTCATATTATGAATTATATAAAAATTTTTGGGAAATTTTAAATTTTAGAAATTATTTTGTGAAATTTTGTGAAATAAGAATTTTTTAAACCATATTCAAGTTTTGAGTTTCGACATGCACTCTATAATTATGGAATTTTTCTGTTCTTAGAAGTTTTAGACAACGTTGTAAAATTATTGAAAATAAATTAAACCAAGACAATAGAAAAAGTTTAACAAATTTTTGCTTGACAGAAGATGTCAACGCAGAATGATGTTAACGCATGTATGACATAGTTACGTAAGTATATGTTACGTTACGTTCCTACATTAAACAATTTTTACGTATATTTTTACGTTAACATAGAACAGTTGACGAAATAAGAATGACAACATCTATAAAATTAGCTATGGTGTATGAACGAAGTGTAGTTATGCATGATTAACCTTTGATCAGTCTACTCTTCTTGTTATTTTCTGTTGTTTTTTTTTTACTAATGAAAATTTTTCTATTTTTAAAAACGTCATTTTAAATAATTTTTGTTTTTTTGCTTTTCATTTCATTAGAATTTTCTTTTTATTTGAACTTTTGTTTTTTCTTTTCTTCAAACAATTTTTTGGGTAAGAGCGTAAAAGCAAATTTTGCAAAATTAAATTAATAAATTTCTGTCAATTTTTGGCGGTGTTTTTTTTTGGATTACACAACTATGTATGTAGATTTAATGTTAAAATGATTCATCATTTCCATTTGGTTTAGCGAACTCTAGTAAATAAGAGAGAAAAAAAATGTAAAAATACTTATTATGAGCATGAAATAGAAACGATAAAATCAGTTTTATAAACATGTGTATGCATGTATGTATGCAAATATTTTTAAAATTTTGAAAAAAATAGAAAACAAATAAGTATATTGTAATAGTAGTACTTAACTAGAAATATTAGAATTAAAACACATAAAAATGTTTAAAATTTTCTAAACAAAACTATACATATACATACATTCATATACATACATATATAGGTATTCATTTATAAATCAAATAAACTATTGGAATATCAAGAACTAAAAGCATAAACATAATGTCTACTTTAAATAATTACACTTAGAAAATTTCATAAAAATTTTATTACTCTAACAAAACTCTACAACAGACTAAACGTCGTCAAAGTATAAATTCTTTTAACATTTAATGTACGTATATTACACACTACAAACGTATTCATACATACATACATATATGTATCTACAACATAATAATGCATACATACGTACATATATAAGAAATATAAAAGATTAATTAAAGAAAGATCAATAATATCACTTTCGTTGCCGCCAGTAATAATTTTTGTTTAGAATTTTATATGCCATTTGGCATATAATTTTATATCGATTATGACATTTTGTAGAATTGTCGAGTGTCAAATTTCTTGGAGAGCTAAAAGTTATTCAATTTAAATGATTTTCCACAAAGAATGAGTTATTGTATACACTAATAAATGCGAACATTTTATAGAAATTGTTAGTATTATTTACATAAGTAAGAGGTGCCTGATTTTTCTTAAGTATTCATCTCAATCCATCATTCTTTTTAATAATCATAAAAGGTGATTTTAATTCAAAATTTAGGCAACGAAAAACTTTTTTTTAGTTCTAAACTATTTAATGACCGTAGCGATCAAAAACTAACATTATTTTCTATTATTCGGTAGGCGCCAACTTAGATTCAAACGTACCTAGTATACAATTTACACTCAAGCTATTGTTGGATTACTTTTTCCTTCTCTTTTCAAATTAAAATCTTGGTTACGTAATATCTTTTCAATTTAATTTTAATATTTTACAAGCAACAACAAACACCCTCAAGTACCATTAAACTTTGACTTTTTTCTTTTATCTTATTAAACTTTTAACATTAAATATGTTATAAATCAATAATAAATGCAATTGCTATTAACCTAAATTCGATCATTTTAAAAAGAATCGAAAATTAATTGAATTATCGATTTGTAATAATTAATTATCAAAATAACGTAACATAAGTATTAACATTCATTAGTTCCGTTCCGCTAATTTCAAAATTTTTGTTTTTTTTTTTCTTGGTATAATTTGTAACAATTGTAATGGAATTTTACAAAATATACGCACATACACACAGATTTGAAATAATATTTGTAAAATAATATAACAACAAATTTTCCAACTTTTTATTGCTTTGTCATTTAATAAAAACGCCTAAGTATATGTACAAAAATATTCATACATACTTGGAGAAGATTTTCAACATTAGTCACGGTTTCTAGTTAACAAAATGTTCAAATAAAAACCAATTTCGCCCCACTCCAAAAAAAAAAACAAGTGCCACCCATATTTTTTTTTTTTTTTGCTTTAACTGTAAAAATTTTTTTCATATTTTTGAAAATACAAAAAAAAAAAACACTTTAATTTTATTGAAAATTAAATAAAATGACGTAAGATTAAATTTTTTTTTTCTTGTTTTTTTCTATAATGACAATTAAAATATTTATTTTTGTAAAATGAAAATTAAAGTTGAAAAAAAATATTGTGTTTGTTTTGAATTAAAAAATTTTTAATTTTAATTAAGAAATAATAAATTTATTTCTAGATATGTTCAGTTTTTAATTGAGAAATAATTAATTTCAAAATATAAATTTATTTAAAAGTAGAAGCTAATTTGTTTTTCATTGACAACATTATTCTAAAATTAATGCGGTAAACAACTAAAACTAACTATTGTTGAAAATTTTTGAAATATTCACAAAATATATGTAAATACCTATAATTAATTTTTCCTATAGATGGCGTATGTATTATAACAGCAATATTATTACATAATCATGGCAATTTCAATTTCAAATTAAAATTCAAATATGTAAGTACAAAGTATTTTAGAAAATTATTAATTATTTTTTAGATAAATGAATTGTATAACAAAAATATGTATTACGTGACAACATGCTAGGGGGATTTTCGTCAATTCAGTTCTAAATTAGCAATGAATTAACTTGTAGCACGTTGTAAAAATTGTAAGCGGTACATATTGAAAATATAGATCGTTCGAAAATAACTTACTGTGCGGCAATTAAACGCGTTCGGAAATGTAGTGTAGACACTACTACTTGCAGATATTATTGACGTTTAACAAAAGAGATATCGGGTCGACTAAATGCAGAAGTTCTTGATTATTCTTCTTATCTACATACAGCTATATTACAAAGATAATAAAAATTTTGGTTCTCCTTTAATTTTGGTAGTTTTTTTACACAACAATGCAATACCTATGTACTTATATTTACATGTACGATCCTAACTAAGTAATGAAATCATAATAATTCTTTATCCTTGTAACAAATTAAATATGAAAACTATTTTATTTTCATTAATTTAAAAAAAAAACAATTGATTTTTTCTTCCCTTTGTTACAATTCAATCTTTGTTTTTTTTATTCTAAATTTATATTATGCTTTCATTGTTGCATGTCATTCTTAATTTATTTCTGTTACTTACGGTTCGTTATATAATTAGAATTGTCGAAAAAAAAAAATTACTTTGTTTCCATATTTAATAAGTTTGTTTATACATATATTAATTTATTTACCTATTCACAACTACATAACTAATTGGTTTTAGTATACATATTATATAGGTCAGATAACTGACCACTGACAATTTATTATAGTGTGCATTACGTAAATAACTGACTGTGACTCGTAAGTTATTTACGTAAATGACGTAATTACCTACGCAAATGTGCGTATAGTTTTGACGCTTTTTGAAATTTTCTAAAATTTTAATTTAATTTAATTTAAAAGAGAGTGAATGGTAATGTCTACTTATACAATATGTACATATATGATATACTTAAGTAGTAAAATCCTATTAATATATAAAAAACACGTCAGCATTATGGTACACATAAATTCGTATTCTTTTATGTACGTACATGCATATGTACATGAACTTTTTAAAATATTTGGTATACAGGATTATGAACTGAAATGCTAGTACGATTATAGACTTAAAAGTAAAACTAGAAATTTGAAAAAAGAATCTTCAATATAATGCTTTAAACAATGTAGACACAAACCCATCAAAATCGAAGCATATTTGCGGAAAAACAGAAAAACATTTATTTTAGTGTAGAGAAAATGATCTTAGAACCAGCTTGAATGATGTACAAAACACTCACGGATATTCGCACGCAAAATCGAATTATATCAATTTTTCTAAAAAATAAAATTGGTTACCTTTATTATTTATCCATTTTGCACATTGAAGTTCAAAATTTAGAACAAAATATTATTAACGACAACCGAAATATATGACTGATTCTTACAAAATTCAAGTTAAATGACATAAAATAGAGAGATAATTTAAAATTTCTACTTTCTTATACCGCAGTAGCTTAACATACCTATGTGGTCTGTCGGGCATTAGTTACAGCATAACATAAGCACAAGTTAAACAATGTTCTTAATTTAATGAAAAATCAATTTTCGAACCAAATTAAGCTAATTCTTACTTTAAGTTTCTTGGGTCCCACGATTTTTGCCAGTTTCTGAAGAACTCGGGCTGGTTCTAATGAAGGAGAGGGGGAAGATTCGGCGGTACCACAACGGGCCTTGGTTGCCTAAGTGTAGCCTTCGGAGAGCCGTGCAATCTAACTTACTTTAAGTTACAATTTTTGTATAAGTAAGTAAATCTTCAAATTCTTTTAATCATTTTCCAATTCCACAATAAGTGTTATAAGCTTCATATTAATGAAAATAACTTTCAATACAATTTGACTTGTACTTGGATTCAATCTAAATTCAATTAAGATAAGACTAAACAGCAAGGTGGTTTAAATTCTATTTTATTCTACGTTATTAAAATAAATTATTTATTGAATAAATAAATAAATTTTTATTTTTCCTGTAAATAAAATTAATTTTTATTATACCGTTCATAAATAAGATTATAAATTATATTTAATGTGTAGGTCTGCCCCTTTTTGATAAAGTATTTTTTTTTTCTAGATTGATAAGACTATTATTAAATACGTGCGTGTATATAACTAACGTTTTATGTGTATGTACTCATGCTTATCAATTATACATACATATATATCCATATACACATAAGTACGTATAAGAATTTTTATTTATTATTGAGCCTTTGTGACAGACAGATGATGTCATTTAGGTATGTATATAAAAACTTCATATTAATAATAAGTACTTGTTATATACAATTTTGATATTACTTATAAATTATAGTTGGACGTGTTGAGATCAAATTGGATATTGCCAAATTGCAGGAATTTTAAAATTTTCAAAGAGAATTGAGCAACTTAATTAGAGAAACTAAAATATCTACGATCTACGATATACATATACGATCTTTCATTTCTGTGAAATTCTAATACTGCTATTCAAAATATTCGGCACCCAGTAGTAATTCAATAAAATATCTTTAAAAATACATATATCTATATTATGAACATAATGTATAACAGAATTTATTCAACAAGAAAAACCCGTAATTTATTATAACTTTTATAATTAATATAGCACATTTTATTTCTCATTATTATTGAAAACACTTTTATTAATAAGTAATGGGAAATTTTAATTTTAACAATTATAGTAACAATATAAATACATAGGTACGATCTTATTCATCTTACAGTTTTTTCCTGTAAATAATTATTAATCTTATTACTCATATTAATAGGAAACATAACAGCTATTTTTATTTACATATTTACATTTTTTAAATATTCAACTTCAACTTATATGCATATATCTATATATGTATATATCTAGATAATTTTGAATCATCTCAATCTGATATTAAAACAAAGTCTCATTATATTATAACACTAATACAATAAAAAATGTTTTGTTTCTTAAAACAACAAAAAAAAAATCGTAAAAAAAATGTCATAATTAAGTAAATAAGAAAAAAAAAAAATACCGTGAAAAACACGTGCTCAAAATAATACGCCCCTGATATAAATTATTCAAGTACATCACACTACCTAAAATTACTGAATTACGATATATACATAATCATTGAAGTACATTTATAAAAAATATTAGTATGGTGATACTTTTAACGTGATCACAGAGAAATTTTGTACATAAAAAATGCATATATGTATTTACATATATGTATATATATATATATATATATATATATACATATATATATATATATATATACTCGTATATATATATAGTGATTTATTATAGACCATTAAAGGCTATATTGTGCAAATTTTTTATTTACGATATTTTGTTAGGTAAATATAAACAATACTTTTTTCCTACAAATTAAATACTTAATAATGGGCATCAGGTCAATCACGATGCCGAGATACACATACACATTCATTCACGTATATATACATTATGTCAGTTGCATAAGAATATATGTATGTATATATCATGTACAAATGCAAATTCATTAGTAAATTTACACTTTCATGTATATATGCATATAATAAATGTACATATGAATTTCAGGGGTGTAATAATAATTTTTATGTATTTACTTGGCAAATTTTTAGAGAAAAATGTATAACACTTTGATGTTTTTGTAGACAGAATCGATAATAATATCCGAAAAATTTATTCATAATAACAGCTTAAAAAATATTCCAGCATTTAGTATCTGGAATCAAGAAAAATTTGGCTTTAATCACAGTTGAGTCTCTTTAAACAATTCAATGTGTGATAAACATGCAGCGGTCATTTTTATAACTAAAATAATAAACAATTATATGATGACACACATAAGAGCTAACACATTAAAATTATTCACACAACAATTATTATTTGAATGAAATTATTAAAATAAAATTATAACTTAATTTTCTTAACTATTTTGGCATTCTTATAGGTATGTAACATTAATATTTTTTATACAACACTGATAGTACATAATAATTATAATCATACGTATATACATATTTATAAATAAGTATATTAGGTATGTATAATACAAAGCATACGCGAGTATGGCACCATCCAAATTTTCAAATGTGTGTGGTATGAAAACTCTTTGAATTCTTTCATTTTTTCTATTTTTTTTTTTTTGTTTTCTGAATTTAAAATAATTTGTGGCATTAAATAAATAAATATGATTCCATTGTGCTCTCCTGTTGCATTATTTGGGGGCAAAAACTTATACGTAGATAGGAAAAATTTCACAATGAATAAGTGAGTGAGTGGCGTTTTCCAATTTTAAAATAATTTTTTTCAATTTATTTCGTTTACATACTTACTTTATACATAAGTATGTACACATATTTTTTTTTTGTTTCTATTATGAAAATTATTTAAAATAGCATTCTAATTTAATTTTATTTTATTTTGGCATCACTCAAATATGATTTTAAAAAGTGAGTGGATTTAAACTGTTGAAAGTGCAAGATTAAGCATAAAAAAAAATATTGTTGCCAGACTTACTAACATATATTATACATGTCACATTTATTGTAACACTTATATCTATACGTAGCTCCACTTTTCAAAATATTTTCAATACAGACAAAAATTATTTACGTTAAGTTTTATGTACCCAGTTATAGCTACTTGATTTCAGATTAGTTATTTTGTCTAAGCAACTAGATCTAGTGAAAACTCTTTTAATTGTTCAACAGGATTGCCATAAGATGAGACATTGGAATTTTAATTTGTAGTTCAAAATAAGTATGAGAAAACTAGTAATTTTGGCTATAAAAAATGTTTTCAATGGCTATCACGAAAAACCTGAGCCACACCTTATCATATGATATGAAATTCAAGTTAAAGAAATAAACTGCTGCTAAGGTAACTGTCTAAAAAAAAAGCAAAAAAACAACGTTGACATATAGTCTAATCATTCCTTGAATTTTTTTAGTAAATATCTGGCTACACTTAACAGAAACAAGTATATGTACGTATAACAAACTGTAACGAATATAAAAATGAAAAAAAAAAATTAATTTGTGATTGAAAAAGAAAACAAATCTAAATACGGGTACATATGGTTGTACACTTTTATTACTAAGCATTTATTTCATGCGTTCCATTTAATGTTGTAATATACGAAACTACATACTTTGAAATAATTGAGGATAATTTGGGAATGGAACGTTGTTATCCTGTTATATAAAAGTAACAGCTTGTAACTATTGCAATAAAGTGTTATAAATTAAGAGTGTTATATACATGTAAAATGTTATACATATGTAGAGTATTCATTTATAGTGTTAAACGTGTTGAGTGTTATACATTTAGAGTGCTCTACATGTGTAGAGCATTATATATTTAGAGTGTTATACGTTTAGGATGTTATACTTTCGAAATGTCATATTCTCTTTAATGGAACGCTTCAATAAATAGTGCACATTAATGAAATTATAAAAACTATCAAGACTTGTGCTATATTACGATAAAACAATTATTAGCTATGTATTTACCTATGGCCTGTTTATTCATTAATTTAATTCATAATAATTCCGCTTGAAGTCCGCGTACTCAATTCTATTATATATACATATTTGCAAAATATGTACATACATATGAGACAACAATGAAAAAATACCCAATTTAAAACAAAATAAGTGATACTCGTAATATAAAATTGTAACAAAAAATAAATTCAATAAAATTCAATTCAATAAAATATACTTACTTAAGTATATTTCTTTTAAGAAAATTACAATTTTCAAGAGAATTTCCATATAAAATTTATAAAATTTGAGCAATATTGTATATTATGAAAAATTGTATATTTACTACACTGTTTATAAATATTGTATAAATACCATTATACACAATTATACTGTATAACACATAAGCTGGGGTAATATATTATGAATTATTATAATTTAAGAGAAGAAATAGAGTAGAAAAGAAACACGAAAGAAAAAACGAATTTATTCAATTCATAATAAAATTTATAATTCAATTTAATATGTCATACCGTACTACTAGTCTCGTATATATTATAATATTTAAGCAATTTATTGTTGTTTAACTCTCTGATATTGCCACTCATTTCTTTTTAAAATAAAGACAATTGATATGAATTGTGAATTAACTGATATACATAAATAGTTGAGTATAGTTTTCATCAATTATTTTTAATTAAATGTTATAATAGTGGAACGCTTTTCAATCAAAAAATTTCAGTATACAAAATAAAAGAAGAAGAAAAAAATTAAATTTTATAAATTGTGACATTAAGTTGGGTTTTTTTTTTTTTATTATTTTATGTTCTCTCTCCCCATACCGATTTTCTTTAAATAAATTTTAAGTTGAAGACAATTTTTGAGCACTTACTTATGTATGTAGTATGTGTAAGTACTTATTGTGAATATGAATAATATCATTTTGTTTGACAGATTTTAATAGAATAAATTGAAAGTTTTATATATTACAAGTACAAGTATTGTCGTACTTGCTTTCTATAATGAAGTTGATTTTAAAATGATGAAAATTGAATGTGATATACGCACTATTATTTCTTTTAACTATATTATCATTAAATATTATTTATTTCCTTAATTCACAAAAACAAAAAAAATTAATTTAATTCTTCGATAATTGTGAATTGTTTGAAAGTAGATTGTTGTATGTGTTATTTAAGTTGAAAAATAATTTTCAAATATTTTATTTATTTAAATTTTAAATTCAAATATGCATTAGTAATCGCACAGGACTGGATTCTGATATACTAATTGCAGCACAGCTTTGCTGTATGACTATACACTGCAGTACGAACATTATTACTGTATTTTTTTAAAAATGTATTATTGTTATTTGATTCGACTTTGGAATACAAATTGCAATAGTTTTGCTGTGCAATTCACCTTTTTGATACTTATTATTCTATTGTACAAAATTTACTATTGCATTTTTTAGTAAACTAGTATCACTGAAATTTGGATATCAAAGAAATTACTAATAATAATAATAAATAAGATCACCGTCACTCATAGTTATAAAAAATATGTGCTTACTACTGGAATAATTTTTCTTAAATAATTTTTTTTTTTTAAATTCAATGAAATGCAATTTAATTATGTAATTTAAAATTTGTAAAATTTTAAAGTAGAAATTTAAATTATTATGCCACAATTGGATGTTATGACAAACTCAAAAACAAACTTCTACATATACAGTCGCCAATTTGGCTTCAATTTATTTAAAATGAGAATCAAGGTGTCTAAGATGAATTTCAAAATAATTATAATTTATCACTAATAAACTTAAAATTTATGTACATATTTAGAATTTCTAAAAATAGTACGTGTATTATTTAAAATTGATTTTATTGTTTCATAGGTTGATGTAATAATGTACTAGAAATTTTTGCAATAAAATAAATGTAATTTAATTTTATTATTAAATTTAAGTATTAAAGAGTAGAAGTAATTAAAGTTGATCTTGAACTTGATAAGATTTTGAAATAATTCTAATATTTACGTAAGTATGTACAATGCAATGTAAGAAATCATTGCCATAATAAAACTTCAAAATAAAATTAAAATTAGTTCAACTGTCAAAAATAAACAATTTTCTTATACAATAATAAGATTATGTCATAAAAATATGACGTACTCAAGTATGTAAATATGTATACCACAATGTTAAAGTACCTTTAATTTAAACGTAAATAAAATATTATAAAATGTCATAATAATATAAAAAATCTCAGTTTATACAAATAAGAAAATTAAATATAAATTAAATGTCATTAAATTTTTAAAACACCTACTTAGGTAAAAAAAAAAAAATATAAACAAAATTTTTGCCAAAAAAAAAATTAAATAAGTAAATTTTATGTTTATTTTTTAAAATTCTTTTAAGATTAAATTTATGAATCTATTTTCCATTTAACTAGATTTCATGAGTAAATATCAAGAATACAACTGACTTATACGTCAGTTAAAAAATAAATGGCTCATGTTGATTTGCATAGAAACAATTTACAACCTTTAAGTGGTTGGGTTCTTTTTAAATTTCTCCGATTTTTGTCATAATTTTTTTTATTATAAAAAATAATTTACTATTTCAGTAATTCATATTTGTACTACTTAAGATTTTAAGAATAAACTAATTTTTAAAACTAATTACTAAGTGTTATAAAATTTATTTGCTTATTTATTTTTTTAAACCAAAATAAATTCAGAAGATTATTTTTAATTAATTAAAACTTAAGACTTTGTGTAAACAATATGAGTGACCTTAAATGATTCGCTTAACTCGTTACTTATTTGTTAAGAGCAAACTTTAAGACCGTTAAGAACGGCGTCAATATTTTGACATATTATGTAATAATGATATATGTATGCATGTATGTATGTATTTATTTATAGAATTTTATTTTATTACAAGCACAGTTATTGAGTTTAGCTTTAAAAATTTTGACAATCGTAAATACACTCAAAGAAAATAACATTTAATTTTATGACAAATTTAATTTTTTTTTTATATTAAATTTATTATTTTAATTAAGATAAATGAAATATGTAATTATGTATACATATAATTTTGATAAGGTAATCTTTAACAAATTCCCAACAAATAAAGTAGATTAAACCAAAACATTTTTTTTTTTTTAGTTCAAATAATTTTTTATGTTAGCCATTTTTTTTTTTGTACCCTTTCTGATAAAAAAACAAAAGCTATTTTTGTGCTGATAATATTTTTTCATTTAAATATTTTGAATGGTATAAAAAAGGAAATACAAAATACGATTAAAAATATTTGTGATTTTTGCAAAAATGTGCAAGAAATCAAAGAAAAAAAAAAATTGTACAAGAAAAAATTCAAATTAAATAAATTGCCTTTAAAGCAGAAGAATCTTAAGTCGTATTTTGAAAACTTTTCAGAACCAACGTCTCTTAATTTCTCTCTTTTACGATTTTAGACTTAGGTACTTAAAATTTAGTTAATAAAGCGTGTGAGTACTCACATTTAATTATGTTCTTTTAATGTACTCATATCGCTTATGTTCTGAAATCAAATCATTGGACAAGTTTTTTATAAAGTAATATTTTACAAGTGTCCTACGTTACGACAGTCGCTCTACGATTAAATAAATATGAATTAGTTATTAATAGTGTATTTATGCTTGTCAAATGACACTAACCTTTTAATATTTTTTTTTAAATATTGAGCCATTCATTAACAGTGTGTAATTATTTTCTGAATAAAACTGTATTTTCTCAATAATACAAGTAGCACCTACTTACTATTTAATTACATAATTTAAAAAACAAATTTAAATGAGTAAAAATAGTAGCTACAAAAATTCAATTTGCATTTAAACACATTTTTAGGTTATAAAAATTGATTACTTTTGATCAATAAAATAATATTTTTGTTTTTGATTAGTCTCATTCACGTATATTTCCATATACATACATATATACACGATTTAATCCAATTTGTGTACAAAAATTCTAGATTCAGTTACAAAAAAAAAACACGTATAAAACACGCGATTTGTACACGATTACAATATTCATACAATGTATGTATAAAAATGTATACGTCTTGTACTTTGATATAACAATGTTTGACATGATACGAGTACATATTTGTAACTATATCTGTACTTACATGAAATACTTACGTCTTAATGTTAAGAGTTGAAACAATGCGCAGAATTCAAAAATAACACGTAAAAAGTGCAAAGAAACCCAAAAACAAAAAAAAAAAACCTTCAATAAAAAAAAAAAAATGAATTTAATTTATGATTTACATACTTAATAAAGAAAAAAAGTTAAAGAACTTTTAATAAATTTTATGATTTCAAGTAAACGTTCTTATATTTTGTACTCATATTTCTTTATATCGTTTTTGTTTACAATCTTTGCTAATAAACTTGTTTATGAATTTTTTTTTTTTTTTTTGCTTTTTCTTTTTTTAGTAGAATAATAAAATTTTACTACAAGTTCTTTGCTAAATATAATTAAAATATTTGCTTTCTTGTATATTACTTAGTATATTATTATTGTACCAATGTATGTGCTTAGTATGTTGACTCAACATTTTTAATTCATAAATAAAGAACAAAAACTAATGACATGCAAATAACAGAAAGCAAAAAAAAATACATGAAAGGAAAAATGTTGAGTCAAAATTTACGTTTTACATTAAACCATGAGTGACCATACGTTCAAATTTTGAATAATCTTCCCAGAATAAACACTTGATTTCATATTTAATTTATAAATCTGTGCCTTTTACAACTCCTATATTAAATTACACGCTGAATAAATTGAGTCCTAAAAAAAATATGTACGTACATGTATGTAAGTAAGCGTGTATTTGATTTCATTGCTATTAGTTAAAAAATATTTTAAAATACTTACATTTTTAGAAATTATTAATCAAATTGTGTTGATATTTAAACCTTCGCGATACTTTGTTTGTACGATATTAACACGAATGTATTTACGATAACACTCTGCTCTAAAAAGACTCTTATTAAAATTATGTTGTTGCTTTGCAAAAATAATTGCATTTTGGATCATGATTTTGAAATTTTATTAGATGTCATCAATTATTGTCAAATAATTTGTTTTTAACAGTTCTATTCTTTAAAAATAATCTATTAAAACTCTTAAATAATCATAATATATTTTATTAAAACGAAATTCATTTTGCGCTATGAACAATTTTTTTTGCATCTACACAACGTAATTTTTACAACTTGTATCATGTTACGGTTTTATCAAAAATTTTTGGTTTGTAACTTGGATCATGTGACATTCCTAGTTTTATCGTTTATTTGCAAAATCGATATCATAGAATATTATGTATAAAAAAAATATAAGTGATTTCAATTTTAAAATTTAGCAAATAAAAATGTACATAATAAAAAAAGTAAATAACAAAAATGTCCTCTCTCAATATTATGAGCTTTCGAACACTCAATTTTTATCAGTCAAGTCACATGAAATTGAAAACGAAAATTATTTAGGCCAAGGTAAATAATATTTTTATTTTTAAATTATAAACCATAATCATAAAAAAAAAATAATAAGTAAAAAATATGAAAATTTTCTTTTTTTAATGAAAAAACAAAAATGTTAAACTAAACCGATTAAAAATAGAAAAAACAAAAAAAATAAAAATTATAGAAGAAAACATAAAAATGTTAAATGCTCTTATAGACAAAGTACTTACATACATATATGTATATATAAGCAAGTCTCTCTCCATATTTAGAATGGAATACTGCGTACGTATACTTAACAGTCGAACATACATAATGTAAATATACATATAGTATACATTGGGAGAACTCTCTAAAAGGATTGATTTTTATTATTGTTATTTTTAGGTACATATGTATGTGTGTATTGAATTTGACTTCACTAGATTCAAAAAAACTTTGTGTAAGCGAATTTTTAAATAATTATTGTAGAATTTTTTCTATGTATATTTAAAAATTTAAGTATTTGTACATATACATGTAGAGTTTATGTACATATATTAATTGCTCTTTATTCTGACAAATCTATAAATATATATGTACATTCAGAGATATCGAGTTATATATGTACGTAATCACTATTGCATGCAAACGAAATATTCACCCAAATATGTATACATATGTATATGTACATGTAAACAAAAGAAAGAAGAAATTAAAATAAAAATAGAATTTCTGACTGCTTTGTGTTAGATGGTGGTGGCAACCATGGACTCCTATAATGTACTCCTATAGAGAATAAAGATGACTGTGTGGCAACACATGCATTTTACATACATACATACATACATTTATTCATTTAATAATAATAAATTATTATATTGATTGACTGACGCGTTGAATGGAAAAATACCTTAAAAAATTTATAAAAAAAAAATTTAATTGGTCAATAACAACAGTTTGAAAAACAGCACATTTCTTTTGTGTTTTATTAAATTTGACTTAAAACATAACGTTTTTAAAATTATAACTTGCTAAAAAATAGAAAATAATACGAAAAAGCTGCTGAAGGAGTGATGACCGTGTCGAAAAGGAAGTGGTAAGACGTGCATAAGGATTTAAAAATGTAACGGTTCATTGACAGAATTTACTCAATTATGAATGATTTTTCTCAAAGAGTAAGTGAAATCGCCTTTTTACTTTTATTAAAATTTTGGCAGAATCTAGAGAATCGAATTAATATTTAGCTAATTTGACGTTTTAATATTTAATTTTTTCGACTTGCCGTTTATGATTTACGCGTCATAACAAAAAATTAAAAAACCCGGTTTGAAATGTCGGTTACTTTGATAAGCTATTTTAACGTGTTAATATGAAGCCACTAAAGAAATGAAAGTGAGTTGACATACATTGCACATATACATAGATACATAAGTATGTTTCTGTGTTTTTGCATGATTTGAAAAATATTTAAAATTTTGAAATATTAAATTGTCAAAGAATGACATTTGAAGGAAATTAAAGAACTATAAATTGAAAGGCAAAGAGACAGATGGAAATTATTGTTCTAAAAATATGGTTTCCTTACTATTTAATTATGCGTCACATTGTTGAGTTTTCAATTTTAAAAGGTCTACAATCTTTGAATGAATAGAATGATTATAGATTTTTAAGCCAATAAAAAGATTTTGTTTTAAATTTCTAGAAAATTTGCTAAAAAAACTACTAACAATGATTATGTGAGTATTAATAAATCACAAGAAAATTTATATAATAGAAAGAAAAATAATAAAAATACTTAAGAGTTAAGCAAGTAAAATGGAAAAAAACAAATTTACTGATAATCGATAACGATAATAATAGCTGTAAAATTGACACGTACTTATTTATTATGTCATTTTTTGTTTATTAAATTTTTGTTCATTTTTAAATTTTAAATTACTTAGACGGTAGGTACTTTTACTTTCTACTCATAATACTTATACCTTAAATTATATATGTATGTATGTTGGGAACAAATTATTGCACTTACAGTGTCACTGGACATTCTCAATTTTCTTTGGATTTCAAGCAAATTTCTCATTCTACCATTTATTATTAAAATTTTATTTTAAAAAGTTTGAAAATTTTTTATTTTTAAATACAATTTCTCTGTATACTTTTGGAAAATATTATATAGAAATAAATTTTATACTGGCATTAAATCCCAATTTATAAAAAATCTTATGGTCATCTAATGTAAAATTTCAATAAAATTGATAAATTATTTATTTAGGCAAAATGTGCAACACCTGTTCCTTTCAAAATTATAAACTTTTAAACATTTTTAATATAAAATTCGGAATAACGACTGAGAATCTTAAATTTTGTTTATAAAATGTGTAAAATTTTTCAATTTTAAATCGAAAATTATTATAAATTAAAAAATTATTTTCATTATTATAGTAAACAATTTCCAACGAAAACATTTTTCTTTTAATACCACCCATCTAGATTCAGCAATTAATATTTATTGCCTATTGGAAATTATAAGAAATGGGAATAAGTAATGTAAAGTAAATTAAAAACTTTGGGGAAAATAAACGGGAAAGCGCTACAGTGCTGCCACTAAGACTATTTAGATAATATAATTACGCTTCTTATAGTATAAGATTAGACGCTACATGTTAACGATTTCGAAATTAAAATTCCAAGTTATAATAATTAATATATTTAGTCGAAAATATTCAGATACTTATTAAATGTAGGTGGTACACTGGTACATGCGAAGTAAATTTTGAAGATATTTTGTTCACCATTTCGTAACCTGGTCTTCTACCTGCCTGGTATATATTTTAAGTATGTACATAATATGTATATAAATGTATGTATGTATGTATGTGTATGCAAACTTAAATTTCTAACAATACAAATAACTGAGGGAGAAACTGAAAAAAAAATAAATTTTTTTATATTTTGAAAAATATTTTAGAAATTTATAAAATTTCACAAAACAAACGAAAAAAAAATGAATTTTTGATGTTTTGTTACCTTGATTTTTAAGAATTTTACAATGTTGACAAAACAAAAGAAATCACAAACTTTCTTTTATTATTTGCTGACAACTTTTTTTTTTATTTAATTTTAAAACAATTCTCATTCACATTATTATTAAAAATTTTATTGTGAATATTTTGACATCATAATGAATCAAATTTTAATTTTAATTTAAAAAGCTTGAGGGTTATTTAAGAAATTTTTTTTTATTTCATATTGTAATATAAAATAAAAATTTACACAAGATTTCTATTATATTAAATATAATAAAGTAAAATATAAATAAAATTTTTAATAAGTAATTATTTTTAAATTTTCTATTTGAATTTTTTACTTTAAAGGTCAAATATAATTAGAATTATTCATTACTTACACCGCATTTAAAAGTGTTCACAATAAATTATTTTTAGATTTCTCTTTAAATAATAAAATAATTAATTATAATATTTAAAACAGGGTTGACTCATATTCCATTAAGGGGTAAGCAAATACAAGATACCCTAAATGTATTTAACAATATAAAAGTTTATAAAATCTCTAACCACTTGCATAAATTTATAAGCATAATAGTTACGAGGAGTAGTTATATGCAAATTTATTCCGGTAGATGACTTTAAACTTTAAATATTTAAAATTTCATTGCAGCATAAACACTCTTATTCCTTTAGTAAAAAAAGAACTTTCATTTAAATTAGAGTAGCAGTTTAGAGTAGTTTATAACCACGGAATAGTATTTGAGAGTAGTATGTATCCAATTTCGGATAGTGAATTGGAAAAATTTGTAACTCCGATGTAGTACGACGAGTAATGCGAGTGGAGTTGCGAGTAGTAATTTCTAATTTGATTTCAAATAACAATCAAGAACTGTTCAAAACAAAAAAAAACAATAAACGCCACTGACTACCAGTAATTTTAATTGAAAGAAAAAATAAATTTATAATAAAACTTAAAATAACAAAAAAATTTACAATAAGAGATTAATTAAATTTAATTAAAATAAAATAAAATTTTTTAATATTAAATATTTCATTAAAAATATTACGTACGTATAAAAGCGGATCTGGCAGACCTTAGGGAAAAAAAATAAGATAAATTTAAAGAAAATCCTTTAATACCAATTAAAATATATTTGAATGGGAATAACATACTCGTATTATTGTGAATGGGAAAAATATTCTGAAATTATTTTTTGAGAAAGAGAAATAAGTGTGTAAATACTCTAAAGTTCTCTCTTCATAAAATGTAATTGATTACTCGTACTATAAAATCGATATTCTTACCATTAAATATTTTAGTTCTTATCAAACAAATAAATATTAAACCCACTCAAACGAAAATTAAAAAAACAAATCAAATTTTTAAAAAATCAATTTTATTTTTTATGATCTTTATCAAATCAAAATAAAATAAAAATTAAATATTAAAGAAAAAAAATATTAAATTAAATTTTTTTTTTTTGAAAAGTAATCAATTTTTATATTACATATACATATATATATACATAAATATAATTTTGTACACACTCACACACTTGATTGTGAGTATGTACTTATGAAAGAATACTTATACTTAAACTTTATATATATTTATTTTTGAAGAGGAGACCCTTATGTTTTAAATTAAATTTAATTCTTATAAAAAAAAATACTCGTTGTGTAAATAATTTATTTTTATTGTTTCTCTCTTTTTAGCATACATTTCTAACAAAATTTTGAAGAAAAAAATGTGCTTATCAAAATATCATTTTTAAATTTGGGCCGAACGTTTACCTGCTCACAAAATTTCGTCTATAGAATATTTATAGAAAATTAAATTTATTCTCATACTAAGACTATATAAAAGATCTACTTGTCAACTCTTTTTTTGAAGTGATCCATATTAAGCAATTAAAGTTCAATCTCAAGACTGCTGTATCATAAGACTGTTTATATCAAGACTCATTGAACAGGATGTACCCTAATGTACAGTATTTTTTTGACTCGCATGTATTAAATTTCTCTTGCTCGTATTTACTGAATACATTTAATTTCTTTGATTAATGATTATTTGATGGTCAAATAAATACCTGAAGTTTGCAACTCATGAATGTGTAGAGTTAGTTTTTTTTTTCGCAATAGTCTGCAGGAGTTTGAAAATTTAGGAAGTTCTAGGTATTAAAAGAAAACCGATTTTCAACTTTCGTTTTTGCCAATTTAAGCCAAAATTGTTCAAAAATTAGCAAAAACATTTTATCTTGGAAATGTGCTTCTTTACCAATCATTATATATGAGTACTTCTTGCTTGGTTTATCATTCACTTCTAATCAATCTTAAACATTATTTGATATACTTTTTAAGTATAAAGGTATACTTATACAATTACATTATACAGGTAAAGGTAATCACGGTTTCATTTAAAATCATTTTCATGCTTTACTCAAATTATTTTGATTTTAATACTCTTAATAATAAAAATCGATAGGTATAACTGATGACACAAGTACTTATATATACTTATATAACGGAAAAGAAAAACGAGTACATATACTTATGTAAGTAGAAGATTAAAATATTTTCTAGAAATAAGAAAAAAGAAATTTTTTTAAATTAAATTTTAAAATTTTAGAAAAAAAATAAAAAATTGATTTATTCTCAATTTATAAATTTATATCCACATACATACATGCACGTACATTGACTTACATTATCGTTCATTTAATATTATAAACTGTATTACCTTACATTTGTTTACAGGGTGGTATAAGATAAGATTTTTAATATGAATGAATACATAACACTTTTATAATCTGATAAGAACTTTAAGTATTTTTCAAATTTAAAAAAATTTTTTTTAAGTCTTATTTATAGCTATGCTTATAGTCAAATGTCAGAACATAAAATTCATAATTGATTTATAATGTCTTTGGTATTAAAAATTGTATATAACAAAATCCCTCATTTAAATTTATCTACATATAATATGTACATTTATAATAAGAATTTTATAGTGTGTGAGCGTTTAGAAAAGATAACTGATTTTGACTTAATGGACTTATCAAAGTAATCACACATAAAAATTATACTTATTCCAATTGACTAGACTATGTATTTGACTAGACTAGAACTAGACTATGTATGCACGCATAATGGGAACACAACTATGTTCTCTTAAAATTATTCTCATATTAAAAAATTTCTATATGAAATCTGTTTGTGCAGGAAATTTTAGATTTTTACATTTATACGAGTAGGTATAGAGATTTTATAAATCGATGAACGTACAAATACTTGTATATACATATATACCACAAATGGTCGAATGAAGTGAGCCTAATTAATTATATTGTTTCCAATTTTGTTGTAAAATATGCTAAACGAAATAAATTTAAAAATTAAATAAAACAAAATTTTCCTACACAAAAGTACTATACTTAACTACATACGAGTATACCCACATTTATTCAATAAATATTAAAAAAAAAAATTTAAACAATGAAAATATTTTCTCTTCTCTTTTATTAAATTAAAATTATGCTTCATATTTTCTCTTTAAAATTCAATCAATCGAATTATTTCAATAATCGAATTATTAATAAATGAATTCAATAAATAATATCGAATAACAGGTGAACCACGTGCAGATATACTTAGTAAAATATTTTTATACTTTTATATACGAGTACATATGTACATATAATAAAAGGTATATAATAATAAATAATTTTATTAATAATTATAATAAAATTAATTGTAATATTCCATATAATTCAATTAATTAAGAGCTATACCATTTTTATTTATAATGAAAAAATTCAGCTTAATAATTTACTATACTTTATATTATATAATTAAACAATAATATATTTTAGTGTATATAGATACAGTAAACGAGAATGATGTATGGCGTAAACGATTTAATCCAGAGCTCTACCAGCTATACGGCCATCCAGATATCATAAAAGTAATGAATATCTACAGTACAATGAAGTAGACTACAATTGGCAGGACATATAGAAAGAGTTGCAAGTAATTATCAATCAAAAGTAATACTTTATGGTAGGAGTAATGTCTTTATATCTAACAAGTCCCAATACTCAATTTTTTTTACGAAATATTACGAATTTTTGGTCTCGTTGTTGGTTTTTTCTTTAAATGCCACTGATCGTGTCATATTTTTTATTATTTTTTTCTTTTTTTTTACGTAAAAAAGAGATTAATATTTTAAAAAATCTCAGGATATTATACACATTTTTTGAAAAGCTTCCCATTTAAATTCTATTGCATGAAAAAGAAAGAAAGGTAGGAGGAAAGAAAAAATGATAAAAAATTTCAAATTCATATTTCAGTATGGTTTCAAATGTTAATGAGGAAGGATGTATGATTTTTCATGCACATTTTGTATTTAACAATAAGGCAAGTTGAGTAGTGTCGGCTAACAAAAATGTTATTAAAAGTAATATAGGTTGACACATTTCAACAATTTGAATTATCTCATTTCGGTTATTTATACGTTACTTATAAAATTGTTTCAAATAATTTCAGTTAGTTTTTAAGTTATTAAAAATAAATATGTATGTACCTACTTCCAATAAATTTTTTTTTAAATAATTATTTTAAAACTATTTCAAACATGTATGTTTTTCATATTTTATTAGCAGGTAAACAAGAGCAATCTATTTATAAAATGTCCCTGCATGTGTATGTATGACCTATCTTAATTCTAAACGGAAAGAATTTTAAAATACCTGAACAAAAATTTTAAAATACCTGTTATTTTACAGTCGGAATTTTCGAGTCATTTGGTAAAATACCATTTATTTCAAAAATAGAAAAATATTCAAATCCGGTCATAAAAATATATGATTGTTTTTTCCAAACATTTTAAATATTTTTTTTTTCTTAGGTAATTGATATAAATGATAGTAAGTTTTTAATATTTTTTCAAATAAAAATAGAGGTAAAATTTTGAAGTTTATATAAAATTTGTATTTAACAGTTAATATTTGATTGTATTTTAGATATTATTTTCTAATTCTCTCTTCAAATTTTTTCTTTACTAGGTATTTATATCAATATTTAAGAATTATCTTTCATTAATTATATTTTCAACTTGACACCACAGTTACTCCCCATATCTTGAGTTAACTTACCCTATGAGAAAAAAAAGCTGTTCACTTAAAAATAATGAAATGCTTTCAGTAACATATAAAACGTTGAAGGCGAAGGATGTGCTTGTTGTTTTTCCGCTTTTTTTTAAATTTTAAAATAATTATGAATGAAAATATTGATATATTTTTTTGATTTTTCAAATACAGTTTCTAAATTTTATCTGCTTTATAATAAGTGTGAATTTATTTTAATATTTCTTCTCAAAAAATAGCCACTTCGATTTAAAAAAACCCATATCAAATAAGGTGTGCTTTCAAGTTTCTCTCTGAGCATTGGGACTTGTTAGATATAAAGACATTAGTAGGAGTGATCTGAAACGAAAAAAAAGGTCATCCCAAATTAAAATAGATAGACAACGTAAAAATAGATGCTCGCTCAATAGGAATAACAAACTGGAGAACATCACCCAGAGACCGGTTCTCGTGGGGGCATATAGCTTACAATAAGCGAAGACCCTACCGTTGCCCATCCAGTCATGATGATGATGATGTATATATATGTAGATAGTGAAGCACAAAGATATGCTAAGTATCAAATTTAAAATTTTACAGCAGAGCGTTCTGAAAGTTAGGAAACATCTTCAGTTGTTCATTTACATTTCATACATACAATTTTAATTAATTTAACTTTTTTGTAATATTATTTGTTAAAAATTAAGATAATTTGTAAAAATCATAAAATTCCAAAAAAAAAATTCCAATTAATTATTATTAAAAAGTCTTGCAATTCCTTTTAAATTATTTTACCCTAAAGGCTATATATAAGCATTAATAAAATGAAATAATAACTTATGTAAAAAGAAAAATAAAATCCAAGAATAAATTTTGAAATCAATTTAAAGGAGCCCAAAGGAGTTTAAGGACCAAAATATAAAATACAATTTTAATTAGAATTCTTAGAATTTCCAATTTTTGTATTTTCGAACAATATTAAAGTGGATATTGATGACATTTAAGTAAAAATTTAGTTTGTAGTTTGTATAGGAACATAAACTTACACGTATAGTTAGAAGTATATGACAATATTTACAACTTATAAGTATACCACCTATACATACCAACGTTATTAAATATTCATAGTTCAATTCGTTTTTTAATTCGTTCTAAGCAATTATTGATTTTGTAATTAAGTAAGAGTCTGATTTTATGGATAAATTAATTAAAAATATATTGATTATTTATGTATTTAAGTATATAATAAACAGAACTATTGAAATACTTTAATACTTAACAAAAAGGTAAAGAAGTGATGTGTGATAAACTGGTAATTTGCTGAGTTCTATTCAGAGTTGCTGGTGATGGATCAAAATTGGGTTCGTGCTATTACTGAGAAGGCGGTTACACGTATTGGGTTCGTGCGACGATGAGAAGGCGGTTACACATATTAACTAAAACTAACCTACTCTGGCCGTCAGAGGGCGAAAATGGTTTGAGCTTGGCAGTGTTCGGGAACTCAGATTTTAGGACAAAACAAAACTCTCAGAGGGATATTTTCGGGTATTTGTTTGGGACCGGTATAGTGTGAATAGGATATGGTAAGGCTGAAAGTCATGGTTAGAGGAGTAAAATTCCGTTAACCCATATCTCTCTTTAGTATTCGACAATCTACAATGAACTGAGTTCTATTTTCCTATTGAATTTTACTTTGTTCGTTCATTGACCACAAAAATTTTATATAAATACCTTTATTAAAAATTCAAATGCTACATTAATTCAATCATTGATTTTAAACAATTTAAAACTAATTATATTACATGTTATATAAATAAATATAATTTTAATTAAACTAATAAATATTTTAATACACACATGAAGTTATCGGAAGAGGATGTTTTACATTGTAATCATATTTAAAAATCTGTTGAAAAATTTATAAAAGAATTTTTAAAAAATTGGCATAATATCAACTAAATAAGAAATTAATTTAAATATTTACTTATAGGACTCAGTAAAATAAGAGTAAAAGAAATAACCACTGAATTTTCATTAAACAAATATTAAGGAAATAATGTCAAAATTTAATCACAAATAATTGCTGATTCAACTATTTAATAACAGTTTAAAGTTAAAATTCAGTTGCTCCACCATTTTTATAATAGATTTAAATGGCATTAGATTATATAAGTAGTGATTTTATTGAGAAATTAATTACTTAATGCTATTTCATTTGATCTTATTGTATGACATCTCTTTGCATGTTTTTATATTTAATTTTAATGTACGTGTTAAGAATACAATAGAAATGCTTAATAAAAGGACTAAAATCACAAAATTTTAATATAAAAATGTTAATTTCAATGATTTGTCATTAAAAAAATGCTTGAATACCATCCAAAAAAAAAAATATAAATTCTTCAGATTTAATTTGACGTATATGTATGTGCATGTACATACATAAATTTAATTATAAATATATTTAATATTAAATTTGACATAGAATTATTTTTGGATTATAAACATGAAAAATTATTTTATTTTTAATTCTTTCTTATCATTTTCATTAGGCAATTTTCATATACGACATAGGGCTTACCTATAAACTGCAAATTATTTTATTATTAGACTGAAAAAATTTGACGTTCATCAGAAATAATTTTTATAATCAATTTTGTACCATGATTTCATAATCTGTTGCAAACGCAAAAAATTAGTTCTTGTAATTTACAAAATTTTATCAAAATTTTAAAATTTTAAAATTAAAATATTTTTTAATAATTTACCCAGTTTATTTTCTATGCGTCACTGTTACTTTTTATATTAATCAATGACAAATGCAAATAATTCCAAGAAGCGATAATTCTGACATTGATGACAAAAATTATCAACATATGAACGCCAAATTGTTAAGGACTATAAAAAGTACCAAACATAGCTAAGTTTCTACTTAAACATAGAGTATACAATTGCAACATAGTCTATTTCAATCCGAAATGCCGAAAAGGCGCGATAAGAAATTTAAAAAATACTTTATACTTAACATTTTTTATTTTGATTTGCATTTAATTATGCATTAAGAAACTATATGTTTGTTCAATATGATAAGAATTTGTCATTACATTTAAATTTTAAATTGAATCTCTTTGGGTGGTCATTATACAAATTATGTTTTATTACTTATATAGCTTTCATAATCAAATATAGTATTCAAGTAATAATAATTACTTTTATCAGAATATTACTGTTTTAACTACTTATACGTAAATGAAATTAGGGAATTCATAAAACTATTATTACCGGATATTATTAAAAATTTTCTCACAAATGATGAAGTTGATTTTTTTTTTTGATTTTATAATTTTTCAATTATTTATTTTGTTTTTAAATATGAAACGGAAATATTAAAGTTGGCAACTATATAATACTTATAATGAATGAATTTACATATTTAAGTATATATGTAAGTATATACCTATTTTATACTTAATTGTATTCTTATTTGTATTCACAGTGAATCAAAAAAATATTTAAACACGTAATAATTTACACTTCATATAACAATAAGCTTCATATTAACAATTTTACACTAAAGCCACTCAAATTACATTCCGTTCCCAAATCCATTTAAAATGGAAAAAAATGGTAATTGTTAGAATTTAGACGAGAAATAAATTTAAATAGTGATTTATTATATCGCCCTTGTTAATATAAGTAACTGTTTTATATCGCCATATTATTTTAGCAATAACTTTGTGCGGGAAAAATTTGTTTTGAATTCACAATAGTAAGAATAAAATTCAAACTACATAAATCAATTTTCATATTATTTTCATATGTCATAGTTTATGTCAATTATAAAAGCAAATGTCATTTAAATGTCATGAATTTGTCAAAAAATTAAATATTTCATTATTTTTTCTAATGTTGACACTGGATTAAATTTTAAGTAAAGAACTAAAGCAATTACAAAATTTTAATAAAATGCAACACTTAAATTTAAAAAAAAATTAAAGAAAAAGTCAAAATTGACAAGTTCCATAAATGAATTTCTATTGTCAAACAATAATAATTTCCTTACTTAAATGTGATACTGCGTACTTGATATATAAGTTCCTATACAATGTTATAAATGAAAAAGTAATAAAAAATTGAATTTGATCCCTTTAAGAAATTCAATTTGAATTTAAAAATCAACACTTCCCTTTCATTTTTATTGTATTATTTTAATTTTATCTCAATATTTTTATATATATTTATATAAGTATATATGATTTAATGTCAGCATTTTTTTATATAAGTAAGTAATGGAATTTTTTATTAAGAATTTACGTATTATGAGAAAAAATTAATGAAAATAATATTATTCATAGTAATGACGCAATTGAACAAATCTTTTAAATGCAATTACTTATACATTGTAATTCCATATTATATAGAATTTGACACGGTTTTTAAATTCCTTTCAGCTTCAAACATGAATTGCAGAATTTAGTTGGAATAAGCAATAGAACCCTGAATTGTAATGATCTTCGATCTATTTCATTAAAATGCATTAATTCTAAAATTCAACTTAATATGAAAATGCCAGGAAATTGAGTGGTCTTGTATAACAGCATGTTCCTATTCAATTCCGAAAATTTTACTTGATTTTCATAAACGCAATACTGCAAAGCAATAAACTGTAAATACATAATAAGCAGTTCATATTATTTAACTGTGCTACACATACTAATTTCATTATATTGCTCATATTTTAACAGTTTTTATTGAGCAAACTAGACAAACTTGTTAAGTACAGCACCTTTGCATATCGGCGCTATACTGCCTTCATCGAAAGGTTTATTGTCATCAATGAAATTGTTAAAATTTTATGAACAATAAAATCATTAAAATTAAATTTATGTATAGAATAATGTACAAACACATACATAGTATATATGTATATATACACGTACCTATGCATATGCTTAAAAACATCTTGCATTTTATACGTATACGTAATGCCTATTTACCTATCTGAATGTTACAAGCTACATACGTATACTAAAATGAATGACTGTATTTGCATACCTATAATATACATTACAAATTATAAATACATAATGAAAAAATAAGGATTGGGGGAAATAAATAACAAAAGCAATCCAGCTTTTTACAATTCAAATACTTACGTCTTGTATTTCAGTTATATATACATACATATACGTACATAAAATAAGATGAACAGAGAAAAACAAGGGCAAATGAAATTTTCTCTTGAATGAATGAAAAAATTTCAATGTTAAGGCCAAGGACATGACCTACTTTATAATTTCACTCCTGTAATCATAATGAAGTTTTCATATACACACATACACACATATCCATTCAAATATTATCTTGTATACTCTACGTATTACGTTAATTTTTTCTTTTTATTCCTGCAATTATTTATCGATGTGTATGTGCTATATTGTTGACACATTTTTACCTTTACTTTTATACCTTTTAATATTTTATCATTAATATACTTGCATATTTTTTTTAAATAAGTATTTACAAATTTTATACGTATAATACTTAAGAAGTATTTCAAAGTCACCGTACTTAATGCAACTCTAATGAAAAGGGGGACATTATTGTCAAACCAAAAATTTTGTTAAGTACTTAAGCAGTACAATTCAATAATTTTATACTTAGTGCAAATTTTTTTTTAATAGTTTTGTTAAAAATTTTAAATTTTCTTCAATTTGTTCCAAGTTTCTGGAATTGGAACAAATGTCAATGTAATTTGACATACTGTTATTTGAATCTGACACGGTTTAAGGTAGGTTTTTCATTGAAATTAATTTTTTAAAATTTTTTGAAAATTATTACTGAAAATCATGCTGCCTCCAACAGATATTTAACTAATGCCTTTAATCGATAAATAGTAATTAATAGGAAAATTAATTTACTAGAATGCACCGAAAAATTATAAACTTAAGGTACTGTTTAGATAAGTGTACGACAAAATCTAAACTTTAAACAATAAAAAAATCTAATTACTATTTACATATCAGACTGAAATTATTTGATATAGCTCTGGCTTTACCTCAAAATTTAAAAAAATTGACGTAAAACAACGAAAATTATAACCAAAAATAAACCAGCTGATCGATGTTTAAAACTTTCCCAAAATATTAATTATCACTATTATAATTTTTAAAAATATATCAGTAAACAAATCAATAAATGACAATAGAATAATTTCTATCAATTACCGTTAGGAAATTCTGATGTCAAACAGTGTTTCTGATGCAGGATTAAATCTTGGAACATCATATGACAGATAATAACTATTTTTTAAAATAAATATTTAAATAACCTCAATAAATATTTTATTTAAGGGTGAGTACTTACTCTCCTTGTTGGCTGCTATAGTTAGTCATTCATAACAAAAAAAAAATAAATTACTTGATGACATCATCTTTTTACTCAACATCGTGCAAGTATACGCAATACACGATTTAGTAACCTTGACCTTATGAATAATTTTTTTTACTTTTTTGTTTAATATTATATTTTTTGGAACAAACAAAATCAAGGAGCAAAGTTACATACAAATTCAAGTCCTTTTAAAAAATATATTTTTTTTCTTTTTTGATCTTATTGAAATAAAGCATCACTTTGTTGCCTTTGAATTTGGCAATATAAAAAAGTAAAAATAAAAATAACAAAACCACATAAGAGAGAAGACAATTATAAGAACTTTTGTATAAGAAATTAAGAGCAAAAATTTTGACAAGGTCAAAATCATAACCATTTGGAAAAAAACAAAAAAAAAATATTGCAAAATATCCAAAAACAAATTTTTATTTTGCTTTTATATTCCAATATTAAATAAAATGTAAACTGGTCCTCACTACTCCATATGACAAAATATTGGCATATAAATAAATATAACGTTGATTTTGCTGCAAATTGACATAACTCAAAAAAATACGATTTATACGATACGATTGAGTAATACAGAAATATAAGCACTTAAAACACTTCAATTTCATGGCAAAAAAATGTCGTTTTCTTAGCTTAAAAATATTGTCGGTTACAATAAATTAAGATTCAATTTTCACAAATATGCAAATAAGTATTTCAATTAAGTCAGTGTTACAACAAATAAACGATATATAGTAAAAGTTCACAAAGCTGGGGAAATTCAATTGAACGAAATTTTCCAGCTCAAACAGCTTTCCAGAAAGTACAAATGCAAATATACGCAGTCCTTCTTAATTTGATCAACATTTAATATGCAATAGCCGCCGAAATATAATAATGAAACAATCAGTAATGGCATTTCGGCGAGAAATTTCACAATTTCCTACATTGCCATAGGTTACAGATATATGTATGAATAATTTCAAAATTTACAAATATTTCATTCAGATGTAGTGTCTAACAAATTTTTCAGTTTTCTCATGCAAAAAATTTCAAGGGACAGCAGAATTTGAAATTTTTATTACAAATACAAGTTTTTTTTCTTTGACAGTGTCCATTTCTATAACAAGTTTTACTGATACATAGTTGTATAGTTAAATAATTTATAAGAAAAATTCTTGTAAACTTTCTTAATACTTGTCATAAGTATGTAAATATCATGGGGTTACTTTATAAAAATAATTCAGTTTTTACTAATATTGTGCTACATACTTATACAATTTATATTTTATACTTAAGTGTTAAATTACTTTAAGTTTAATCATATTTGATCTAATAAAATAAAATTACTTCCATACATACATGTATACATAAATACTAATGTAATTTGCCTGGGCATAATTTATTGATGTTAAATAAAGTAGGTAGGTATAAACATCCAGTATAATAATAATAATAAAAAGGGTGACTCACAATCAAAATAATGAATAAAATATTTTATACAAAGTAACAAAATCAACAAAAATTCAAGAAATAAAAAAAAATAAAACTTTTGCTTTCATTTTCAAGGTGAACAGAATAAAATTGTTGTAAATAGCTATGTAGGTAACTAAATATTTATAACTGTTATACTTACATACATATATAAATTTTCTTATATTGCTCTAATAAACACATACAAGTAAAATAAATTTAACAATAATAAAAAAAATTCAATAAATTTTATATAAAGAGAATATAAATAAAAAAAAAATAAGGATTAAATTACAAAATAAAAATTTTTACACATCCCTGTAAATAATCTCATATATACAAAATAAGTAATGCTATATAAGAAATAAATGGTTATTTTTTACTTATTTCTTAAATTTATTGTGTAACTTAAAATTCATTTGAAATAAGAAAATAAAGAGAATGCAAAATTTTGGGTACACATAAGATTATTTAAGGTTGTTTAGAATTTTTTTTTTTCAGATTTAATGAGTTTTTATAAATCATAAATTTTTTAAGTTGAAAAGTAAAATTACCCTATAGGACCCTATTTTAAGCAAATATTTGTAAGTTTTTTTTTGAAATTATATTACAATAATGTTCGTAATTATTTAACTGTAGGATTTGATGTGCAACAAAATATCCTGCCCTCCCGTTATAGAGCAACAAGAGGAAACTGTGTTCAGTTATAACCACAAATTTTAGGCAGATTTATGATTAATGAAATTTTTAATTTTGCAACTGTTTGATTGCTTATTTGTTTTACATAGCTTATTTATGTATAAGCAAGCGCGCACACATGCAACTGTATGATCTCATGTACTTAATTAAGCAATCAAACAAATTTGTAATTTTTTACAAACTGTTTGATTGCGCTCAATGATTTTACAATTTTTGCGTATCTAACTGAGCCCAAATAGCTTTATGTTGACAAAAATTTCAAACAGATACACAAATGAAATTTCGAGTTGATGATTTTGTAGATTAAGATTATTGAAATATACATACATAGGTATACTATTAATGACAACTGTAATATCAGAATTGAATTTTAGAATCAATTATTGTGTTAAATTTTGTTTATGCTTCAAAGTTTGTACGCACGTATTCATACATATGTATATATGTGCGTACGTAAGTTTTGCCTATGTAAATATAAATGTATAGAGTAGTAATAAATATTTATTTAATTTAACATTTTAAGGCCTAAATAAATATAATCTTAGGGCAGGTATACATTATATATAAGCAAATATAACATTATTATATTTGCTTATATATATATACAAAAATATTATTTAAAAACATTTTTCCTTTGCTACATATTTACTTAAATATCAATATACTTAAGCCTTTTAATAAGTACTTGTATGGATGTATACGTATATATTGTATATTTATTGATAAATTGATAATCATTATTATTTTTAATAAGTAATAAAAAAATTATAGGAGGAAAAAATGCCTAGAGTCAGAGAGAATCTTTATCTTGTACATATTTAGCTCAATACACACAATTATAAACACGTATTACGTAATACATACGTATATACTTTTGCATGTAGGTGTATATCGTATCACGTATGAATATTTATCATCTGGTAAAAAGGTATTTTATAATAAACACTTAAATTCTTAAAAGGAATCAACGTATACCTACCTCTGTACTTAACGTATATAAGCAAATTTAGAAATTTAAAAGATGAAGAAATAAATCAAGAAATTTTCTTATTTTATTACTCTTTTTGTCAAAGGTTATTATATACTTATAAGTATTATCAAAAATTAAATATGTATATACAGTGAACACCCATCTTTTCATACAAAATTATAATACATAGGAAGCAAACAAAGAAATTAACAGGCCAACAAACAAATAAATATAAATAAAAAGTAAGTGTAATGTCAAAACGAGAAAAAAAAAACAAAATCGCAAATATTGACGTCATATTTATTAGAGTACCCGAAATACAATAACAACAAAACCAATAAGTATGATTTTTTTTTCTCTTATTCTCTTTCTTTCATTCTTTTTTTTTTTTTTTGCTAAATATAAATAAGTATGGAATTATTATGGACAATATGTTTGAGCTCCTTTTCTAAATTATGTATTTTATTCCCCACGTAGGCATGTATGTACATGCCGTATCGTTACGTATGAAATTATGTTGGAAAATACGGCACAGCGCGTAGGTACCTAAGAATATCATATGAATATAAAATAATAAAATACACAAAACAAATAATTATAATATAAAATAACAAAAACAAGTGTAAACAAAAAAAAAATATTATGTAAACTTATATGGATGTATGTGAATTTGTAGTTATAAACATAATATCAAGAATTTCCCTAATAGGGAGGTATGTGTATACAATGTATATAAAGCTCCAGAAAGCAAAAATATTGAAAGAAAAAAGCAAAATTCTGATAAACCAAAAAACCCCAAAAATCTATAAAAGATTTCACATTTACATTAAAACAAAATTTCAAAAAGTAAAAAAAAATATAATATAACAGTATAACATAACAGTATTATATAGTAATAATAATAATAATAATATAAAGATAAACAACGCCATCTCTTATAATAGATGAAAACAACGTCAAGGTCGTTTCGAATACACAACAATAATACACCATATTATAATGGTATATACGCCTATGATTGCGTACATACATCCATACATTATTAACTACATACACTACATACATATGTATAAATTTTTGTATACAACAAAATAATTAAGCTACGCTTTAAAATAAATTTGTATGTAAACATAAGAGTAAAATAATAAAGGTATGCGTATAACTATAAATGCACATCATATTTTTAGTACATAACTATTCCGATTTGCCAATACTCACATGAACATTATGTGCGCAAGCAATATGTATGTGTATACACGTATGTCCAATAAGTATAAAATTATATGTAAAAATGTCGTAAAAATATAGTTATTATTGAGTCCCCAATAATATGTTATAAGGCGTACATATATCCCTCGATAATTGCAAACTTATATCTAAATATTTTTGACTTAACTATACATATTTCATGCATTACACACATAGGTAGGTAGGTATATAAACTTAAAACGAAAATAAATCAAACAATCCGTTTGATATAATACATATACAATCTAAGTTTATCAAAAATCAGCATGTTATGCACACATACATCCATACTTATAAAAATAAACTTTATACACTTTAATAAATTTTTAATATTTAATTATTTTAAATATCAGGAAAATTATAGTTAAATGTCCGTCCCCCTTATAATGAATATGCACTAAAATTTGACCAACGTCAATGATTTGATCAAGATTTATTTACATTATAAAAAATACATATTTTGTCAAACTTCTAACTTTTAGTATAGTAAATGTCATAATTACAGCTGGATTGCAAAATCGTTGCCCCACATCTAAGCAACTAAATTAAATTCCAATCGATTGCGGTAAATTGAACTTAAAATTTCAATAATTATAGGTTATGTAAGTAAATCAGAGCCACTCACAGATGTAAAGTTTTCCAATCTTACGTCAAATTAGGTTTATTTCTAATTTGAAGTAAATTTATTTGTACAAAATAAATTTGCCGGTAATTTTTAGTTTATCTCAATCTTTGGTCAAAGTTTACACCATATTTTTTTTTTTTAGGAAATTCGATTCTAAAAGATATTTAATCTCAAACTTATTATTTTTAATTTTATTGTATGAAATAAAATTTATGAATGAATTGAACCAAATTTTCGCCTTTTAAGATTTTTTTTTTTTTTATTAAATACTTAAATATTCTTTTACATTAATGGTTTTTTTTTATGTATCAGAATCAAAATTAAGTAATCAACAAAAATAACAATAGAATTTGTATGAAAAAATAAACAAAAAAGAAAAGGAAAAAACATTCGATTTTTAAAAATTATTTGAAATTCTTAGAGAAACTAAAAAACATTTCATTTTGTTTAATTTGAATAGTGTTAAATTTCACTAAATATTTTTGCTCATGAAATTGAAAAAAATAAAACTTAGGGCTCTTTTTTGAAATCGCGAGGTACGCCGAAAAATTCAACTCAGGCGTATCAGAAATTAAGAGATGTTTTTAATCTAAGAGTTGTTTCTAAGGGTAAAGTTGGAATAATAGAAAATCTTAATTCAAAAATTATTTGAATTAACTAAAATTTCAAGTTACAAAATTCTACTAGCTTAAAGTGATTGAATAATACAATTTAAATATAAAAGCTAAAATTTATATATAAATTATTTAATAATTAAATTACCTAGTACTTCTTACCTTTCATGTTTTCCAAAATAATTGTGATCATTATTATTATTGTTATTATTATTATTGTTATTACCATTCGAGAAATGTCTTAATTTTGTTGATTCAAATATTACTTGACTCTTCTCTGGATGATCAATATTATGTTGATTATTATTATTATTGTTATTATTATTATTATTATTATAAAGGTTAATATTATCATTATTAGAATTTTCCATTAGTAATAAATCTGATGGTGATTCAGATCCAGATGATGATGATGATAATGTTGATGATGATAACATATCATTTATATTATTAATATTTTTATTATTATTATTATTGTGATTATTATCATTTAAATTATCATTATAATAATCATTTAAATCGATAGCAGTACTACTAAATATCATCATTGATGTAGCATTTATTTCATATATATTTTCATTTATAATATAAAATATAAATAAACTTGAAAATATTATATTAAATTTAAAATTAAATAAATTATTTATTTTTATGAATTTTTTTCTTTCATAATATTTTTTATTATTATTGTTATTATTAATTTTATTATTTTTATATAATAAATTATAATTATTATTTTTTAAATTTATATTATTCATCATATTTACATTATTATTATTATTATTCTTATTATCATCATTTTTATAATTATAATTATAAATAATTGAATTTAAATGAATTTTATTAAAATTTATTAAATTTTTTATAAATAATAAAAAATTATAATAGAATTTATATAATTGATATAATATTATTACTAACAATTTATATAAAAAATTATAATAATAATTTATAATTTTTAATTTTAAATATTTACAATTTTTTTCTTCATTTTCATTATTATTATTAGTTTTATTATTATTATTATTAAAAATTATATTAATATTATGTTTTTTTAATTTTGATTTAATATCAATATTATAATTATAATAGCTACTAGTCCGATATGAATTTTTTAATTTAAAAATTTTCCACATATTTTAAATTTTTAAAATGAAAATTGTCAATTTTAATTTTTCTTCAAATATTTTTTTGGAATATACTTATATGTATAATGTTGATTTGAATAGATTTAAAGAGTAGACAAAATTAAGACAAGTTTTTCTTCTTATGATCAATTCTTCCTATAAGAAAAAATATTTATTTATAAATGCATACTGTAAACTGCCAATACACAGCGCAGCACCCTTAAGAAAATGTTTGATATTGTAATTGTGATAAGTATCTCCTGTAATTTTGGCCGCCAAAAATTAAATTCATATAAGTTTAGAAAACTTAAAATGTCTATTTTTTCTCAAAAATGTTATTGGATTTTTATGTTTTTCACAATAAATTATAAATTTATATAGAAAACCGTGAGAAGTAGCCACTCTCCAGTACGCAGCATCCCTAAACCTATTTTTAACATCCCAGTACCCAGCATAGCATCCCATATTTGGACATTTTCTCATTTTTTTTTTTAGTTTTGGGTAATTTTGTATAGTAAAATTTATTACCCGTTTAAATATAAAGAAAAAAATATAATAAAATCTACGGTTGTAAGAAAGTAGCATCCAAAATTGCGTTATGGAAATAATGTTCAAATAAGCTCCAGTAGACAACATTTCCATAAATTTAGTTAAAATATACTAAATATATATATTTTTTTTAAATTATTGATTAAAATTAATCTTTCTTGTAGACCGAAAAATATTAAATATAAAAGTTTTCTTAAAAAATTTCGAAAAAAAGAACACTATTCCTTGACAATTACACTTTTTATATTATAAATTTGGCGCAAAATATTATAAAAAATTTTTAACAAATAAATATGATTGAAATAGAAAGAAAATAATAAAAATTTTAGTTTAATATTCATTTAAATAAAAAATATAATTGTATTTTTTTTATTTATTTTTTGCATTAAAATCAAGAGATGCTGTTGCGTATTGGAGCACTATTACATATAGACGGGCTTACAGTTTGTATTTATTTATAAATATATAGATAGTAAATATACATAGTTACATACGTAAATCGTTGTTATAAGAGTCTAACAATAATGCACCTTTAATTTTAAAAATCATTCTATGCTTAGGTGCTAAGATCACTTTAAATATATAAAAAAAAAAGGCGCTCGAAAAAAAAGCTATGCATATTATAACAGAATTAAGTTTGCTAAACAAAAATCTAAAACACAAACTTATAAACAATAATAAATTAAATTTTCGCGCTTAATTTCTATTTTACTATTATAAGATACCTACGTTATTCCTATACCTATAAATAATTAGAAATGTGCAACAATATTTATATAGGTGGGTAATTACCCACTAAGTATTTTATTCAAAAATAAAATTTATATGGAACACAACAATGCAAAAACAAGAAGATGAAGAAGAAGAGGAAGGAGTGGACTAGGATATTTTATTTCTCAATTTTATATTTTCATCAATTTTTTTGTTATTATTTTAAAAATTGATTTAATAAAAATAATTCCATAAAGTATGGTAGGTAATTTATTGATTTTTTTCCTTTTTCTATTTTTTATAAAAATAAGCTAATTATAGATTCTTTATAAGTAAACAAAATATTTCAACAAAAAATTTTGTACTTTACGCACTTTTTATTTATTTATAAATGAAAACACACAATATTACTTTAGTATATTTGCAATAAATATGAAATTTCTATTTGATCATATGGCCGACCAGCTAAATTATTTTAATTAGTTATTTTGTATTAAGAATATTATTCTTGCTTCCATTTCGCTGAAGATTTAATTAATAGGTAATTTAAAAATTTATTTTCTTGCCTTGAGTAGCTAGTAATTGGATCTAATCAGTTCTAGATTTTACAATACTTTTTTTATTACTTTACTTTTATTATTATTATTATGGTTTTTTCTTTTTGTATAGAAACTTTTGCACTTATAATAATTTCTTTAATAGAAAAGCTCTTTCAATTGACAAAACTTAAATAAATTATTAATAAAAAAAAAAACACGAAATACATGTGTATGCAAAGATAACACTCTTTTTTTTCTATAAGATTTTATTTTATTCAAAATGTTAGTTTAGGAGGATTTGGGAAGAAAAAAATTTTCTACTGTAATTATAATTTATTTTTTAATTATTTTGAAATCATTCTTTAAATTTAAAAATAGAATTTATTTAGGTTAAACTTTAAAATTTTATTTTAAATTTATTACACAGGAAAAAATCAGAAACTTTTCTCACTTTAAAAAAAATATTAATTTTTTTTTTTCTATTTTCCTTTGGTTTTTTTTTTTGTTAATTTTTTCTTTTCCCAATATGTAATAAGAAAATGTAAAAAAAAAAAAAAAAAACACTGACTTATTGCGCGACACGCATTCAACTCAACTATTATCAACTCAATTTTTCTCAATATAGTAAAATTTTACAAGTTAAAAAGAGAGAAAAATTAAACAAAACAAAAAACAATAATAATAATAATATAAAAAAGATTTTCTGACAGATATTAACGAAATATGACATTTCAGAACGAATAAAACATGAACTTAAAAAATTTATTATTTTCTTATTTATTTTTTTTTATTTTGTTTTGGATTTTGAATGGAAAATTCACCTGTTCTGTCATTCCTATCTATTAGAAAATATGTACTCATGCTCTTTTATGTCAAAAATATTTTTGTACCATAAAATATAATACATGTATATATTTTATATGTAAAATAATTCATTCACAATAGTATTTTATAAAATTTCTATCGAATGTAACCCAGCATTTACACGTACAAGTTACTTGCAAGAAAGTTGCAATACATACAAAAATTTTACTAACACATTGAAATATTTCTACTTGCTTGTTTACTTGCAGTTCAACTTGCAAGAAAATTTTGCTGCCAGTAATTTGAGCAAGTAATTTGACATATTCAGAAATTCACAAAAAAAAATTTGTTGTTTTGATTTTTTTTTTTTTTAATTTAAAATTTTTGAATTTTGTTTTGAAAAAATTAAACTTAGCAAACTTATGGTTTCTAAAATTTATAAACAATTATTATTGCTAGTTGTTTTCTTCTCAAAGACATTTTCAAAAATTAACTTGCTAAACGCCTACGTCATAATAGCAAGTAATTTGACATTTCGAAAAACTAATTGACAATTAATATTATACAAACTTGCTTGCAAGTAACTTGTATGTGTAAATGCTGGGTAATTTGAAATAATAAAATGTTTTATTGCTATTATTTGCGTAGAGAGGCGAAAACATAGAACAACCATATTACCTCGAACTACTAATACATATTGCGTAGATGATCTGTTCAGTTACGTTATTTTTTTTCTGATAGATGGTTCGTGTGTTTTCCACAAAAGTTATTTTGGAATTTGAATTATTATATTTGAAATGTTTGTTTTTTTTTATTAAATTGAAACACATGAGCTAAAATAAAAAAAGCTACATGAATAATAATGGTTATACCCCAAAATATTATAGATATGTTTTAAATTAACAAACTACATATTATAAGCTTACGAGTACATTGAACATGTTAATGGAAGGCAAATATTATGTATTTAAATTTGGAGCACAATTTATTGTTTTTTTTACTGTAATTCTTCAAAAATATTTTCGTTCAGGAATAATAATGACCATAATAATGTGCAAAGACTTGAATAAAGTTTTCATATTAAAATAATAAATTTTTATAAACAAATATGTTTTATTCTGTGCAATAAATGTCAATTTTTATAAAAGTGATTAATATTAGAAAAATTTTAGTTAAAACATGAATAGTTTGTCTGAAATTGTTTTTTGTTAAAAGAGATTTTAACTTTTTTTAAATTGTTCATTATTGTTCTGATATAATAAACATTTTTGAAACCTTAACCTAAAAATAAAAACTAAAATAGCTTAACTTAAAAAGGGAAAACGTACGTTAAATTTTATCAATTGGCAACATTAATATTTATAGGAATTTTGTGTTTGCTATTTTATTTAAAATATGTCAAAAATATCTTTGTGACACATGTGGAAAAAATGTCAAAGTACATTCAAAAACAAAAAATAAATAAAGAAAACAAAATGTAAATGTTCATAGTAATTTCAAGTTTAAATTTATACAAAATTTTTAAAAAACAGGGGGAATTATTAAAATTTAAAAAAATAAAAAAAGAAACTTATATTTTAAAATGGCTTCAAAAATTAGAGTACAAGTCGATGATGATATTAAAATATGGAAATTTCTTATAGAACCAGAATGGACAAAAATTAAACATTTAGGAAAATATCTGAAAGGAATCTTTAATTTAGAAAAAATTTTTATTTTGGATGATGATGGCTTTTTGCATCCAAACAGTAATATTAGTTATTTACATTGTATGGCTAAAAATAACGAAATATTGTAAGTAAATTTGGTTAAACAACATATGATTTGATACATTTAACCGGCAAAAGGCCGGTAAATTAATAAATGAACCTGCATTTTAAAATACATATTCCATTTGTTCCATATATTTCAGAACAATTAAAAGTTCCCTTAATTTGAAAAATGAATCTTTCGTTAGAGAAAATTCTCCAAAAAGAAAGAAACCCAAACCATTTAAGTGTCAACAAAACGAAAATAGTGATTTAATTTCTGATACTACACCAATTCTGAAACCTGAACCTGAGAAAATAAAACAAAATGGTTTAAATAAATTGACAGATCGAATGGCAAATTTTTCTCAAATTTTGAATTCGTTTTCAACTGAAGGTGTGTTAAATGGAGACCACCCAAAAAAGACTAATATCTTTAATCATGCAAATGAAATTGGTGAAGCAATGTTCGAAATTCCAAGAAAGCGGAGAGTACGGAAGAAAAAAGAAAGAAAACTTCTTTCACCTGAGAAATCAGAAACTTTAAGATTTCAGAAAACGCCAACACAAATTTTACAGACAAAAAATATAACGAAATCGGAAAATGAAAAAAAACTAAATAATGTTAATCAATCTAAAGAACATGATAAAACACATATTCGTTTTGATGATTCTGGAGAAGCTGTAACTAAGAAATCGGTTGCTAGCATAATTTTTGTTGATTATCTGGACAACCCAGATCTTAAAAAGCCTAGAGATATCAGACCTATTAAAGGTAAGAATTACTCAATAGCTTTTTAACAAGTTGTATTAATATACAATCTTAATATTTTAGTTAATGTAAATAATGATAACTGTGCTGGAAAAGTCCTCGATACCGATACTAATATTTCTCAAGAAACAGAATATAATTCTAATAATTCTGATAATAAAGAATCAACGACTGAAACTATTGAATCAAAAATTTCTGCAGAATTTTTAAATCATAAACTTGAAAAATGGGATGATTTCCCAAATTATGATGCTAATTGTAATTCGGATGCTCTTCAACAAGAAATAGATTCAAACAATCAAGAAAAACCAAAAGTAGTAGTGATTTCTAATGAAATTATTACTAATGGAGTGAATTAGATTGTTTTTCTAATCAGAATAAAAAATTTTGCATTTTTGTTATTAAACTTTTTGAAAAACGGACGCATATGTGAAGAGCTTAATAATTGATTATATTATATTACATATTTATATTTGTTAAAATGTTAAGCGTAAAAACGTTAATAAATAAATTTGTAAATTATGTACGCATATATGTAAAACTAATCAAAATAAGAAAACAATGTCTTGTTCATTCTATATATTAATTTTTCATGTTATAACGCGAGGTATTTTAAGAATTATGTATAACTAAAATTTAACACGATTGATAAAGACTTATTCATAATAAATTTGTATTGATTGAAAACAATGGAATATGCCGATCTAATTGAAATTTCTTAAGGTGTATTTTTTGATTGTAGCAATGGAAAGAAAATTAAATTATCAATCCTTTTTGTATATTGAATATCTTATTTCATATATATAAGACGAATTGCTTAGGCCAAGCATCAATTATAGTGCAAATAAAACCATCACTTAAAATCGTCATGATTTTGGCAAAATCGTCATAATTTGATGAAAAAGGACATGATGGAGATTTAGTAAGGGATAGAGTTTATTATTATGAGAGACACTGAACATTTTTGGATTAAGTTTTACGGAAGAACAAAAGAAATAGCAAAAACAAAAAAGAATTGAGCTACAATACTACAGATATTTAACAAATAGTTAAGCATAATTCAAATCCCTGGAAAGTATAGACCTCAGAACACTTTTATCAGCTCATTCTACCATAATCCGTACTGTGATGGCAATCATCAAAAGCTTCTACCAAAAAGACACCCACTTCAACAAAAAACGGTGAAACAACGTTCCCCAAAATAAATTGATGAACAAAAAACTTGTCAGCGATTATCCTACGAGAATGCAACGTCTGCAAGTATAACAATAATACCCTTAGAGAATTGGACCTTCCTCGAACGGTACCTTTCTATCAGGTTTATCTATTCTTATTTTTGAATTTAAATTAATTAATTTTGTTAACTTTAGTCAACTTTAAATTTATTTTAGTCCCTTTTCTATCAATTTTAATTATCGATTTTAAATCGATATCAATTAATCGATTTAATTAAATTTTCTCCATCATCGCAACATATGATACGTTATTGTTTATTTTTGTGTTTTGAAGTTCAGTAAACTACCGAACAGATGTAATTTGATGTAAACATGAAATTAATCGCAATTTTCAATATTTGATTTTCATTGGAATTTGTAAAACAATTGTTCCACATAATATTAAAATGATAAAATAAAATTAATGATGTCTTCCTACAATGATTTGCCACTGGAGGTAAAATTTGCTTTTTTAAAATAAAATTTATAAAATGAAAATTGTATTCTTATTTACATATGTATGTAGGTACGTATTTAACCTAGGACCTAGGTATTTGTCTGTGTGCAGAAGTTTAATATTTTTCTATGAAAGCAATTTAATTTAATATGAATCAAGTAGAAGGACAGGCTCCCAACTTAATAATTTTACAAGAGTTTGTAAAATGGAAATAACAAAGGCGTATTATGCACCCACTAATAATATGAATTTTTAATATATTTTTCTTATTTTCATTTGTTGGGGCATTTACGTACTAGTTATATTAATACACTATATTTTTATTATTTTTAGGTAATCGCAAATATTTATAAATATTTGGATGTTATCGATATAAAATCAGCTCAACTAACGTGTTCTCAATGGCTATGTGCTTCACTTTTATTGGATGTAGAAAATCGTACAGTTTTAAAGTTAACTTCTGCAAATGCTGAAAATCAACAATTATTCTCAAATAGTTTTAGAAAATTTTCTAATATTCATTTAGTATATAATGAAAACAACAGTGATAAAACTATATTAAATGAAGAAAACTTGTTGAAATTCTTCGAAATTGAAAATATAAATGGTGATATAAAAAACTTAGTTCTAGAAAAATTAGGAAATACGATTTCATTTGAAGGTTTATGTGAAATATTAAAATTATTACCAAAGTTAGAAGAATTAAAATGCATTAAAACTTATTTTAATTTTTCTGAAGAAAATTTATTACAACAATCTCAACTTATTTCAAATATTATTTCGACAAAAATAAAATCTATTATTTTATCTGGCGATTATTATACTCATAGAAATTCAAAAGTATTTTCTCAAGTAAAAAATTTGGAAAAGTTTGGTGTAGAAACATTCGTTTATAAAGATGATTCTAATTTGGATATATTTCATATAATTAAAAATAATGAAAATTGTTTAAAATGTTTAATTTTAGAGTATGATGCTGTAAATGCATTACTAGATTCTCAACAGCTTTTATGTAATTTAAAATTAAGAGAAGTATCATTAAAATTAAATCATGAATATCCGCAGTTTGCTGATTTTATTAAATCTCAAAATTTAATTACAAATTTAAGTTTAATAAATTGCTTTGAGTTAACTGATTGGGAAATGATAACAATTTTAGAAAATTTACCACTTTTGGAAAGAATAAATATTAATCAAAATATTTTATTGACGGATATAACAATGTTTGAAATTTCCAAGTTAAAAAATCTAAAATATTTGAATATAAATGAATGCTGGGAAATAGGAAGGGATGGAATTATAAATGGATTAGCTAAAAATATGAATAATAAACTAATTGAATTAAAATGCGTTGAAATTAATTTGCCAAATGATGCATTTTTGGAGATATCAAATAAATTATCGAATCTTCAGGTACTGCATTGTGGTGGTTTCAGAAAGACAATAAATGATACTGGAATTCAATATATAATAAAAAATTTAAGAAATCTTATTGATTTAAGTATATATTCCTCAGAGGTGATTCTAATTTTTCGTTTTTTTTTTTAATTCGAATATAAAATAAATATTTTTATTGTAGGTAACCGATTACGGTATTACTGGTGTTGATTTACAAACAAAACACAAAACAGGATCATGTTTATCAGAACTTCGTCATTTAAATCATTTAAATTTACAATGTGAAATAACTGATCAAACATTACTTCATGGAATCAAATTCAAAAATTTAAAAACATTGCATTTAAGATTGCATTATCCATTTTCCATATATGATTCAGCATTTGTACTCAATGTATTTACACAAAATTCGCCTTCAATAGAAGAATTATCTTTAGATGGAATACTTTATAATGAAAATGTTCATTTTGATGAAGCTATTGAAATATTAATAACAAACTTAACAAAATTAAAAAGAATATATATTAAAGGACACTGTGAAAAAGATTGTACATCAACGGATTGGACTAGAATAAATATATTTTTAATTAAATTTCGGAAAGATTTATCAACAGTTGAGATTGACTGTGATTGTAAAATATGTATAAATTTAAAATATATATGTGAAAAATTTACCCGAAAATAGTTTCTTTAAATTATTAAAGTTATTAAAAAATGTATATTTTTAAAAAAAAATTAAAGATTTTAAAAAATATGTTGCTTATATTGTTTATACACATATTATATTTCTATTAAAAAAAAATATTGCTAGTTGTAGAAATTATTGTATACACCTACAGAAATTATTAAATTTGTACATTGTATATAATAAAATATACATACTTACATTAAAAACTCATTGTAATTACCATTTATTTTTATTAAACATGTTTTCTGACTAAAGTAGTGGATATAAAGCGATACTAAGTTTTTTTCATGTTCACCAGGAACTCACAGAAATCCCCAATATCTGACAATAAGCCGTAACCAAAAAATTTTTGGAGATGTTTGAATTTCCAAAGTTGCTCTTACACCAACAGTCAAAACTCTAATGAGCAAACTTATAAAATTAACGTACTTCTTTAAAAAGTAAAAGCAAAAGTAATATATTCAGATAGCTGCCATATTTTGCAAATATAAACTAGCCAAAAAATGTTTCCTTTTAATTTTTTTAAAATTATGTTCTCTTTTTAATTAAATTTGAGTCAATAAAGACGTTTTAATTAAAAATGAGCTATAGCCATTTTTGGAAAATATAAAAAAAAATGATTAAATATTGATAAACGATACATACACAATTATGAACAATTGCCAACACTAAAATAAAATTCACAATATTATTTTCTTCATTACGATAAAAAAACACCAGATGGTGTTATGATTTTCTGTTGGTAAAAGTCAGTTGTTCTTGTACGACGTACAATAATAAATTTATTAATATTTTAAAGACGAAGCAGTGAGGGTGGAAATTTGTGCAATTTTAATTTATAAAAAAAAATAATAAGCATATAAAAATAAAGAATATATTTAATTAGTAAATAAACAGGTCAAAAATATAATATTAATTAAAAAGAAAATTATTCACGTAAATATTGAAAATGTTGCGAATCGGTTGTAATGCACTTGTGAAAACTACGAAAAATTTTTCTAAAAATGAAACTGAATTTTATAGGTAAGTTATTGGAATTAGAAATTTTTTGTAATGAATTTCTTTAAAAATTTAAATTCGAAAATTTCGTATTACAAAATTAGGTTTTATAAGTTTGGACTTTGAGCCTAAAAATGAAAAATAAATTTCATTTTATCAATGAACGTCACAATAAAATAAAAAATAGAAAGTCTAAAAATAAAATAAATTTAACATTGATATCTTTGGAAGGCCTTGTGTGTTGGTAAATAATTATATATTAAAATATACACACATCTTTTGGCCTATAATTTTATATTTTAAAATTTAAAATTAGCACGGTTTTCACAATTCAGAAATTTTATTTTCATATTCATAAATGGCTTTGTACTTATTGTTTTGTAGGGTAAGAAAAAACAAAAACTTCATACGTCTGATGAACTAGGGCAAAGTCCAAATGAGCAATATAGGGAAAACATATTTGAATGAATATATACAAGTACCTGTCTATAATTAAGTATGTATAACAAATACTTACCTACATGTTTACAAATTCAAATATAAAAATTTACATTTAATCGCAATTTATAAAAAAAAAAAAACAAAACAAATTGTCATCATGTCTATGCATTTAATATGTGTGTATGCATTCAAGGCCACTAAATAAAATAAACTTGAAAACAAGTAGGTACATAGGTATGGGTTCGTGTTTACTTAGATAGGTCTACACAAATTTGGTATAAAAATAAACACAAATTTAAATGAGAAAAAAAGTGATTTTGAATAAAATGCTGAGCAAAATATTTAAATAAACTTTTCTAAAAGTTCATTGAACTCAAATTTCATTCAATCGCCAAAAATTTTATAAAAAAGAATCTTAACAAATTGTTGGAATTTTAAAAAATTTTTAGGAATGAATTCTAGATCCAATTTTGAAATTGATTATAAATTGATTTTCATATTTCTAATATAATAGATAACATGGGTGCAAAAGTTCACCATAATTCAAACAATTTTCAAGTGATGTAACAAAAATTGATAATAATTAAAATATAATTTAATATTAAATTCAAAAATAACAACTAATGCCTAGAATCTCAATTGAATTTATAATATTTATTAATAATTCATTTCCTTTGTTTTTTTTTTTTTTTTTTTTTAGGTGTCTATCTTCTGCAGTTGCACAACCAAAAGAAGCTGCAAGCAAACCGAAACCATCAACACCTGAAAAGAAAAAAGGGCCAAATATGTCATTTATGGCAAATATATTTCGTGGAGAAATTCAATCAGCACAAATATTTCCATATCCGGATATTTTAAGTGACGAAGAAAAACAATATACATTAAGTATTGTGGATACTTTTGAAAGATTCTTTACTGTAAATAAAATATAAAAAAATTGATTCAATAAAATGATTAATTTAAAATTTCTTTAATATTTTTTTTTTAGGAAACAAATAATGCAGCGAAAAATGATGAAAATGCTGAAGTAGATCCATCAACTTTAGATACTGCTTGGGAGCATGGAGCTTTTGGTTTACAAGTACCTCCAGATTATGGTGGCTTAGGTTTAACGAATACACAATATGGTCGTATGGGAGAGATTATTGGTAAACACGATTTAGGTTTTGGTATTGTTATTGGTGCCCATCAAAGTATTGGATTCAAAGGGATTCTATTATTTGGGACACCAGAGCAAAAAGAAAAATATTTACCAAAAGTATCGACAGAAAAAGTTTATGCTGCATTTTGTTTGACAGAACCAAGTTCTGGTTCAGATGCAGCATCAATTCGTACTCGTGCAGTTAAATCTCCTGACGGAAAACATTACATACTGAATGGTTCAAAAATTTGGATATCTAATGGTGGTATAGCAAATGTAATGACTGTTTTTGCAAAGACTGAAGTTACTGACCCAAAAACTGGAGAAAAAAAAGATAAAGTTACAGCATTTATAGTAGAACGAGAATTTGGTGGTGTCAGCAGTGGTCCACCGGAAAAAAAAATGGGCATCAAATGTTCAAATACAGCTGAAGTATATTATGATAATGTAAAAGTACCAATTGAAAATGTATTAGGTGGTGAAGGTAATGGTTTTAAAGTAGCTATGGAAATTTTAAATAATGGACGTTTTGGTATGGGAGCTACCCTATCTGGAACAATGAAAGAATGTATAAAAAAAGCAACTGAACATGCAAATCAAAGATTACAATTTGGAAAAAAGATCAAAGAATTTGGAACAATTCAAGAAAAGTTAGCTAGAATGTCAATGCTTCAATACATCACAGAATCTATGGCTTTACAGGTACATATGAAATATTCATTATAGTTTTCTTTTTTTAATTAATAAGTTTTCAGATTGCACAAAATATGGATTCTGGCAGTCAAGATTATCATTTAGAAGCTGCAATTTCTAAAGTTTTTGCTTCAGAATCAGCATGGTATGTATGTGATGAAGCTATACAAATTTTGGGTGGTATGGGTTTCATGAAAGAGCCTGGTCTAGAACGTGTAATGCGAGATCTTAGAATTTTCAGAATTTTTGAAGGAACAAATGATATTTTAAGATTATTTGTTGCATTAACTGGTATTCAATATGCTGGATCCCATCTTAAGGAATTGCAAAGTGCATTTAAAAATCCGGCTGCTAACTTAGGACTTATATTCTCAGAAGCATCAAAAAGAGTTGGTCAAAAAATCGGTTTCGGTGGAGTTGATTTAAGTTCTTTTGTTTATCCAGAATTACAGCCATATGCTAAAAGAACTGCAGAATGTATTGATGTTTTTGGGAATACTGTTGAAACTCTATTAATAAAATATGGAAAAAATATTGTACATGAACAATTTATTTTAAATAGATTAGCAGATGCAGCTATTGATATATATGCTATGGCAATAGTATTATCAAGAGCGACAAGAGCCGCTTCTTTAAATTTACCAACAGCTGAACATGAATTATGTTTAGCGAAAGCATGGTGTTTAGAGGTATGTATATCAAAATTTTGGACATAATTTTAGTCAAATATTAAAATTTAATATTTTATATTGAAGGCTTCTGATCGTACACAAAAAAGTTTACGTAAAACAACAAGTTCAACTCATCTTGAAGCATATCGCAAAATGTCTGAAATTGCAAAGACAGTATGTGAAAATGAAGGAGTTAGTACAACACCAATCTTTTCAACAAACTAAAAAGCCAAATCAATTAAGCAGACTAACTTTTTTATATATTTTTTTGTATTGTTGAATCGTAAAAACAAAGCACCTCATATTTGATAGTTATTGCTGTCTATTTTATAAAGATTTAACGAAAAAATATTAAAAAGAATTTTAATAAGATTAAAAGTATGTAGTTGCAGTTTTTATTCGCAATTACAATATGCCGTAATTATATAAAATTTTTAATTTTAATTATCCTAATTTTTAATAGATTAATTTGTATTTTGTCTATTTTTTTTTTTTTCTTAATGAATCAATATTTTCATAAATTGTTTAAAAAAAAGAAATCAAATTCTATTAAAAAAATATATTTTCAAGTGATATTAATTTAAATTTGCCTTTTTATTTTTATTTTATGCAGAATATACGCGAATTGAACCGAAAGCGAAAAAAAACCATGTTATTTTTCTATTAAATTTATAAATTTTTTTATTCAACAGCATTGATATTGCGTTTTATAATTTCGAAAAATGTTTGAATTATAGCTAAAAACATGAATTTTACGATTTTTTCATCTTAACTAGAATCTCTCAAAAATCTCTCAATATCTTTTTCACTAAGGCCAGCATTTACACGTAATAAATCACGGTATTTATTACTGACCTCAAAACCTTTACCGTGACCTGGTATAATGTAATCAACCATTTCAGCTATTTTTGCTCTGTTTTCTCTTTGCATATCTGGTGATTCACTTCCACCGTCATCTAACCAAATTTTTTGATCGATTATATCTTCTTCTTTTTCAAATAAATCACCACATACAGCCACGAGCGGTGCTAAATTTGTATTTTCAACTAACACTGTTACACATGTTAATGTATGACCAGGAGTGGGCATTATTGATATATCATCAGTTAAATGAAAATTACCTAAAAATTAAATGCTACTTGTACATAGTCAAAGAAAAATTTATGATTATATTACATACCGATTCTAAAATCATGTTTCAAATATTTATCTTTACATGATATACATTCTCCAACAATATGATATTCAGCATTTGTAAATAAGTTATTGTTACCACAATGATCTGAATGCCCATGCGTGCTCACAACAATTTTTATATCTTCTGGCTTTATATTATGTTCTGACAAAGCTTTAATTGTTTAAAAATTAATTTCAATGAAAATCAATAAATAGTTTTTAAGATTTAAACCTTGTAAAATTTTATCTTTATCCCATGGAGTCATTGTATCCACAATAATATTATAGTTATTTCTGCCTTTAATTAAAGTACAAGTACAATTAGCTCTTACTGAATTTACTGAATCTTGGGGATCTATATAAGAATATCCTAAAACAAAATTTTCAATCAAACATAAATATTAGCAATTTTAATATTTTAAATATAAATGTAATTTACCTTCATATAAAACATATATTTCATTTACATCTAGAGCAGCAGCTTCATCATCCATATTGTTAACTTGAAGAAAAAGAAATGTCAAAAAAGCCGGAATAATTAGAAACCAAACGTAATTTAAAATTCAAGTGAAAGTAAAAAAAAATAAGAATGCCAATATATTTATGTAAAAACGCGAAATCAGCTGATTTTGACATTTAGTGGTTTAATCGATTCGATTGTCAAAACAAAAGTTTTGTACATAAAATATAATTTCCCTTTATAATTTTCAACATAGCTATTCACAATTTATATATCAAATTTTGTATCGCAGACACATTAATTCACAATGTTTGAAAATAAGATATTCAAAATTACAAAAATAAATATCCTGAAAATATTCTGTTTCCAGAATAAATTCCAAAACAACTTTCTGATTCCAAATTATTTGTTATATTTTTTGACGAATATTTATCTAATGTTATATTATACATACTAAATTACCTAGATGAATTGTTTGACTTGGTTCTTAAAAACTGTATTTTACATAATCTTTTAATGGGTATTTCTATGCTTCGCTGCTCGTTATTGGATCAGTAATATAAATTGTTATATTATACTTTAATAAATTAGCTTGTTGATCGCGATCATAGAAAAATTGACAAGCACTGAGACTTCATTTTATTTCGACGAAAATTTCCCAAATTACCTGTTTGACGTTTCAATATTTATGTACAGGTATTTCATTTTGGTAATTCGTTTCGGTACACTAAATTTTGTAAACTTCGCAAAAAAAAACAATTTTTTCTAAAACTTTTAATTTTGTGATACTTAGTTGTAGAATAAATTGGAGATGTAAAACTCAATTAAAAAAAAACCAGCTCAAATTAGTTTTTAAGATTATAATAACAAATTGAGTTAAAAGATAAAACAACTCAATAAAATTTCAGGTTTCTTTAAATTCCAAAGCACATACATAGAAATATCAGGTATTATTTAAATTAAATTTATAATGTTTATCTAAAAGAACAAATTAAATTAGGAAAATATTAATTAAAATAAAATTTATTTTAAAACGCAGCTGGTTGACCATGGATGGTCTTTTAATTTTTGACGCTTCAAGTGATTTAGTATATAGAAAACTCAATGATGAGCTTAAGAAAAAATTTCAGGAACTAAGCCCAGATCCAAATGATAGTGATACAAATGAAATAGATGATAATGCAATACTACAAATTTTCAGTCCAATAATTAATTCACAAAAAATTATGTTCTGCCAATTCGATAATACATATTCTTCATTTAAGTGTGAATATGGTAATTTTGTATTTGGTGAATATCTAGGATTCATGTTCATAAAAATTGGACAACAAACACTTGAATATATGAATAGATGTGTTTTGGTTTCGATATCATTTGCTAAACGTTTATGTGGAACAAATTTAATAAGTTTAAAGCAAGAAGAAAATAAAAGAGATTTGTTTACAGATCTTATAGATATGTGGGAGAAACTATATCAAGAGGAACAAAGTTTTTTGCTTGATGGAATCGATCGTCTCATCATTAATGCAGATGTAACAAATGTTATTAATCAAACACTTCAAAATGTTATTGAGAAATTACAGCAAGATCCTCATTCACAAAGATGTCATGCTTTTTTGTTTGTTGACAAAAAATTAGCTGGTATTCATTCAAGTCGTTCAGCTCAGAAAACCAATACATCTGATATTATATTTTTATTTATAATAAATAAAGTTTTACAATCTAAATTGGAATCAAAAGCTATCAACATTCAATCACATTTATTTTTTTTAAATGGAAAATATAATAGTAATCAGTCCGGTGGTTCTGGAGGATGTATACCACATATCGTTCATACATCTCTACTCGATAAAATGTCATTAACATTAATTATTGAATATGGTAATTTAAATGTTTCTAATAACATATATGAAACATTTTTTGCTTTACAAAAAATACAAACTCTACAAATGCAAGGAGATTTAGAACATTTAAAAACAGCATTTGATAATTTGGAAAGCTGTTTTAAACAATGTATTGATGCAATTAGAAAAGCAAAATTTAATAGTGTCGAAATTGATAATGCTTTAAAAAAATTTTCGTCTAGATGGGACGTATTACGTAAAAAATATCAAGAATATTTCAAAAATTTTGATAAATCTGTTGTTTTGCAAATTGAATCAAATATGCCAATATTTTTAGAAGAACTGAAAGAACTTTTTAAAACAACTTGTTCAGATTGTGCAATATTAGATCATGGATTTGAAAGAGTTTTAGAAATTTCAACAATGGTCGAAGAAAAACTTTTAGAATTTTCAGAATTTTTAAGTGTTAAAGCTCAAAGGAATTTATCAATTGGTTCATATTTAGAAGATTTTCCAGGTTTAGTTCATTTTATTTTTGTCGATCGTACAAATGGAAGTATTTTTGCACCAGATTTTGTAACAGAAACTTATATAGCAAAAGAAAAAATTTGGAGTATGGTCGAATTATGTAGATATTATTTAGTTAAAGGACATACATCAATTATGTGGAAAGATACATCATATAATTATTCATATTTTTTATGGTTTGAAGATCAAAATGGTATAACAATAAAACCAAAAGATTTAGAAAATAGTTTTAATAATGTTAATTCATTGAAACCTCGATACGAACCTGGAATTTTAGGTGGGAATTTTTTTCAACGTTTATCTGAAGTTTGTTTTCCAAAAATGACAATGTCGAAAATTCGTTGTTATGAATTATTTTGTATTCATTTGGGTCTAGTGACAGCAACATGCGCTTTAGATCATTCAAGAAGATTAATTGCAACTATAAGTGATGTAACAGGACCCTCTGTATTTGATATCTAAAAGAATTTATATATCATATTATATGTGTATAAATTTTATTTTAATGTTATATATTAATTACTAACAATAATTGTCTATGTAATAAGTATTACATGTAATTTAAAAAAAAAAAATAAACTCATTCTAGTCAAAATATGAAAATATAAAAATTTAGAACAAATTTTTTTTTTTTTTACTAACAATATTAAATTTAGTTAAAAGAAAAATAGATAAAATTTAAGTTAAAAAATATGTACCTTTTGTGGCAATTTTAAAATTAATTATGTATTTGTAAATTTGTTCGAAAATTTTTTTATTAAAGAAAATCATATTTTTAGAAAACTTTTTTTAAAGTTCAAATTGTATTATTCTATTTCAATATTTTATGCTATTAAAATTTATTTTTTAAATTTATATTGTAATTCTCTTTTTTTTGGTAGGTATGGCTAATTTTAATGCACGTTTTTAATTAAAAAGAAATTTTTAAAATGATTTTTTAAATAATGAAAATAAATGATGAAAATGAATTTAGAAATTTATTTTAAGCTAAAAATTAAAAAAAAAATCAATAATATTTTAATATAAGCTTATTATTTTATATGTTTTACTATATTTGATTATGTTATTTTTTTTCTTGCTTTATAAATAAATACAAATTTTAAATCGATTTTAATTTTAATATTTTTATTAAAATTATTGTTATTAATTTACTAGCACATTCCTATTGTACTTATTAAGTTTTAATTGTTCATTACTTTAAAAAACAGAAATTTATATTAAACATATTGAAATTATATTTAAATACGATTTATATGTATGAGTATGTATAAAAAAAAAATAAGTTTAAAATAAGATTTTTAACTCAAATAAAATTATTTAAAAAAAAACAAAAGCATATTTCAAATTAATCAATAAATAAAATAATATTGAAAATTAATGTATGTATGTAGTTTTTATAATTTTTATAAAATATTCACGTTAAGAAGACTCTCATGATTACCTTATTGAATGATGAACCTTACGAATGATAAACTTTCAGAAAGTTGATTTGTACTCATTTTCAGTGATTATTCATAATCTAAACAAATTGATCAAAATAAGGCGGTTTTCGCTTATTCATTTCTAGAATAGTTCTAGTTTGTAGCACGCTCGAAAATCGTCACGCTACATACACTAAAAATATAGATCGTTCAGAAATTACTGGCTGTAATAAAATGCGTTCGAAAATTCAATCTTTAATAAATAAATGTTAGAAATTTAGCGCAGACATCTAGTTTAAATTTTGTCGCTGCCTCGTGAAGCTTTTTTTTTTTATGTTCAAATTTAAAATTCGAATCGAAAATTCAAAATGAATTTTAAATTTCAAAACGGCAAATTCAAATATTGATGGATTATTAAAGTAAGTTTTCTTTAAGTTTTCAAATCTTGTTAAAATTTCCATATTTTGCAGTGATTTGGAGGGCGAAAAGTATTGCAGTACTATTTCATAAACAATGTCATTTCTGTTATTTTCGAACGGACTGATTATTTTTATTAGATAAGTTTCAGAATTTGTAGACTGCGTAAACTAAAAAAAACTTAGCTGAAGTTTTTTCATACTGCTTAACACTGCGGCTTAGAAATTTTAGTTCTTTTAATGTAGAACTTTCAGCGTAGCGTGCATAAACGAAAACTCCCTTATTAATTAAAGAAACCAGTATAAGACAAATTTTTCAATCACTATTAAATAATTAGTTAAATAAATTTTGTAATCCGAATTTTTATTATAAATTTTAATAAGAATTTATATATATATGTGATCTGTTGTGAAGAATCGTTTATACTATATACAGGAATTTAGGTAATTAACAGTAACAGTCTTAGTACAACATGGTAGGTGATGTTAGTTTTAGTAAGATATCATTATTATTTTGACTGATCTCTTGCTTTTAAATTTTATATATAAAAAAATAAAACAATAAAATTTTTAAATAATATTTTTATATTATGTATATATACTATATTTATGTATATATATATATATGTATATATAGATTTTATTCATAATTTAAAATTTTCATTACAATTTTTCAAATTAAAACAAATATAAATTTTTTAATTTTATTGCAAATAAAAAGTTAATTTTTATATTTTTTATTCTATATTTTCCTAGAATAATTTTTTAAGTGGGTTTTTATTATAATTATTTACTATATATATTAAATAATATTATTTAATTTGCTTTTTTATTTTTTATTTTTATTTTTTCTAAATTAAAATTAACTAATATTTATATTTTAACAAGTTCAATATACTTAATATTGTAAATCTATTTTTATCAATTAAATTATATTTATATTTAAATAAAATTATAAAATAAAATTTTGATTTAATTTACAATTATTTTAAAATTAAAATTTTTTGTTTATTGTACATTATTATAGGAAAAATTTATATAATATATAAATTTTAATAAGAACAATTTCTAGTTATTTCATACTATGGTCGCCCGCCTACAAAAATGCAGATCTAATGTCAAATCGATTTATTCAGTAATTAAAACAGTATAGCTAAATAAGTCAAATTGGCATAAGATCTGCATTTTGGTAGACGGCCTACGAATTATATTAAATGTTTTTTGTCAATAATCTTCCAAAAATTTTCTGGTCATTGCAAGTTTTTAAAAAATCACTTAAAATTTTCAAAAGCCTCTCGCCCCTGTAATTTATGATAAAATTAGGGAAATATTAAATTACATTTAAAGTGTGATTTTTTTTTTTTAAGTAGCTGCTGCATATTTTTTTTTTTTGTTTTTAGTGTTTTTTATTGCTTTAATTAAAAAAATTCTTTCTTGTAAGCTAAAAACAGAAATTTTTTTATAAAAATGATCGTAATATTTTTTTTTTATATACTTTTATAATTTTTTTTTTAAATTTTATGTAAAGCGGAAGGCATCCTTTTAAACATACATATAGATTTATTTATATTTACAAACATAATATAAACATTTTTTATATTGAATTAAATGGCATGTACCAAAATGCAGATTTAACGTCCAAACTAATTTATTCAATAATTAAAAATGTATTGTTGAATATGTCAAATTAACGTTAGATTTGCATTTTTGTAAACGCCCAAATTATTACAATATTTGATGAATTAAATTTTGTTAAAATGCAGTTTTTTAAGATTTAATTAGTTTTTTTATGTTTTTTTATGTTTTTCATTTTCGAGCAAAGCAACGCTTTAAAATTTTTTGTTAATATTTAAGATATGTATGTAAAATTTAATATACAAATATGTATTAATATAAATTTAGTCATGTTTAACTATAAAATTACAGTAACACGGTATTAATATAAAATTCAGCTGATGCATTGTTATTGCTGAATTTTGTATTATATGTTCATTTAATATATATATATATAATTGAATGTAATATTAAATTTGAAAATGAAAGTAAAATGAGAGATATTTGCTTAAAATTACCATGATAACTGTATTGCTAAATAATTCAGCACATATAAATCGTAAGCTTACATAATTCAGCTTATGAGATATAATTGCTGAATTATACAGGAATACAGTTATTAACCGTTTTACTGCAATTATAAAATCAGAATGCGTTTTCTTAACACGATACACGGTAACACTGATCTTATATACGATTTATTAAAAATTTAAAAAAATTCTTATATAATTTTCAATTAAATGAATTACGTTTTGAAAAAGTATTTGCGTATACGAATTGAGTATGTTATTAAATTTTGTTTATTAAATTAAGCATTCCTTGATTTCAAAATTGCTGTAAAACGATATTACTACACAATTCAGCTTATGAGTTGTATTTGCTGAATTGTGTAGTAATACAACAGTTGTGTAGTAAGACAACAGTTGTCTAGTAAGTAGTGGTGTATTACTTCAATTCTGAAATCATTCAAATAAATCAAGGATTTAGGTATCAAAGTATAATAAAAAATTAACAAAATAATTACAATATAAAATTTTCTATGCAAATACAACAATTTCTTTTATTTATATTTTTTTTATATTTTATCTAATTTACTATATTAAATTTTCTAATAATTTTTTAATTTACAATAAATTTTAGTTAACACACACATTTATATTTCTTTTTGATTTAAATTCATTTCAATCATAATAGGAGTGTAATATTTTTTTTTTATTTATTTTGAAATTAATTTCTTATTTTATAATTAATTAATTTTACTCTTAATATATTAGAAGTGTTTATTTTTATATCCTATATTATGGAATCGTAATGGTGCATTTTATAAAATTTTTCTATTAAAATTTCAAATTTTCAAGTAAAATATTTTTGTGCTTTTTATTATTTTTGAAAAAAAAAAAAGAGAATTTATGACGCGTGGGTGGTTTTATTGAATTGTCATTCTTTTGATTTTTCTGAATTAACATTATAGTTATTTATGGTTTATCTTTTAATATATTAGTAAATTTATTATACTATATGTACAAATATTCTATAATTTTTAAAATATATGCATGTATTTAAAAAAATGTTTGAAATTTAAATGAAAAAAAATTCAAAGTGTAATGCTCATTATTGATCAAATCGGATCATTATCATTTTTGACCAGCATATGTATAACACATGTATAAGCTACTGTTTATTTCTGAAAGTGTTGACATAAAGTTTTTTGTATAATTTTCATTCATTATTTTTGTGGATTGTAATTTATTCCATTTGAAGTGTTTAGTTTATAACAAATACAGTCACAATTAATATTTTTTCGTAACTAAGTACCTACATATACTCTTAAAGTTCCTTATTTCTTTTTATTTTATTTTATTTTCATGGAAAACTTTAAATTGTTATACATTATTTTAAAATATTGTATATTCCTGTGGTTATAGTCCTTTGAAACCGAATTTTTTAAAATGTAATTTTCAAAATAAAAAAATAAAACATATACTTACATATAATATAAACACGGCAACACGCTATTGTTATTAGAAAGTTGACAAAAAAAAAAATTAAAACTAATTTGCTTGTCAAACAAAACTGAGTTTTATTTGTAAAACGAAATAAGGCCCGATCGAAAAGAAAGTTTAAAATAAAGTTAGAGTATGATTTGAAGGAGATCAAATAGGCGATATTAATTAAAATTTAGTATATACTAGAACTATATTAGCTTTCTATTATAAATATCACTAAATTATAGAAAAAATCATAAATGCGTTTATATACAAACAAATATGAGTAAGGGCATTTTCGGTATTTCAGTTTTTAGTTAGTTTTGACATGCAGTATGTTTTCTAACTAAAGAACTATAAATTTGTATTGTTCGATTTTGAAGTATTAAATTGCAGCATTTTCTGTAGCTCATTCTGCAAGTAAATTTTTTAAAAAAGTTTTAGCATATGAGCAGTTTGAAAAAATTTCATTAGAAGTGATTTTTAATATTAAATATGTCGAACATTGAAAATTTACTAAAATAAATTGTTTAAATTTTTAAGTTAATTTTAAAATTACCTTTTTTTGTTATTTATGTCCTGAAATAAATTGCGTTTTCAATAAATTTGAAATAAATTCTCGCTTCAATTTTTAATTCTTTATTTGAAATTGATTAATTTAAAGAACAGCTGATTTTAATTCTGACATATTTGCACATCACACAAAAACTTTCAGATTGCAGTGTTGCAAAGTTGGTATAGTGCTTTTAATTAATTTTTATATTTTTTAGTCATAAAATTTTCGATTTTTTTTCTCGTTAATCTGCATAAACTATAATAGAGTTCATTAATTTTTGAGACAAGTTGTCAAACATTAAAATCATATGCGAATGTCAAAACAGATGATAAAATAAAATTTATTGGTAAAATATTGATTGTAATATTTTTCTATTATTCTTTCAAAATATTGTAAACCTTGATTTATTACGATTTAATGTTTTCTTCATGTGCTTAGAAACCTTTTTTTTTTAAATTATTAAAGATGAATTTTTTTACGTGCATTTCTAATATTCTTTTTTCTTATACAATTATAATAATTTTTTAATAGAATTTTATTGTACGAAAATTAATACTTGTCAGAAAATGTTATACCAATTTTTTTATTTTATTTTTATTTTATTACATGTACATATATATATTTATTTTTTTTTAATTAATTAATTATCTACTACATAATATTATTTAACATTGTGATATTTCTTTTTTTTATAATATAAAATTTCGTATTTGTATGTGAAATAACTCAAATTACAGTAACGGTGCATAAGTTTGTTATAGATTAAGTGTGTTTTTAAATCGTTATGGTTCACCTGCTTATAGGTAATTATGTAATATGCATGTAAGTATTTTTAATAAATTATAATTTTATATAAACTACTATACAATATTATAATATATTTTTTAACTACATAATAGTATATTGTTTCAACTAATTTAATACTATTTTATTATACTAAGTATAATAATGAGTATGTATATATGTATATAGGTGTATCTCTTTTATACATATTCATATGTAATTGTAATATAATATCCGTAACTTCAAAATTGCAATAGTACTGTATTAATGCACAATTCAGCTTATAAGCTGTAATTGCTGAATTGTGTATTAATAATGATTGTTTGTGAAAATACAATTCTTAAGATTAGAACTGCAAAGCTTTAAAAGCTCTACATTTAATTTGTTCATGAAACTTTAAAAGCTTTGCAGTTCTAGTCTTAACTATTGCACTTTCAAAAACCGCCACTATATTGTTGCTTTTTGAAATTCACGGCATTTTATTAAACAATTTAAGTATAGTTAAAATATCTAACTTGAAAAATGCAATAATATGGTATTAATTTATAATTCAGCTTATAAGTTGTAATTGCTGAATTGTGTATTAATATTGTATTGTTGCAATTTTAAAGTGAGAAATAAAAATTCTCATCATTTCCCTCAAAATAAATCATTAACTTTTTTTCATTTTCATTTCTTATATACTTTTCCGATTATGATGTTCTTTTTTAATTACCCCTTACTTAATATGTAATTAAAGTAAGCGAAAATAATTTTTTATTTTATTTTAAAGTTTTTAGTTTAAATTATCACATTTATTTTCATGCTCTTATAATATAATTATGTATTTCTTCTTAAAATAATATTAAATATTTTTTTTTATAAGATAAATAATAAAATCTGAAATTATGAATTAAAAATTTAAAACAAAAAAAAAAATTTAATAAAATAATTAAAATATAAGACAATTATGCTAAGTTAAGCAACTCATACAATGTGTAAAATAAGCACGACATTAAAAAAATATTTAAAATACTGCCAATATTATTAAGTTTTTTTCATTTCCCTTTAAAAAGGGAAATTATTATGATGGCGTAATATAATAAGTCAGTCTTTATTATTTTTTTTAAATATTTAAAGTATAATGCATATTTTCATAATTGTAATAATTCCTGAAATCGGAATTACAATAATACTGTATTAATACAGCGAATTCAGCTTATAAATGTCAACTGCTGAATTGTGTATTAATACGGTATTACTATAATTCTGATGTCAGGGAATATTATAATACTAAACACATACAATTTAGTAATTACTGCTCTTAACAATGTAATTGTATATTGATAGCATATAGCTGAAATTTTGAAGTCAAAAATGCTATTTATTAATATTGAATAAAAAGCATCGAATTAATATTCTAATAAATTTTTTGAGTGAAAATATGAGAAGTCTACTAAAATTTACAGATCTAATGTAAATTTGATTTATTTAGCAATTAAAATAAGCATTGCTGAATAAGTCAATTTGACATTAGATTTGCATTTTGGTAGACGTCCTTGTTGATTTTGACATTTTCTAATTTATCAAATATTTATTTACGTTTTGAACATTTGAGTAAGTCTCATTAGTAATTAATTAGGAAAAATATATTTTCAATAATTAAAAGCATATGCTTGAATTAATTTAATTACCATTTTCAATATTAATTAATTTAATTTAAATTTACAATATTAATAAAAATATCAAATTAATATTAAGAATTTTACCTGTAAACTTAAACATCTAATGCTGCATGAGTAGAATTATTTGTGTTTTTAGTAGTGCTTCAATCGTATTATGTATGTGTGTATATTAAAATTGGTCTTAAATAATGGAAAACAATAATTTGTGCCTTCGTTTTGTCGTACCTTTTGTAATATCTGTTCTTTATCTTAATATTTTTATAAAAATTAAGTTTTAATTATAAACATTTCGATATTAGTTTTCGTAACCATGATGTTGATCTATGATATTAGATTTCGGATTCTACAGTTTTGTTGTTACTCTATAATCTTAGGGATTATTGGAATCAAGTTATAGATATAATCACATAAGAATTATTAATCTTACAGAATATTTAAGGAAATTTTAATTGTAAACATAAAGGAGATTTTTATTGATTTTATTGATTGCTGACTTGAATACTACCCATTTCTTTAAAATTGTCCCTCAAAGGTAGTTGTATCTAGATACATGTTAAGCTCCCAAATGTCCTCTGCAATCAATATAATAATAATTTTTTTTTGTACATTTTGCACCGAATTTAATTCTAATTGAATTCAATTATAAGTGCCCAAATCATCAATAAATTTTATTTATTTCTAATTAAAAATCAAATTTTAAAATTAAAAATTTAATATGAATGAAATATGATTTCCTGTTACATAATTTTAGTCATTTTGGTCCGTCTCTATAAATATTTTTTTTTTATATATAATTAATTCTGTTTTTCTTTTTATAAAATTTTTTACATAATTAACAAAATTCTATAAAATATGAAAATATTTAAGTGAATGTTTTTTTTTCATAAATTTATTTTGTTTTGTATAAAAAAAATTTATAATTTATTGTCAAAATTAAATAGTCGTGTAAATTTTTTAAAATAATCGTGTAAAAAATAATTAAATTTTTATATAAAATATAGTGAAATATGCAAATAATATGCAAATAATATGCATATTTGATATTAATTTACAAAAACAATAATTTATACAAAGTATAATTTTTTAAGAATAAATATAGAATAAAATTGTTGATTTCGAAATTATAAAAATAAAGGAAACCGTGACTACAATAATGCTTTATAAAAAGTTTAAGTATAGTAGTAATACGATTGTACTACCGCCTCAAAGCTTTCAATACCTTTACATTGTAAAAAAAAAAACTGCTAAATCTTTTGATACATTTTACAATACAATTTTTACAACATTAATACATACTTATTTGAAAATTTCAATTTAATGTTCTGTGCAAATGTTAATTTTTAACAATGTTACCACATCATTATAAATATAATACTTTTATTCTGCATTTTAGGAATAAAACTTAATAACTAGCACTTTATTAGTGAAAATATATACTAGTTTATTTGGTTGATTATTTCTGGAAACGTTTGTATGACATGTAATAGAAAAGCGTGCTCGATTTTTTCGGTAACCGATTTACTTTTATTTTACGTGTCTATTGCATATAGAAAGCACTTTAGAAAAGTGTACAATGTCAAGAGCTTTCAGTAAACTTAGCGCATTATTGAAGTCACGAAAAATAAAGAATGATCACTTTTATAAAAATAAATTTATAAATATATTCACTTTTATAAATATTAATAATAATAAAATAAAACAAAAACAACATAATAAAACTTAGTAAAAATTATATATTTATTTAATAATAGTTTTGTTTTTTTTTTCAGTGTAATTAAATTAAAAAAAAAAAAAAGAAAAAAAAAATGCTATACAATTTAAGTCCCTCATTTTTTTTTTTTTTTTCATTTATTTAATTATTAATTTTTTTAAATTTTTGTTTTCATGTAAATAATTACTTAAGTACAATGCATTTTATACAATATAATTTTTTCTTTTATTATTAATATTATTTAAATAATATTTTTACACATTCTTAATACATTCTTCTTATTACATTCGGGTTTCAATTTTTTTTTTCTATAATTTCTAAAATTTTCATTATTAAATTAATATAATATTATAATTATGTACATGTATTATTATATTATATATTTTGTTTATAGAAAAAAAAAAGCTTCATATATACAGAACACACATTTTTTAATATGATTTTAGCTATAAATTTTCATTCTACAATAGTGTTTTTTTATACATCAAAATTTTTAATTTCTTAATTTAAATTCTATTTTATTTTTATTTTTTTTTTCACTTTTTTTTATTAGCAATAATAATAATAATAGTAAATTGCCATTTTAATTTTTATTTTTTTCTATGTTTTTAATATAATCTTAAAAATAGTCAAAAATCGGCTTATTTTTTTGTTTATTTAGTAATAATAATAATAATAATAAGATTTTGGAATAATTTGTATATTTAATTTAATAATTAAGTTCTCTTTTTTTTTATCTATTTAATATTAATAATAATGGTATATAGAGTGTATGAATATGAGGGGGGGGCTATTCTCTATATAAAAGATATATTTTCTATTATCTTACATAATTACAACAATGTTAAATGGAAATAAAAAATTAGTGGTTTAAAAAATATAAAAATTAGATAAATGGAGACTTTCTTTTTTCAAAAACTAATAATTTATTATTATAATATTTGTAAATTAGAGTAGAAAATATGAATAAAATACTATTGTTTTTATTTTTTATGATTTGTTTTAAATATCTATTAAATATCTATTAAGTATTCATATTATAAGTAAATTTATAATGTTATAATTCAATATATTGTTAGAAAAATTTTCATATTTTTTTTAATTATTACAATATAATTTCATATTAATTATTTATATTATGTACAATAATATTAAAATATAAAATTTGTTTTAATAAAACTATACAAAACTATTATTAATAATTACACAGAATGTTGTATATACAAATGGGCCTAATAAATTGGAAAATACATACTGAGATATAATGGGTTAAAGAATGGATAACAAATGTGTGCGCGAATTTTTTTATATAAAATTAATATACATAAAAAATGTTTTTGAATAATAATATAATTAGTTATTGATTAAAGATATTATATTGTACAATTTATTACTTTATTAATTTATCACAATTATAAATTTAAGAATTAAAAATATGCGGTTTTGCCCAAAAATTATAAATATTTTCAATGTTATTTGAAATAAATAAGTGTTGAGGACAAAAAATTTAAATAACAAAATCAAAGAATTCATAATTTTAACTCAAAATTAAATCAAAATTAAATTATTTATTTTGGATAAAGGTAAAATTTTGTAAATTTTTTAATTGAAAATCTAATTGCAAAATTGTAAAAGAAAAATCTAATTTATATTTAATTACCAAAAATATTTGCTATATGCTTCAATTTAATAAATAAATATTCAATTTAAATGTATTTTACATGTAAAGAACATACAAAATAAATATTAAATGTATTTCTGTTTGCATTCAATTTTCATAATTATATTAATTAATTATTTTAATATAATTAATTAATATAAACAAGCTGCCCGTAAAATCGCAATTAATAAATTTTCTTTTATCATGCTGATTCAATATTCAAAAAAAAATATGTTGAAATACATTGAAATACATTGAAATTAAAATATAAAAATTTTAAATATTTTTCATTCTAATTTTTTACTTAGCTTTTTATTTTTTACAATACATAAATATTTTTAAAAACGACATAAAATGTATTTAATTTAATTAAATCGAATTCAATATTATTAATATTTTTAAAATAATTAAATTATGAAAGTATTTAGTTTTTTTTGTTTTTATTTAATTAAAACGCGAGTATTATTGTATTTATATATTATCAATTTTTTTAGAATATTTTGTTTTTCAATAGTTTTTCAATAGATTTTAAATTTTAATTTTATAAACACTATAATTTTTTTGAAAGCAGTTTTGTTTATGTATAGTAAAAATGCTAAAAATTTAAAATTTAATATAAGTATATGAAATATAAATGCAAAATTAATTTGTAAATAAATATTTTTAATTATTGAAATTTATGCAGAAAAAATATTGTACAAAATAGCTATATTTAATTTGCATGTAAATGAGTGGGCTACTATCAAAATGCAAATTGATAGTAACACAATGTTATAGATTTAATATAAATTTAAAATGAATAATATTCAATAATTGAATTGATATTGAATATTTTATAAAATTAAGCAAAAAAAAAAAATTATGTAAGTTGTTCTTGAATTTTCCATTACATGATTTACTTAAATATAAATGAGTTTTTTCATATAAAAATTGTTTTTATTATTTTACTTATAATTTATAATTTACAAAAGTGTACAAAAAGAAGTTTTGTATATATAAAAAAAAAAAAAACATTTTAGTACAAAACAAACCAAAAAAAAAATTGTTATTAAGTAATTAATTGGAATTTTTACAACATTAAGTCCCCAATGTTAACATTAATCTAATAGTTTTATATAATTGTATATTATATACATGTATTTTTTCCATTTGAAAAATAAATAGTGTAAATGGAACCCCCAAAAAATTTAGAGAATCAAAAAATTGTTTGTTTTTTATTATTTAAATTTTTGAATTTTTGTTTCCATAATTATTATTAATATTAATAAAGTTTTTTTTTTAATATAATTAATAGTTGTAGTTTTTAATTTATATAAATATTTTAAATTTATAATTAATTATTTTACAACATTATTATTTTTTATATATTTATAATTTTTATTCTACAAAAAGAGATTTTATTTATAAATTTCTTATAAAAAATAAAAAATAATAGAAAAGATTTAAATACATTTATATATATAAACAGAAAAGAAAAAAAAATTAAATATATTAAATAATAAAATAATATAATACAAGAAAGAAAAAAAAATTAAAAAAAAAAACAATTATTGGAATTAATTGAAAAATTTCAATTTTTTACTTTTTTTTTTTTTTTACTTTCCCTGAAAGTTTCATCACAAATTTTTTGTTTAATTTTTATTTAATTTCATACTTTTTATTTTTATATTTATTTAATTTTGAAAATTTCAACATTCCATTTTTTAACAATTTTATTTCTTTTGTTTTAAATATTGTAATAATTTTTGTTTTTTAATGAAATTTATTAGTTTTCATTTTCAATATTTATTTTAAATAATATTCTGTGTTGTTATTTTGTTCTGTAAATTTTTTTTTTACTTATTATTAATTACTTATTAATTTTATTTTTAAATAATTAAAAAATAGATTACTTAATATTGTTGTGAAATTTTAATTATTTAAAATTACAATTGAACTTGAAATGTTTGAGCCGGTGGTTTTGGTGGAGATATAAATGGATTAGTACTACGTATTTCAGATGTAATTGGTTGTTTATTATTTGTAACATCACCTACCCATTCAGCATCAAATGGATCTGTTGTTGACATTGTTGTTGCACTTATTGTTTTAGCACGACCAGTCATGCCTAAAATAAAAAAAATTTATATAAAATTAAAAATTGTTTAGATAAAATTATGTAAATAGTATAAAAATGAAAATTTTACCTATATTAGGTGCACGTTTTATTGGTGGAGCAGGAGATGTACTTTTAACAACTTGACCAAGCCATTGATCTGGATTAGGTAACGGTGCAACAACTTCTATAGGAACAACTTTAGGCTCTTGTTGTGCATTAATAATAGTCGTTGTAGCAGCTGTACTTGTTTTTGTTATATTATGTATTGGTGACATATTTGAAATTTGTGTATTAGTTGTAATTGTAGTTGTTTGCTGTTGTTGTGTAACATTTGAAATAACACCAACCGGCGGTGAAATATTCATTATTCTAGCTTGTGGAGATATTTGTGCTGTTGGTGGTGTTGTTATAATACGTTCACCAATAATATTTGTACCAGGTGTTGTTATTGTTGATGGAGTTGGAGTAATATTACCACCTAGTATACCACCTAATATACCATTTGGAGAAATTGGTGTTATAGGTGAATATGGACTTGTTGTTGTACCAATTTTATTATTAATAAATGTATTTGATGTTATATTTTGATTAATGCTCAATGCGTTATTAAAATTTAAATCATCATCATCATCATCGTTATGCGTTAATAATGATAAACCTTGACTTAATTCTTGGCATAATTGACTAACTGTATCAATTTGATTTTTTTGTGGTGATACTTCTGGTATAGGTGATACGCTACGTAATGGTGTTGTTAATGTACCACCACCGGCATCTAAAAATGCTTTTTGTCTTTCAGCATTGGACGGAAGATCATTAATACGTAATGACATTTGTCTTTTAAATGGTGATTGACTACCAATTGTGCCTAATACACGAAATGATCCTTGTCGTTCTAACATTGATGGTGTTGCATGCGGACGTTCAATTGCAAATGGATTATATGGTTTTGGTTGTGGTGGTACAGTTGCTGTTTGTATACCATTATTTGGTAATATATCAATACCACGTTCATTTGATGCTAAACGTTCTGTCATCGTTTGTTGACGGAATGAACCACTACGTGTAAATGTTGAATTTTTCATATCGAATGTCATTGTAACACCACATTCTTTATCACGTCGCTGTTTACGTTCTAAACAAACAGCGAATGCACAGCCAACTGCATGAGATAAACGTTCACCAGAATCTTTTATTGCTAAAAATCCATGGCACATCCATCTTCTTGTTGTACCATCACGGCATATATAACTAAAACCGCGTTCATGATTACGATCTGGTGCACAAAAGCTGACTTTTTCAATTGTTTGATCGACTATTAAACCTTTTGTATCATCATCGACAACACGAAGACCATCACCACTGACATGTAGTAGACCGCGAATTGGTCGCCGTCTTGAATTCTAAAAAATAAATAAAAAAAGAAATGAAAATACAAGAAATAAGTTTAATTTTAAATTTCGTATTTATTTCGCTTGTCATCTGATTGTTATTGAATAAGAGTATTAATAAATTTTAGAAAAAACTTCATGCAGTAATCCTTTAATCTATTTAAAAACAAAAAAAATAAATAAATATTTTCGCATTTGTTATTCAAATTTTTTATTTTAAATTCAATATCCTATTTAAAATTCTCATTTTTTGTTAAATGATTCAAAATGGAATTTAAAAAATTTATCAAATACAAATTCTTATAATCCTTTTAACCTATTTAAGCATTTCATATCTCATCTCCTTAATATATGTCGGGTAGTCGAGGTGATATATGTTTGCAAAATCATAAAGAAGCAAAAAACATGTAGAAAAACAATTTAAAAATAAATCGACTGATACCTCAAAGTGCGGATTACTGAAGCTTATCTTAATTTTCTCAGAAAATAGAATCGATATTTTGGTTTTTATCTCATATTGATATAAATGACAATAGCATTGAATACATAATTACCTTGAGAAAGGATAACAATTTTTATGAAAGTCAATAATAAAAAAAATGAGCAAAAAAAAAAAATTTCTTTTATTCTTTATTGTATTCCAAAGTTGACGCACGTGGAAAATTTTATCTGAATATTATTCAGAAAATTCTATGTAAAAGATTTTCAGATTTTAATAATTTGAAAGTAGAATTATTTTATAAATTAAAATTATAATTTATTGTACAATATTGTACAATTCGAAATTTAAAATGAATGTTGCTTTCAAGCCCATAGCATTAATGTCTAACTAAATTCAAACTCAATATGTCAAGTAAATTTAATTAAGAATACAATTTTAGATGACGCTCAGTATTTTGGATGTTAAGGTTCAGTATAAAAACTAAATTTCAATAATATTATGATTTTATATAATATAAACTTACTCGTAATACTTTAAGAGCTTCTTCACATACTTGCATACCCCTAGATTCAAATACCTCAACACATCCTAAATATTTAACTTGAAATGAACATGTTGCAGAACGTACTGCTTGTTCATCAGATTGCCATTGATGTGGTTTCGATGATTCTGGTACATGTTCCTTTCTTCGACGAAATGAATCACGAAATGAACGTCTTAATCGATCCATTTTCTTTGGTGAACGTTTTCCAAATCTAAATGATGCCGCTTTCTAAAATTATATAATATTTAAATAATTTATTAATTAAATTATTTATTAATTAAATTAAAATATATAATTTAATAAAATATTTAATATTTTATTAATAGAAACCATAATCTTTTATTTATTAAATTTGACAAAAAATTCATAGATTGTAAAAAATTTTACTTAAAATTTTAGTTGTCAATTATATTGAGTGAGAATTTTTTTCATATTTAAGTATAATTGAGTGAAAATTATATTAAATTTGCCAAAAATATTAAAATTTTTTTTCTTGTGTTTAATTGAAAAAGTGTAAAATAAATTTGAAATCATATTATTTTTATTATGGCTTCTTATTCTTCGATTATTCCGAATGTAATAATAAAGTCAATGAACTAGAAAATGAAAAAGAAATTATTCAACCAGAACAAAATAAAGGTAAGAAATCATGAAAAAAAAATTTTAAGATTAAAAATTATCAAAACTTTTAAGTAAATACAAAAACAAAATTAACTTTTATTAAATAATTAATTATAAAATAATACCTAAGGTTATGGTTTCAATTAAAAATTCTTTAAAAATAAAGGTATACAAGTATGTATGTATATTTCATATAAGAAAGTAAATATTTTAATAAAATTTTTATTACAACTTAATCATTAAAAAACTCTCTCACACTAATTATATAATTTTAGGCATTAATTATATTTTAATGTGTTTGTTAATTGATTTCTTTTATTATATTTTAATTGCATTTAAAATAGGGTTTTGTCACTCTATATAATTAGTTTTCATTTTCTCATTCTTTAATAGTAGATTGATGATTGGGCCAAAACAAGGCTTGGCTTATTATTATAAACTTTCGGCTAATAATAATAATAGTTCCCGATATTCCATTGAAATGTTGTTGTTCGTATAGAAATTTTAAGAAAATCAAATTCAGAACCATAAAATTTATCATATAAGAAGCAGGAAATACGTTTACGTGATCAAAATATAAACAGAGCTGCGAAGCCAATTATAAATTTTTACAATTTCAAGTCAAAAATTCAAGTAAATAGTACATTTGTTTTTTAATTTAAATTCATTTCCCATATACTCGAGTTCTTATCCCATTCGCGACTTGAGTTTCAAATCTAGTTCCAGTCATTTATGAAATTCCGAATTCGACTCCTAAATTAGGCTCCGATTCCTCGATTATGTCTTCTTAATTCTATACTATGATGTTTTGTCCAGGGTTCTTATTAGCAACTACGTGGCAACAACTTCTTTACTTCTCTCCGATTCCGTGGCTCTTTGTATTAAGCCATATATAATTTTAACCATTTCCGATGATAATCATCTAACTATATACCATATAATAAGCTACTGTGGGGCATAACTAACACGAAATTTATAATAAGTAAATAATTTTCATTACAATTTTAAATTATTTTCCATTTTCAATTTTCTTATTTATAATTTGCAATTAATTGATATTATTTTATATTTAAATATTTAATTTATTAAGTAATTTTACGTTATATAAGCATCCATTATCTACTCTATTTACCTTATATATACGATATGCTTACATTTAAAATGTAAACAAATAAAAATAAAAAAAAAAAAAAAAGAAATACCTACCGGATTTTTAACATCTCCAAATTTTCCACGTGTAAAACCTCTATCAAGAGGTTCATGTGTATGAGACGATGAATTCCCCATTTTTTTATGTTATATTTTTTTTTCGATATTTACTGATTATTAAATAAAATAAGAGTCAAATCCAAAATTTTCCGAAATTTTTTTTGATTTTCCGAATTTTTTTTTTTTTCAATATTGCAATTTTTGGTATTAGAACAAATTGCAATATTCGGAGGAAAGTAGAATTTATTCCTGTTTTTTCTCTTCTTTTATTTTTTATTGATTTAAAAAATATTCCAATATTAAATGAAATTTAATTAAATTAATTTTTCCTTATTTTTTTTTATAATTTACTACTATAGCTCCTACTATCCTATGATTGGATTATAAATGAATGAATTTTTAATGATTCTAGTTTGCTATTTTTTTTTTTTGTTTGGTAAGTGGAAATTTTTCTTTCTTAATCCTTGAATTTTTGTTTTATTTTTTTTATTATAACTATTATTTCTTTATATTTTGTGTTGAATATTATGTGTTTTTTTTTTTTTTGATATGGTAGTACTGCTGCCTCTATATTTCCAATTAATCTAATTGGAAGTATAAGTTTTATATTATGAATATATTATATTTGTTATATACTATAAAAATGTTATAGTACCTAAGTACATATATGTATATACTTATATTATAAGTTCATATTGTGTATAATTTTAAATTAAAAAGGGTTTTGAGGAAATTCCCATGAATTCCCATGTGACAAAATAAATAAACACTTTGATTTTTATTTCTTACTCTTTCTATTGCTCTATATATAGTTTTATTGTAAATTGTGTTGTAAATTTTAAGTAACTTTTAAATGTGTTATATGTGTAAGTATAATTTTATTAATTGTTATAATTTAAATTATATGTATGTATATTGTATATCACTTTTCTATATTTCTTTTTTTTTCTATTAATATTTAATAAATGAGTTTAAATTAATTAAAATATTATATATTGGTTGTTTCGGAATGATTTAATATTTAAATACTATATACAATTTATAAACACAAATATAATTGTTATATAGATATATAAGGAAAGTATTTAAAACTGTTATAAAAAAATTATAAATTGTTAATTAAGCAAGTATATCATAAGAATATTTTTAAAATGGACGGGCGAGAGAGAGGGAAGGAAATATTCTCAATTAATATTTATTATTGATGCTTTTTGTTTTGTTTTTTCTCGTTAAATTAAATTATTAAATAAATTGTATAATGAAACAAAAAAATCACTGTATTTTTATTGTTTATTATTTATAATATAATATTTAGAATTTGATATACTACAATTTTTATTATTGTTATTATTTTAAATTAATTTTTGATATTTTCCCTTTTAATATAACAATATAAGGTAAGTGTAGCTAATACTGACAGTGGCGGTAATACTGACATATATGAGGTTTTTTATAATTATTAAGAGATTTTCTCTATACAACATATATATATATATTTATTTCTAGATTAATTCAAATTATCGCAATACTTCCTTTTATTTAGTTTTGAAATAACTCCAAAATATTGAACATAAATCAGTTTTGTTTCCATAGACATAGCAATGGTGGGTTGAATTGGAGAATTTCTTATACTTTTTGCTTAATTTTTCCGATTTTGTTTTTATTGCTTTTTGACTTATTTGAGGGTTAAAAATATATGTATTTATATTAAATTAAATATTTTGATTATTCTTTATCTTATTTTATAAGTAATTCGGATTAAAAACGTTAAATAAATAAGAATTTTAACAAATAATTTCTGTCAGTATTAGAAACATCTAAAATTCGACCATGCTTCTATTACTGACATATGTGTCAGTAATACGTCAAAAATCCGTATTTTTATAAATTACGTCATTTTTAAAATATTTAAATTTTTATTTTCGTATTTATTTAATTAAAATCGAATTTGAATTTTCTTTCTAATGTCCGAATTCTGACACTAAGAATTTACTACAGGTTCGGAGTATTTTACCTTTAAAAACTGGTGTCAGTAATACGATCTAAAGAGGGTCAATATTTTGTACAAAATTATGTCAGTATAAAGTTTTAATTTTGATATTCATTTTAATTAATTAAAATAATTTCTTTATACTTTAAAATTGTTTAAACTATTTCAGTCAAATGAAAATCGATTACATTTGTGAAAACCTATATCTGACTACGACCTTTTTACCTTTTTAATAGTGATATTCGTCCAATAAATTGTGTATCAATATTGTATACAATACTGTCAATAAAACAGTACAATTCGGTTTCTAAAAAAATGCTTTAAAATTACTGTAAACGTTAACGTCATAACAAATATCACAACGGAAATGGTTCTCTTTAAATAAGAAAAGTAGCCCTTTTTAATAACCCAAAATGTTGTTCTAAAAATTGAGAATGGGTTGCTTTCGTTACGTACTTAATACATAAATAGTCTTTGTTAAAGCAAAAAGCAGCTTTAGAATAGGCTTATTAGCAGCTTTAGAATATATTGATCTGATTTCTTATAATTTCGTGTGATATGGTACATCATATTTTAGGTATTATTTATAAGAATACATTTGTAGCAAAACTTATAATACTTTATAAAACATTATGTAATTTCGAATTAGATTTTCATAAATATCTTTTAAAAATTTTTATTTATTCATTGTTACATATTAAGACTACTAGCAAAAGTACATTCTACAGTAATAATAAATTCAAATCAGCTGAATTTCACATATTTTTACCTTTAATTCAATAAAAAATATGTTTTTATTTTTTGTTTGAATTATATTTTGATTCATTTTTAATTTCTTTTTTAAATAAGATGAAATATCCGTAGAAATCTAAATTATTCCATTTTTATTGAATATTATCACTTTAACCATTTGAACCATTATTCATATATAGAATATAGATACAGCATATGAAATTACATTGTCAGTATTAGGAACACAAACTGTCAGTAATAGACACAAACATTTGCGGTTATGTCAATATTAGGAACATTTTTGCTTTTCATTTTTAATCGAAAAATTATGAATTAAAAAATATTTTGATTAAATAATTTTATAAAAAACATTATTCTCAATTATCCAAATTATTCAAAAAATTGGAAACACGATCATTTATTGTGTCCCACATATAAAATATCTCACGCCAAAGTTGAATTTGTTGCGAAGTATGTCAGTAATAGGGACACTTACCTTATCTAAAAATATATGAGAATATTGCTCCTTTTTAATTCTCTTGTTATATTTTTATGATATACAATTATTGAATGGGAACTCCAGTTGAATATAATATTTTTATATTGTTATACAATTGTATTGTATATTTTATATATTATGACGATCAATAATAAAATAACGTCATTGCGGTATGTGGTAGCGGAATTTACTTGGAATTTACTTCTTTCTAATATTTAAATATTACTGTATTGTACTATTAATTATAATTGATTGATTGATTGATTAAAACACTAGTTATTTTTTTTTATTTTGTTCATTATTTTAATTTTTTTTTTGTTTTTATTATTGCTACTGTTTGTTAATTATTTATGATTAAATTGTGAATTGATTGAAATTGAATAAAAATTTTTTTTTTACTGTTGCTATTTTTGTAATATTCTTGTTAAAGAGTTTTGTTATAATTTTTATTGACTGTTTATGTATAAACGTATAACATAATGTACACACATATATAAAAAAGCATTTATATTTTAACTAGATTGTATGTGTGTACATATTTTGTATATAAAAATGTTCATTTCCTTAATAAATTTGATTCAAACACAGACTGTAAATTTTAAAATAGAAAAAAAAATTTATTTGATTTTTTTTTTTTGTTTTTATATTTTTTATTATTGCTAATAATATAATTATAATTGAATTTGGTTTATTGATATTGTAGTTAATTTGCATTCCATTTTATTTTCATATTGAAGGTGAATATTTCTGAGTGTGGTGAAAATTACTATTATTGTATTATCATTATTATTATTGTACTTTGTAATTGCATTATAATACATACAAGATATACATACATAAATGTTTGACAGTTTGACAGTAATTGAAATTATGCATATGGCATGCATATACATATATACATATATATACATAGATAGCAGAGAATAATTTAATTATTTTTATTAATTAATAATAAATAGATTATTTATACTAGGTATTCGAATATATTTAATAATAATAGCATGAATTTTGTGTCTACTCAATTTTATTATTATATAAATTGTTAATTATTTAATTAGCAACATTGATATATTAATATTTCCGGTAATAGAAACTTCTGTTTTATATACATATATATTTAATACCTATATGTTTACGCATTTATATGAATTTTAATTTTTTAACCACAAGAATTTAATTTATGTATGTATATGCATTTGTATTCATTTTAAGACACGGGTATTAACTTGTAAATAATTAATTGTGTTATACAAACAAATTAGATATTAATATTGAACACAAAAATGATTGAAATAAAATTATTGTAGAATTTTTTAAATTGTATAATAGTTTGTAATACTTATAATATATTACAGTAAATATGCATGCATACATACATAGGTACATATTTTATAAATATATTTCAAGCATGTCATAATAATGTTGCCAAAAAAAATGCAATATTTCAAAATTTTGTTAATTTCCAAATACAACGTTACAAAATCTCTTTAATACCATGAGAACTTTAATGATATCATAATGATTTGAATTTTATAATTTTATAATAAAATTAGAAACTATAACTGTGAACAATAAGAAACTGTGAATTCGTCTTAGCAAGTTATTTCTAATGACAACAGAGGGCAGAATACTTTTTCATTCATTGTTTATGGCATTCACAATAAAAATGTGTGAAATTTATTACGTATTCATTTTAAACGCATAAATCAACATTAAAAATAAACTTTTTTATTAGAAGTTTTTAATTGTCAAAATATTTACTTAATATATTCTCGAAATACTGTCAAAATATTTTGGTAGTTGCACAACGTCTTTTTAAAGATTTTAAATTTTGGTTTTTAAATTAATTTAGCCCAATTTCTTAACTATTATAACTGCACACCTGATGTACAGTTCTATTATAATAATTTTATAAATATTTTTATATAAATAATAATATACAATTTAATTTTCATATTAAATATGTACATATACGTATATATATACAAATATTTTATAACATTTATAAATTAAAAAATCATTTTCTGTATACATACTTAATGCAGATGTGAAATGTAAATAAACTGGCATAATATAACAAGTATAATTATTTACTGTTATAACATTGACTTTAAAATGTAGGTGTACATATATGTATGTACATTATACTGTTGCATATCATTATTATTATTAAAAAAAATGAAGTAAAGAAAAACTTTCCATTTATAATTATAAAGTGCATAAATTAATGAATAGCAGCCACTTTTTTTTTAAATATAAAATTAAAATTTTAAATCACTGTTATTATACGAGTATTAGTATGCACATACATACATATATATGTAATATATTGTATGTATGAAAAGCGAAAGCAATTTAAAAAAAAAATATTTATTAATAAAAACAAGAAGAAGAGAAAATTTTAACGCCTAATCGTTATAGTTACTTAACAAAATATGTAAATGATTACTTTGTATAACAATTTACATAATAAAAATATAACCATATTTTTACATTATTGTGTATAAGATGATTTTCTTTAACATATATACATATATACATATGTATATATATATGTATTAATTATCATTTCGTCTGTTAAGTTTTAATTAAATAAGTAGCAGATAAAATTTTTGAACCAATTTTTTTTTACTATTTTTTATTATACTTATATTTACATATATGTAAGTTTTAGATTACAACATGTCTTATTTACGAGATCTAGGTTACATTTTATTTACTTTCGTTATTCGGCAATTATCCTAAATGTTATAAATATAAGAATACTTAATTTTGAAAAAGATTGTACAAGCATTTTAATCGAGTATTAAGCGCATCTGGCAGCATTGAAGTCAATTAGTAATACAATGAAAGTGTTATACAATTTATTAGTAAGAGAGAACAAATAAGCAATTTATTACTCTCAACTGCTTCAAAGTTTTATAGGTAAGTATACCCTTAAAAAGCTTATAAATAAATAAACTTAAGATTTAAATCGAATATTAAGCACATCTGGCAGCACTGAAGTTCACTACCAATCGAATGAAACTGTTATACTATATAATAGTAATGAAGAACAAATAAATAATTTTAATAAGAATAATTAACAACACCTACTGTGACAACACCTAAAAAATTAATTTATAATTGAAATTTCTAATATAACAATTTTTGTTATATATATTATGTTTTTTATTTTGAAAGAACAAATTTTTTTAAAATTATTAAACTCTTATATTTTCCTGTGGTTTTAATTATAACAATAATGAATTCAATATAATATTGTTTACAATTCGCTATAATTTAATGATGATCAAAAATTTTTTGATATTTTCATTTTCCTATATTATTATATCTGTATAACAGTTAATATAACAATGTGTATAATAAATTAAATTACATTTAAAAAAAGTTTTCTTATTTATAAACCAAAAAATTTATTCTGATTTATATTAAGCTATTCATTTTTCTGTTATAAATTAAAAATATATTTAAAAAAATCAACTGAAAAATAAATGTGTTATACTTATATGGAATTATTGAACGGAAATTATAAATGAGTGTTAATTTAATTCTTGTATGTGTATTATACAATTGTATTTAAGAGGCGTATAAAAGTTAAACATAAATATGAGCATTCTTATAAAATAATTTATTATTAAACATAATTAGATATTTTTATAAAGAGAAAGTTAAAATTATATTAAGTAAGTTTAATTTATTTATAGCAGATTACTTATTTGAGATTGCCTATGTTATTCTTTAACAAAACTTATAAGTAATATTTCAATATTCGTTAATTTTTTTTTTATATTAGACTTTATCAGACAAATTCAATTCATGTTAAAATTTTAAGAAAACTAAAATTATTTATCCATTTAATTGTTATACACATACATAACAATATTGTATAAGAGTAATTATAATTATTTTTTTTTTATTTTAATGTGAAATAAATATTTTCAAGATTTTGATAATTAATTATAATAAATATTATATGAATATATGAGTAATGAGAATTCATTAACTGTTATACAAAATGAAAGAATTAAGTGACTATACATATATAAGTGCTAAGATAATCGTTTTCAAAAATAATTTTTTAGTATTATTAAATTTTTAATCAAAACTTGTGAATTTATAAATGTTCGTCATACAAAATTCATGTTTATACACATATATAACTGTATAACACTTTCTATACTTTATTGAACTTAAGAAATATCAAAAAAATTATTTAAAAATTACATAATTTTAAAATGGTATGCCAGCTATCATTTAAATGTTTAAAAATGTGTAAAAGGGAAAATGTACTTTTCTCATTCATTAATTTGCAATTCTTAAAATTCTTACATACAGAGATTTCAAAAGAAAACAAAAGAATAACACAAAATCTTCTAAAGACTTTTCTCATAGAAGAGTTAAAAAATGTTTTTAAAAATATTTTAGGACAATTTAATTTTTAATATATTTGAATAAGGTCGAAAAAAAGGAGTTGAAAAAAAAGTGTTATACGTACACACGTCATATGTACATGTAGGTTTCACATCCTTACCTGCATATGTGAAATTAGGATTTCTAATTTTCTCAGTACCTTTTGTTTTTTCAAAAATAAATACCAAATATAATTTAACAACTAAAACTTATACATAAATAAAATTTAACGCGAATTTTTCAATATTTACTTCCGCATACATTTTTAATAACCTATATAAAATTAAATATTACTTGTTATATTTGTATAACAATTTATGCATATTTTTTATTTAAAACCCTTTTTCTTCATTAAAATATTGAAATTTCTGCATAAAAATCTGTTATAACCTTTTTTAACCCTCTTAATTATTTTTTTTTTTCAAATAAGTACCTATACCAACATTATAAATATGGGAGATTAATTTTAAAAAAATAAGATAAAAATAAGATTTTGTCCTTTTTTGTAACAAACAAAACATATACGTACATATATGTGAATATTAAAATAAGAAGGACGAGATTTTTCTTATTTTTTTTTTTTTCTTGCTTGAGAACTTTAAAATTTATTTCATCCCAGATTGAGATTTTCCAAATTAAAATAATGAATATCAAAGCATATAATATGCCTATGTGTGTGTATGTACTTACACATGGAAATTAGGAAAATTAAACCGGTATGAAATACGGAACTGAAAAATAAATAAATGAGAAAAGAAAAGGATATTAAATTTTAATTGTTTTTATTCTTTTTCACATTTTTGTCACATCTTCTTTTGTATTGTCCATTTTGATTTCGATCTACCTTTTCGACTCCATAAAATCTTTAAAAAGATTTGGTATCAGATTAATAAAAAGGTCTTATAAGGAAGGTATTTGGGAAACAAAAAGTTCTTAAGAAAAAAAAAAAAATTCATTTAAAAAGAGAAAAGTATAAAAATATTTTCCTTACAAAGGGTATAAAATTAAAAAGTATAACATTTATTTATATCAAAAAAAAACCTCTCTCTCTTTTACTTATATAACAGATTTTACATTCCATTATTCTATTCACTTTATTTTACATGGTCTTTTTTTTTTTGGGTTTACACATTATTACAACAAAATCGCCAATCATATCACACAACAAGCACAACACAAAATATTACAATACTCGTATTATCGAATAAATTGATGCAAGTAAAAAGAGACGCTTATTTTTAATTGAAATTTGAGATTTTAGGAATGAAGAGAAAAAATGAACTAGAGTTGAAGTTTACATGGTCTTTTTTTTTGGTTTACACATCATCACAACAAAATCGGCAATCACATTACATCATAAGCACAGCATAACACAAAACACCATGATATTATTAAAAGATTTAATGCAAGTGCAAAGAGACAAACCAAGCCAATAAGAGAAGCCAATTTTCAATTGAAATTTGAGATTTTAGACTTGAAAAGAGAAAATGTACTAGAGTTGAAGTTGAATCGAGTTTTGTTAAGTTGAATTAAATTGAGTTTGAGCCAAGTTAAGTATTACTGTTATGTCTTATGTGTTATATTTGTATTAAAATTTTATTTTCGGTTCATTTTATTTTCCGAACTGGCAAAATTCGTTTCAAATGGTTAGAAATTCTATAAAAATATAAAAGAATTTCTAATAAACAATTAAAATAATTCTTCTCATCTTAAAAATAAAATAAAAGTTTAGAAAAGAAAATGACAAGAAAATAAATAAAAAAAAAATGTGATCCTTTTTTATTTTGAAAGGAGCAAAGAGATCCTTTTTTTAAATTCTATTTTATTGTATCTTTTATTTTTTTTTTCTTTCATTTTTATATTTTCTTTTGAATATTGAATGAGAGAAAAGTTAAAATAAAAAATTCACACGAAATTCTTATACTTAATACTCGCAATACTTTTAAATTCTTTTACTACTGGTTGAGAATGTTTTCAAAAATTTCAACTCTGCATATACATACATATATAAATACACAAATGTACATAAGATAATATACATAATATGGACGGTACCTTTTAATATTATTATTTGGTTTGTTTTGTTTGTTGTTGTTGTTGTTTGTGCAAAAATATCCTTTCTCAATTAAAATTTTATTATAAAATGAGAAGAAAAGAAAAGAAAAAAGAAATGAAAATTTTTATAGGGAATTAAGTATTTTTATGTATATAGATTAGTGTTGCCATTCACGAAAAATTTCTTATATCATTTCATAGAAAAAATAATTCAAATCGAGTAAGTAATTCATTGTTAAAGCGGTAAACCTTGGGGTTCCTTCATTTATAAAACAACAATTTATAGTCACAGCATCTTATAATCAAAAATTAATCTTATAATACAAAATGAGCATAATATAGACAGTTACGAGCAAAATATTTGACATTTTAATTGTCAATAAACAAAAAACACCATTTTTTTTTGAAAAAGTACTAAAAATTATAGAAGTTCACAATCGTTAATTTTTGCGTCCTGAAAGTAAAAGAAAAACCGTTTGTGAATTATATAAATGTCATATGCTACAGTTTTGAAAGAAATATTCCAAAAACGGCAACTCTGGTATAGTATATGTATTTATTTTGTGTTGGTATTTCTTTAATTTCTTTTTATGTATAAAGGTTTGTATAACAATTTTTATTTTATTATCAAATAAAATTTAAAAACAACACAAACAAACTTACAACTTCTTAAAATAAAATGTTCTACGTGCATTATAATAATATTATATTACATATATGTTTGTATGTATGTATATTTTAATTATTTTATATATATATTATTTTATAAATGTAATAAGAAATTACATTTGTATTATAAATAAATGCGAATTTTTCTTCCTCTTGTTGTTTTTGTAACATTGTATTTTTAGCGAATATAAAAATTTTTATTCCCCATGACCAAGATTTTTTTTGAAGGTTTTCTCTTTTTTTTTTGTTTATTATAGTTAGGGTATTTTGTTTTTATTATTTATGTATGCGACATTTTTATTCCTTATACCTTAATCATACACGTTCATACATATTACATTCTTGTATATTAATGTTAATAGAAGATGAAGTTGGAAGAGGGGAGAAAAATATTTCCTTTTTTTTTTTATTGTCAAGTTTTATTCTTCCGAAATATTGTGTGTAATTATATTGTCAACTTCCTATTTACACGCTATATTGGGTACAAGTAAAAAAAATTTTGTATGTAAGTAAGTACATATGTATATATAAATGTGTATAATTTCAGATATTTACTGCATGTAAATATGTAAATACATGCGATTTAAGTTAATACAAATGTATGTGTATGTATAAAACGGAAATTATATAAAAATATTCAAAATTTCTGAAGTACCTATAATGAAAATTTCAATGCTCATACATAAGCACATGGACATAAACTGTAAGCTTAAAAAGAATTGCCAAATATTGTGAGCTTATGAGAGTTTTAATTTTTTTTTGGGTTTAATTAACGAGTTATTTTTAGTTTTGTTCATTTATGACAGAAAAGTGTTTTCGGAAAAAGGGCGTTCGTGTACGAAAATATTTTATTGAACTTTATTAAAGCAAAAATTATGAACACCGGCTCTTTTTTTTTGCACTGCTGTTTTGCTGCATTTCTAACTGAATCTTTGAAACTTTCAGCATTTGCTTACATTTTACTGCAAATGAGAGAGAATTTCTCATGAATTAAGAATTCTTTGTTTGAATTGTGTTGCAAAGAGAGTAAATAAAATACAGTTGCTCTGTTTCGTCACAAGGCTTTTGATATTGAGTAAATTTGACATAATAAGTACAATAAAGAGAACAATGAAAAGTCCAATTTATTCAAAATACACACAGTACAAAAATTATTTTTTTATATGCAAAATTTGATCAAATTCAATTTTTTCTCAATGAAGAATTCTCAGCAAAGAATTTTCTTACTAATGTAAAATTACGCTCATTAACTAAAACCGGTTTTGCTTGAAATTAAAATTAATTTTTTATGCACCTGATTCAAAAAAAGCATAGCAAAATTGTTCATAATTATGGCAACTCTATAAAATAATTTTTGTTTTGAAAATAATATGTATTATAATAATATTCTTGAGGATATTTTTAACGGTGATGTAAATTAGAGAGAAAATATGAACCAACAAAAAAAAAAGAAGAAAAAAAACAAAAATTCCTTCATTCGTGTTATTTAAATTGTGAATTTTAAAAGTAATTTTGCTCTTGATCCTCTTTTGTTTCTTATGCATTTTAATTCTACAATATTACTCGCAGAATTAAAATGCTTTCATACCATATACATTACATATGTACACACGTTTTAACTTAAAACTATGTGCATCCTTTAAATATAATAATTTTTGTAATTTTTTGTGCAAAAAATTACAATCAAACTCGCATATATACATATGTATGTATGTATGTATATAACATCTACTATATGTACGAATATTAATAAGCACAAGGAAAATATATGTACATATATGAATAGTGTTAAATAAAATTCTGGTAGGGGTATGTAATCTTTATTGTTGATGATTTTATAAAAAGAAAAAAAAATATTTTACGTATAAGGGGGAAAAATTTAAATTTTAACAATTGATCCCTAATTGCTTTGTACGTATATATGTATGTACGTACATTTAACAGTGTATATATGAATAAATAATGTGTGATATATGTTGCATCTAGACATGGGAAAAAAATATATGAAATCGAATATAATACTTGCTACAAAATATACAAGATCCAAAGGCTGGTCAATTTTTGCATTTTCATAAATGTAGTCCAAAAAACGAGAATATTTAATTAAATTTTACTAAATTTTTTTAATTAAGCTTGGTCAGATTATATTTCTTTAAAATATGCCATTGTAATTTTAGATATTGAGGGAAAAATTTACGAACTTCAACTAGAAATTGTGAATTTTAAAATTTTTCTTACCCGTTTGAGCAATTTGAATGGTAATTTTTACATCACATATTATGCTCTCAAAATATCTATATACCTATACTTAAAAAATTGATATCACCCATTTTCTATAATATATTAATATAACAGTAAATAAATTTCAAACATTTTCTCATATTAATCATAATTCTTGCCTAATAGTTTAATAAATAGCTTGAGAAATGATGTTCTCTATAATATTAAGTAAAATACTCAATGCAAAATTTGCAAACTACAAATACACGCATTCACAATTTCATTCAATCAATTTTTTCTCTCTCCGCAAACGAAACATGAAATACTCATTCGGGGAGTAACAACAAACACACTCATAATCTTTATGACTTTTCATTTGTTCAATTGATTAATACTAAATAATTTATTAAAAATATTTGAATCCCTTCAAATTCATAAAACTTCTTTAACATCCCTTAAATATGAAATTAAGTATATGTATGTACATATATGCGTTTTGTATAACAATAAATACCCATGTAATTATAAAGGTATATAAGTAAAGTATAAAATGCAATTTCATTAAACAGAATAAGAAAGGTGATACAATATGAATTTCTCAATTTTAATTAAATAAAAGAAATTTTAAATACACACATATACATACGTGCATATACAATATTTTAGTATGTAACAAGTAGGCACATATTAAGTCTATATATATATATACTTTCGTTCTGCAAATGCACATTTAAGTATGCATAAAAATCTATGTGAAAAATTTGATGAGTTTCTTTTTAAATTTTTTTTTTCTCATAATATGCTTTCCCTAAATACGATTACAAGGAATCAAATTTATTACAGCAACAACAAATTATTGTTTTGAGTGATGGAACCTTTACGAAATTCACCTTTATATACATATATAAAAAATTACAATAAAAACATGTTCACAAGGAAAAGGATCATAATGTAAAATAATAAAAAAAATTTAATTTAATTCGGCATAATTTATTAGAAAAATTCCTTTAAATAAGGAAGTATGTAAGTATAAGGCAAGGTAATTGTACCATCAAAAGAGGACAATATGGAAATTTTTATGTGCGTTTCCCTAAATTTTTTATTATTTTGTGTTTTGAAGTCCCCTCAATTTTCTTGGAAACAAAAAATGTATTATAAACTTTTTAATGTCCTTACTTTTTCCTGGTAACATTTTATTATTCTTATATATTTTTTAACAGTAGAAATAAGTACCTATACGAGTATATAGTGGGCGATTTAAGAAATAGGAAAGGAATTGTTAAAAATTTAAAAAGTGGAAAGAAAGAAAGGAAGAAAAAAATTCCCAGGATAAATTAACTATAAAATTCCGATATACATCCATAATGTAAATGTAAAAAAATTATATTTTTTAAAGGGGTCATTTTAAGGATCAATATACAGGATATCATTTATAAACCATATTGTACAATTGAAATGAAATTAATTATACATGCATTCATTTCAGAAATATTAAATATTCTTTTGTTGTAATACATTAAGTATGTATGTAAGTGTACGTGTAATTTATAACAAAACAAACAAAATTTCATCCTTGCGTTAAAAAAAAAAAAACAAATAAGTAAGTAATAAAAAAATGAAAAAGAAATTGGTTATCAATACGATTATGCGATTAATAAAATTTTGTTTTGTGTTTTGTAAGAAAAATTACTTATGCTTATTTATGAGAAAAATTAACGTGAGAAAATAAAAAAATTTACAAATTTGCAAAATTTCAACTAAAAAATTTTTATGCTATATGGCTACAAATTTTTTTTATTACAAATAGAAAAGGGTAATTCCTACATAACGTGTGTATTGTTCCTTTTTGAATTTTAAAAGAAATTGAGGAAATTTTCAGGAGAATTTCAGTAGAATTTCAAAAAATTTGTAATTTGAGTTTTTAATGTGATTTCTTAGCCTTAGTGATTACTTCTTCTGATTACTAATTTTAATATAAGTAGTAATTACTTCTTAAACTAGGTTTGGTTCGATTCCTTATCCCAAAAATTATCTTAAAAAATTCTAAAAATCTTTCTGATTCACAATAAATTGTATATGTAAAGAGTATAAATTCTATTCGAAAGTTCTTTCTTATTTTTATGGAACTCCGGAGCTAGTCTGGAGAATGGTATAATTTCGAATCAAATTCTGGCTCAAACTTTAATAAATTCGTGCTCTGACTCGAATTGTGTTTTGTTCTCGGAATTAAGGGTCGGACTCATATTTATATTTAAGCTCGTAATCGAACTTGAATTCAAATTCACATTTGTATAGTCGAACTAGAAATTTGACTTTCCACTCATAACATAATACAAATTATATACGAATTCCATTTTATATCCGAAACTTGACATAAAAACATTTTGCTTTTTAAGCTATCTTTTTCGAGTTATAAAACTTCAAAGTTTGCAAACCGTTTATTTTTATATAAAATATATATAACAAATATATACTCGTATAACAAATATATAAAAGTATATATATAACAAACCGAATCAAATCGAATTTTTAGCAATTCTATTGATTTTCTTTTTGAAAATTTCACCTTTATTCACGAAAAAAACTTGATTATTAAAACGGAAATAAAAGAAAATTTTCGTTCTCTATAATTATTTCATTCCATTTTTGACTTCCTTAATGGCGTGGAGAGAGGGTGAAGGGGGTTTTCCCGAAAACTCTGTACTTATATATTAAAATAATGGTTGGGCAAACGGAAATGCATGCAAAAATTTTGTATAAATTAAAATTGAACGAATTTTTGACATATAGAACAACAAATATAACCTTATAAATACCGACTTTAAATAGCAAAAGGTGAAATTATTTTTGTTATATCCAATCAAGAACTATAAAACCATTAAAACTGTATTCAAATGAGAACCATTTATTACTTACTTACGTACTTAAAAATGGGTATTTAATATCAAAAAGAGCTTTTTCCTGGCATGATTTTTTTTGTGTTCTTCTTTATTTTTATTGTAAGTCCTTTTACGTGATTTCAACCAAAAACTAAATCTGCTTATATACCTACATAATATATATAGTAAGTAAGTCTGTATAATATAGAATTCTGAATAAATGTTAAAGTTGAATTTTTGAAAATCAATATTTTTTGTATTTAAGTAAGTATAATAGGTTGCTTTTCATGTATATAAAACCGAACCATATATAAGATTTTTTTTATACTTATACAAATTGGCTTTTTGTTTATGCCTTTCGTTTATCCAATTTTTTTGTTATCCTTTTATATAAATGCTTAAATGTTATTGCTATACCATCATATACAAGACTTTCTGTTCTGAATCAGTGGTTTATTTTTAAAAAGAAAAAATAACATTGTTAACATTGTGTATGATTGTTAAAATACATTGTGTATAACACATTCTGTATAACACATTATGTACAATGTTGTGTAATGCGAACACGACATAAATGCAACTGAACTTCATTAAAATTTTGGGAAAAGCATTTTACTTCTATGTAAAAATATTTAATTTTTAAAATAATCTTAACAAATTAAAATTATAATTCAAAATTTTTCGAACAGTTTTGGATTAAAGTATACTGTGTGTACGTTTATTGATACTCATATGGTTGTTAATATGGTAGTTAATTACAATATGGTTGTTTGAAAATATGGAAAGATTTAAATGGCGAACAACGGCCTTGTATGTTCATCGAATGTATGTAGTTATACTCAATATATACTGTTATACTGTTATACTCAATATTATGTACAATGTATTACTCTTAAAATTACCATTATGTAAAAACTGAATACATTACATGTATAGATGTGCAATTTAAGAAAACATGAATTATTTGCAAAAAAAAATATATAACAAAAACAAACAAAATACGAGGCGAAAAACAAAAATTTATACAAATGGAACTTTTTCGAATTTCATTTTAATTAAATTTTACACATTGAATTCGTAAGCTTTAATTAATTAAAAAGAGCGTTCAAATGCACGTTTTCAATAATATACTCAACTGTTGTTAATATAACAAATTACGTAACACATGTATATAAGTATAACAACATGTATATATTTAGGGCAGTATAGGATATCCTCTATAGATGGCCCTGTATATATACATAAATATATTGTTTACTTATAAAACAAGAGAATTTAAAACGGCAAATTAATGTCACTTTGACAATTATATATATTAATAATTGTTATACAAGTATTTATTGCATTACATGCATAGTAATTAAATTTTGTGTAACATATTATAACAGATTCTCAATTAATGTAAGTCCAATCTTTCAATAAACTTTAATATAAGCAGTATATTTATTAATTTTAAAATGAAAAATTGAGCCCAATACTCTTATAATTTTCGATTTTATACTTAAAAAAAAAGGAAATTAAATTTATTTTAATCATGTTATACATGCTACATGTATGTATATGTTATACGTTGTTTTACCGAAAATTTAATTAAAAAATTCAATGAAAATATTGCAAATATTTATTTAACTAAAAGTATACTCTTGAAGTTTATAAGTGCTAAGGAAATTAAATATTTTTGTATGTAAATTTATATTGTAAGTTTACATTTTAATAGTAAATTAGAAATTTTGTTTACATGCCATAAGACACTACCGACTGCACATACACACAATTATTCTAAACAAGTATGGTAAATAATAGTTTTTTTTAATATATAACTGTTATACATATATCTGTTATAGCATATTTTTACAATCTTAAAGAATTTCTATTATAAAGATTTAGTCTTTTAATATATGTATAACAGTTTGTATATTGTTTTTATTATGCTTATATGTAAAAACAACAAAATTTTATGTAAGTATTATCATTGAGAAAAGTTTTATAAATAATAAAGTTTGTTACATAATTCCAAACAACATTACCATATTGATACTATTATATAACATCTACTATCGTATACTAGTTATATATATATACATACTTTACACTGTATACTATACTAGAGACACTATATATATACACTATAATAGATATATACACTATATTAGATAAAATATGTATAATAGAATTACAAGAGTTTAATGTAATATCAAATTGTTATACTCAAAAATATATATGATAATAGAACAAGTATAATACTTAAGTATAGCATATTTTCCTGTGTAATTGTATATAATAGAAGTTATACAAGTAGAAAACAAAAATGGAGAAATTGAGACAAGTTTTTTTTCCGTATATCTGGATATATAATAATCCTTTTTACATTTTTACAAAATCATATAAAAGTTTTAATGGTTTTGCCTCTTATATTAACCAACCTAACCTATGTAAGTATAAAAGTATAATAAAAAGAATGAAATTACTTACTTTTTAATTAATATTTTGGTCATTTATTTTAATATTAATGGGGATAGAATATTTGTAAAAAAAAAATAATGTATAATTTATTATGTTATTAATATTCGCTAACATATATATGTATAACAGTATAGATACCTATACTGTTATACATAATATAAATGTCAAATAAAATGAAAATGATATTATTTAAAGGATTTTCATTTCTCTGCTTTTCTAGAGTAAATTTGAGGATTCTGAATTCCGTTTACCACAGTCATTTATTTAGATTTACGTATTTTTCAGAATTAAGAGAAATTATAGTAAGAGTTATACATAATTTATATTTTCATTTAAATAAGAATATAAAAATTTGTAAAAATTTTAACTTAGATCGAATTTAATCAATTTTTTTCTTTATAAATTAGAAATTCATGAACTACAACACCATTGGCAATAAGGGAAGGCAGTAATGACAATAATTGATTTGTCACTTTGATTAGCAATGTCATGAGTATTTCAAAATTGAAAATCTCGTGTTGGAATTTGTAATCAAGTAAATTTGGTTCAATACTGCCACGGTAGTATTATATTACATGGTACAATAGTAAGAAAAAAAAAATAAAAATTATTTTTCACTGAAAATTACCAGGTCATTAAAAACCCATCTTAAAATTTTACATTCGTAGTATACGAGTGGCTTACTAACTACGGAGTGGAATACAGAGTGACAAGCAAATGTTGCACAAATACATATCTACCTACATATGTATAAAATACACATTTTTATTTATTTAATTAAAAAAAAAATTTTCACTACTCTCATAAGTAATCCGATATATTACGCGCTTAAATGGTTGTACAAAAAAAATTTTTTTTTCATCATAAACGCATTCACTTGCGTTGTGAACATATTGTGTGCATAACCTTGAGTAATAAAAATAAATGAAAAAGTTTCTTCTACTGTGGGTTAATGGAATAAAAGTTTTGTGAATATTAAGAAAAATGGGATGAAGGGCGATGGCGGAGCTGGAGAATGCATGCAAAATAAACGCATTATAAAATTCACTTTTTTTTATACTTAATTCTTTTGTTTTTAAAATCATAAAAATATTATGTTGAAATTTTTACTTAGCTCTAGTACCAGTATAACTTTACCACTCGTATAATAAAAAGTTTAAATAGCTAGTATAAATTTTATAAAAAAAAAAAAAAACTTTTTTAAAAAATTTTCAAACATTAATAATTGCATTCCATGGAACGAAAACTTTAAAAATGATTTTAGAGAAGAAAAAATGACTTTGTTTTACTGGCAATGTAGAGAATTAAATTTTTTAATATTAAAAATTTTTATATTTAATACTACTCATTAAACAGTATATTTAATACTTTTATAATAGTTATGACATTTCTGACAATATGGTAAAAATGAGTAGATGATGGTAATTTTGTGAACTTAGATCAGGAATGGTGAGCTCTTTAATTGCCCGAACTATTTTTCAAAATTTTAAAATTTTTTGAGTTATTTATGAGTTATTTAGAGTTATTTTTGAATATTTTATGTAATAAATTTTTAGAGTAAATTAAATTTATGCATTTAAAATAATTAGTCGTAAAATGATTGTCAATTTAAGAAATTATCAGTGACTTCAACATACAAGTAAAAATACATTAAGTATACATGCATTTCGTATTGACATAAAAATTCAATATTCCTTTTTGTACTAAATTTTGAGAGAAACAAAAAAAATAAATAAATTCACGATCACAAACTACTGAAAATTGCACAGTTATTAATAACACAAAATGATTTTCGTGTTCTCTTTTAGTTAGTAACGCAAACAACATTCCATTCCAGTATGGTAGAAATTAAAAATGAAAAGCTCATATATTCCCAATTAATTTAATAAACTTTTAACATTAATTAATTTAATAGTTTAAAAAAATAAATAAAAAAAAAATTTAATTCTTAACAAAAGAGAATGGGGTGTGGATCACATGATAAAATCCAAATTTTTATTCTCTGATTTTTTTTTTGATTCATTCAACTTTCATGGCATTAAAATGACATTTTAATGTACGCGAGTATTAAATATGCACCATCAGATATTTGTTTATAATATAAGCACACATTCATAAAGGTTCTTCACATTATAAAGATTATAATATCATAACATAGACGTATACACAAACAGTATTGTTATAACAGTATTGCAATAATAATATGTTTTTAGTTTTTATGTGAGTATGAAAATTCTTTATGTTGTTTAACTTAAAAATCTTTTCACTTTGTTTTACGATTATTTTTGTCATCAGAGAGAGAGAGAGAAAAAAAAATAAACATTGCACTCTTAAATTTTGTTTTTTTTTTTTTTATTATTTTTGCAAAAATTAATAAAAATATTCACAACAGTATTTTATTTATTCTTCGAAAACATTAAAGATGTTTGAAAATCCTCCGCAATTGTTCACAATTTTTATTCACAATATGAAAAATTCATTAAACAAATTATTTTTTTTTTTAAATCCCACACATTTTTGTCAAAACTTTTAATAAGTTTGATTTTTTTTTTGTTTTATGAATAAATTTTATTTAAATTTCAAATTTTTAAAAGAAAGTTTTTAAATTTTTTGAATAATAAAAACAGAAAATAAGAAATAAAAGAAGAAAACACATGCAAGTGACGCAAAATTTTTCAGATTTCTTTGAAATTTTGCTTTTTTATATGGCCAAAATATAAAATGACCTTTTGGTACCAGATTTCAATTGGATAGTAAAGTTTTTTTTTCGTTTTGCTTTTATTATTATTTTGTGTTTTTGGTAATTTATTTTTGAAAAGTAATTTTTATAACCAAATTCTTTTTTTACTCTTTAATTGTGAATTGAAATATTCATTTAATCTTTTGTTTTTTTTTTTTTTTGTTGGTTTTCAGGATGAACAGTTCAATGAAGATTTCATCAATTCTTTTCTTGGTAAGGAATTTTTTAATTTTAAATAATTTTTATTATTTATTTTTAATTTTAAATGTTTATCAGTCTAAAAGAAATATTTTGTGTTAATGACAAATTCTTAATGGATAAATGAAAATTTTAATTTTAATATTCAAATACGAGTGGATAAAATATAAACTTAACTAAGTACGAGTATATAATATTTTCAGCAATTTAATGCAGTAAATTGGAATTTGTAAGTATTACACACTTTGTAAATCATGAATCTTAAATTTAAGTATTTTTGACACTTTTCATTCTATTTGATTGTGAATTTCAAATTGTTCTCAATTTTTTTTACTAATTACATTCTTCTCTTTTATAGTTAATCTTCTTCTGTCTTCCCTGGTTGCTACTCCACAATTAAATCTCTAAAATAGTAAGTAACTACTAGTTTAGTTTTCATTATTTTACTTCGGCTTTTTTCAATAACCGGAATGGAAATTTAAATAATGGCCAGTCAAATGAGTTCTTGTCTTTTATTCATTAAGTACCATAAAATCTAGAGTAATCTAAAAACTTAATCAAAATAAATTTTAAACCAAAGAGAAAAAAAAATATCATTCCGAAAGAAACATTTTTTTATATTTTGATTAATAGTTTTCTATAATAAACCTAAATACCTACTACGAAATTGAAAATTTGATAGATGATTCAAAATATTTCTTTGCAATTTTACATTTAATTGAAATTTATATACCAAAAATTTTAATGGGATTGAGTTTAAGATCTTTTGAGATTATCCATGCATGAGGATAACATCAATTGTAACATTCATTTTATACGTACGCCTATCTATTCAATGTGTGTTTACACTCACTGAAAAAATCTACAGAATTCTAAAAAAAATTTAATTTGTTCAAGTGATTGATAACCTCAATTTAAAAATAAGTAACCATTATAAAATTTTCATTTATTCTAAAAAGTGTATGAAGGCTTCCATTATAATTATAAAAATTATAATTATAATGCCTAGGCTCCTGTTCATAATATTAATCGAGTCCCTATATTAGCAAGGATTTGTAGCACATTAAATAATTTTTTTAAATTATTGTGATTTTTTTCTTTAAGCCGGTATTGACGGGAAATAAGATATTGGGAAGTACCTACAATTTATATGTAAGTATGTATACAATATAACAGTACAATATTTTATACATTTATATGTATTTTAAATAAGTTTTGTGTACATGTATAAAAAATATATTAGTATATACATACGTATTTTTCACATTTATTTTTTATAATTTCCTTCCATTAAAATTGCTCATACGTGCATTCAATGTAAATTTATGTATACGTATATACTTACATATGTATGTGAAAAATACCGTGAGGCGCGAAAAAATTAGTGTATGAATAGAGACTTTTCGTCACTTCTGATCTCGACCCATATGCATGGAAGTTATGTATGTTTAAGTCTAAAAAGATTTTAATATATTGCATTTACACTAAGTCACGAATTTTGACGGCTCAATTTTATTTTAGTAGCTAATACGGCTCAATAAATATTCTACCGTTCGGTCATCCTCTAAATAAGAATTCTAGACGGAGGTTACAAATTCCGTCCTCCACCATGACACATTGAATACAACAATTTGTTATCTGTAATTAAAACAAGCGACCTAATTTAATTAATATTTTCACCGTCATTTTGGAAGGATGCTAATTATAAAGCTTCGGATGCGGTTTGAATTTTAATTAATATAACTGGTATTATTCAGAAAAGCTGCGATATATGACAATAGCTGTTGAGATTGATACATACTTAAAAGTTGGTAAAGTGCGAACATAACAATAAAATGACATTTTGACATCTGTCACATCATTTGGAATAATGTTGACATTAAGTATTCATAAATTTTTTCCTATATAAACAATCTTGAATTTTATTTTATTGCAGTTGTATTTGCAAAATTGAATCTAGGACTCAAAACTTCACTCAATGGAACTCAAAAGAACCATATAGGAACACTTGGACATTGAAGGGCTTATCACGCATTCTAAGTATCTTAAAATTTATTTTCCACTACTGTATTAAAAGTATAAAAAAATTTAACTTGAAATTTCATCTGTTCTTTAGATCAAGATAGATGAATGTTATGATTCAAGAATTATAAAAACAGAATAAAAAAATAAAAATATTTAAACCAGATATATACAAAAAACAACGTACAAACAATGAAGTCTACCTTTAGGTTACCAATTTCAAAAAGGAAGAAATATAAAAAAAAAAAACATCTGCTCTTTTCTATTCCATTCCATATATTAAAGATTATTCATTGATGTGAATGGCATGAGGACAAAAACATTAAAAAAAAATTGGAAGGAAGCCGATTTCATCTCCTCTATATATGTTTGTACGCATGTTACTATTGTACATTAATAATATATAGGACACAAATTTCAAATTATATTAAAAGTAAAGTAAGTATTAAAGTAATATGGCAGTGGCATGATAAATTGTGGTAAGCAAAAAGAAAATGAAGCTACAAACAAGAAGCCAAAAAAAAAAAAAAACATTAAGCTGTGAAAGGAAGTAAAAGAAAACTATTTTCTGTTTTTCATTATATTTTTAATGCCACTTGGATCATACAATTTTTTTTTCATCATTCCATTTTATAAACAAATAAACAAGATAACAACTCAACTTTGCTGGCGCTGTTTAATTTCAAAAATGTAAGTAGGTGTTCTTTTATTTATCATATTGAATGTCAATGGAAATGATAGAAAATGAGGGCGAAAAATATTGGCTGGGAAAGTGCATAACTAGAAATGAGTGAAAACGTTCTCGAATCAAAATTTGTCTGAATTGCGTTTTTAACTTTTAATTTGATGAGTGAGTGCCTGCCCGCTGTAGCTATTTAAATAATTTATTTATGCATGTAAGATTGAAGATTAGTTCATTTTTTCCACATGATGTCATTTATTACGGTTCTGCCCAACCGAATGCCCCATCTGACGGTAATTTATACATATTCTTGATAATTTACAAGTAAGTTTAAATTTGACATTGTGTATATGTAATTAACAGTTGCTGATATTCATTGATTATTTTTTTTAGGGTAATTTTTTTACCAGCCAGGTCGTGACTATTTTCAAAATCTTATTGCGATGTCCAAAACTACATTTAAAGCAATTCAACTATATTTTACAGTATCATTAACTGCATTGTTAATGGGATTATAATTCATACACAAATCACAGCAAAATATCCGACCACCAAATTAATTTGATTGAAAATTTTAAATAATTGTAACGAAATCAAGCAGGAATTCGGAAATAATTAAATTTTTAAAATTCTCCTATCTATAAACTTACTCAATATAATGTTATCTAGTCACGTACACCTTGTATTGGATCATATCAAAACATATCAAAACGTCACATACTATTATAAAGGCATCTGTTTATAAAACTTACGATATAAGTATTTTAAAGAACTTACGATATAAGTATTTTTTTTATTTTCTTTAGTTTAAAAACTCTTGTTTATTACTTTTAGTTAATTCTTTTGAATACATTGAAGAAAAATAAGAATTGCTTACTATTTTATTAGAAAATATTTTGATACAAGTATATACGGAATCGGAAAAGGATATTTTCTTAAAATTTATGACATTGGTATGCGTTTACATTATCAATTTCTATATATTTATATGCCAGAAGCAAGCATTTTAATTTAAGTTCTCTTCTTAAAATTCTCTGTTTAAATCCTTGAAAAAAAATTGTTTAAATTTTTATTAAAAAAAAATGTGAAACATGAAATGTTAAAAAAAATTTTTTTTTTTGAAAAAGACAAATGATTTGTTGTCAGAGTTCTAATTCGAAAAATATCTCATATGGGAAACATACTTTTTTTTATTCCATCCTCCTATCCTCCTAGATAAGAAATATGATTGTAATAAATCCTTTGTAATTTTTTATATTCCTACGTTTTGCAGATACAATAAATTTTTTTTTTGTTAATTTAATTAGGTAATAATGATTATAGAAAGAGATAAAGTAATCTTCATAAGTGAAGTAATAATTCTTTTTCACTCGTGTTATAAACGAGTGCATTTATAATATAAACTGACGCTTTGATTTTTTCAAGTGGAAACAGCAAATTTTAAATTATTTTTAAAAATTTATAAAATTTTAAAAAAAAAATTCATTTAAATTAAGACCTACTTATCACAAATCCCACTTTTAATGTTATGCCGAATGAATTATTTTAAATGAGTGAATTTTTTTCTAATCGCAAATTTCATCCTTCCTACGTTGAGAAAGTTTGCCTTGATAAGTACTTTAAATGTCAAAAAAAAAATTAAACATAGAAAGAAATAGCTGGTTTGCTGGATACACGTGTAAACAAACTTAAAAGTAGCAAGAATTTTTCATAATTACTTCACCTTTTTTCGTAATTACGAATTGACCTTACGAATTTAAGATAAAATTTTTATTCATTTTATTCATTTATTTAACTATGCGTGCATATTTTCTAATAAAATATCTAATTTTTAATTTATATGAGTGATTTTGGGATCTTTTCATAAGAGCACGTGGATAATTTTAAACATAATATTAGAAAATTAATTCATTCTTTTATTCTCATTATTGGGAGAATGAACACCTGAATATAAAATACATATGTAGTACTACTTAGTGTGTCTGAATGAAACACATTTACATACATGAATGTATACGGATATGATTGTATAGTAAAAAAAATTCATTTATACAATTTACAACCACTCATAATGCTTCTATTCATAAAACCAACTGCTTCAACACATCTTTAATTTTTTTTTTGTTCTTAAAAAGCAAACAACATCCTTCAAATTACTTATATATGGTTCTTGTTTTATTAAAATGCTTGACATCTAAAAACAGCAAATTTTCGTACACATATGCTTAAAATTAAAACTAAAATAAAATTTTTTGTTTTTATTTTTTTTTTTTATTTTTCGGAAAGACACACTTGAACTTTTAGTAGTATGTATGTACTTTTTGTTGAAAAGTATCATATCATTCATATTGAAATACTCATATATCCTTTTCTATATACGTACGTACATGTGGCATAACACATACAACATGTTGTCTGCGTTGTATGACATGTTTTTAATGTGTAGTATGAAAATGTCCAAGTATAACAAACTGAATATTGTATGTCTTTTATTATAAATTTTAACATGGCATGTTTTTACAAAAAAACATATGCTACAAATGCAATATTTTCGTAAAGAATTAAATTGAAGACTCTCGAATGGAAGATAGTTTTTATGATATAAATGTAAAATTTTGAGTAAATTAAGATCAAAGTAGAAATAAACAATGAAAATACAACTTTCATGCAACTGCTGCAGAACAGATGAATGACGAAGCCGAAGGAACGAATCAAGGCAAAAAATTTAAAAAAATTCTCTCCTCGAACTGAAGTCGAACTAGGTAAACTCTCTATCAATCGAACTCCAGAGACATGAAGAAATCATCGGCAAATTGTTTCCAACCTTGCTTTCTACAGTAATTGTTATGATTACACGTGTTGTTTACATGCACTGTTTTCGAATCAATTGATCGTCTTTAAAACAAAAATAGAGAATCATCGTGTAGTACGGGTTCATTCCCCTGTTTTTTGAGAAAAGATATACTACCCAACGTGGTGTCCTGGAAACTGTTCTGATTGTTAAAAATCGGATATTTGACACAAAGAAGAACTGGATAGAAGTGAAAAACTCGATTTTGTCATAATGTAACATAATACATATTCTCATTTGAGCCTTTAATTATATTTGGTGTATGATATTATGGTATTATTAATTTTGAAAACACTATATGCCAAAAAAGGACTTTTTCATACCCATACTTAATATGTGTATGTGAAAAGTGAATCTTGTATTTAGAAAATAAAAAAAAAAAATTAAATCAAATTCCATCTGTTTCAGGTGCGTTGCCTTTGAAAATTGAATTCCTTTTTGAAATTTTGAGGTCCTTTTTTGTTTCAAAAAACGAAAAAAAATAAAAATATATTGTAGAGAGTCGGAATTTTTATATTTATTTTTTCAACTACAAACTCATACATTTTAAAGTTGTATATTATGCAATACAATTGTTAAAATGTATAAGTATATAGATACGATATTAAATCATTTTAAAATTATATAAATGAAAGAGCAGCTGTATAATATCACAAAAATTTTTAATGCTCAATTCTAAACAGATGGATGAAAAAGGACGTAAGTATGGCAATTTAAGGAGAAAAAAGTTTATTAATTTTTTTTTTTTTTTTTACTTTCAGTGTATAATTTTTTTAATAATGAAAATTTATTTTCTAAATAGAAGTATATGAACGCAGTTGGCACCCCAAATTATACTTGAATTATGTGTGAAACAAAAGGTATATAATTTTATTATATAAGAATATTATAAAAGTGCCAAATAAATATGATTTAATTAAATAAGTTTTAGAGAACAATGTAAGTTATGTAAATTTTTACAATAAAAACGTTCTTGTAACTATACGTTTTTTATGTAAATGAGAGAATTAATTCAAAAATGTCATATTCTTTTTACTCTTATATTCTCTCATTTTTCTCTTGTAAAATAATTTATGGTTTAATTTGTGTATACAATCAGACCCGTGTATAAGCAACTCCAATAAAAGCAAGAACTCTTTGTTAGCAAAACAAAATTTATTTTATATATTCTACTTTTTGTTCGTAATTTACACGCTCATATAAGAACGTCGGTTACAAGCAAAAGCCTTTTATAATTAATTTTTTGTGTTTACCCCTTTTTTCTTTTCATTGATATTTAAACTAAAATAAACTTTGAGCACAAATTTTTTTTTAGTTATAACTAAAACTCAATTCTGACATTATAGCTGACATATAATAACGTATAATTCTATAAGCAATATTACCTAATCGAAATGTCAGTTCGTTTATATCGGATTTAACTGTATAACAATTTGCATACACATCAAATAATTTTAAATTCAAATTACTCACAACTTTTATGATAAATCACGCAATTTATTTGATAAATTAATAAATTTTAAAAAATTGACAAATTAATTTTAAAATTTTATTAACTTATTCTTGAGATTTTCTTTTCACTTCACTATACCATTTTAAATATACATACATTGTGTATATATGTGCATCTAGTAAATAATGAACTTTCTATTACTCTTTAAACTTCAAAGTTGACATGAATAACTCAATAACTCAATAGTGACAGTAATTAATTCTTAAAACTGTGAAATCTAATAATTTTCTTTTTTTTTTTATTTTGAAAGCAATTTTTCAAAAAGTTCAATTTGCAGTGATCCATTAAAAAAAATAATAAATTTTTTTTTATTTTATAAATCCTATTACTCATCAATTATAATTTAATAATTTAACATACGTATATACATTAAATGTGCATAGGCGTATAATTTATAACAGTAGTGTATTGCATCTGCAATGCAAAATTTTAAGTAATTCAAAGTAAGTCTGCAATTTTTATATTGTTTACATATTTACGAGTATAAATTTGAGTAAAACACATTGCTTTATAACGTAAACTTATAATAATTTTAATATAGTTACAAATTTCGATAATCTAAAAAGTAGTAAATTTAAGAATCGATTAATTAAGTAATTTATTGTAATACTAATTTCTAATCGAAAATTCTATTGAAAAAGTACTACTTATTTAGCTCGTCCACTAATTTCTCCAAAAAATTATATTTAATATACCAAAAACTCTGATTGTCAAAGTAGGATTTTAGAAATTTGGTAATAATGTGTTAACGCTCTCTCTCTCACTCTCTTAAAAAACATAATTGTTTTTCATTCGAAAATAAAGTAATTACTTAAGTACTAAAGAACATTTTAAATACACATAATTATTAAAAAAGCTTTACATATAAGTAATTGAAAATAAAAATTTTTATTTTCATTATAAACTTCGAACAAAATCAATTAAACAGAAACTATTATAATGTGCACTTTTAAAATTTCCTGCCGCTACTGATGTATTCAACTCGTAAAATCGTAAATAGTATGTTATCATTTGAGAAAATTGAGATCACAAGTCTATTTAACCTCAAATTAATTTTAATTGAAAATAACAATAAAATTAATAAAAAATTAATAATTAATAATTATTATCACAATTTATATTTGTTAATAGTAATAGATGTATATAAACGTATGCCGTATAGTCGTCATACAAACAAATACTATTTGTATACATACGTTAATAACAGTAATATAATTACAAACACACATAAATATGTACATATGTATATTGAGCCGGAATTGAATAATATTTAATTGATTTAATTGTAGTTTTATAAATTAAAAAATCGACATTTTTTCTTTCAAATTACAAGATAACAATAGAAACTTATATACGATTACGAAATCAAAATATTTTTATGCATATGTACGTATGTAGTTTTGAATTTTATTTATTATTGAAATAATAAAATTTATAAAAATCAATTATGTACAGTATATTGTATTTATGTATATGTATATATGTATATTGATTATTTGTGTAGAATAAAAAGACATAAAGTCTAGTACCTAATAAAAATATGCAATATTACGATTTACGTTTACGTGTAGAATAATAGACGTGTACGCGTATTACAAAATGAATAAGAGATAAAAATTTCTCTTACGAGTATAACAAATTTTAGAATAGAATAAAATGGGAATATGAATAAAATAAAATGAATGGGCGTATGATAAATAAATATTATAAAATTTTGTATTCATAATATCACGATTATATTATACAAAAAATTATTTTAAAAACAATATTAAAGGCGTATGAGTGAGTTGTTTTTATACACAATTATCTCTTTTTACTTATACAATGTATCTCTATATCAAATTATCAATATAAAATATTATAATTATTTTGAAGCAATAATATTCCGGGCCATCTGCTTATTTTATAAATATAGAAAAATATTTTATAATACATAATTATTATTGATTAATAAATGATTCATAGAAAATTTTGACATCTGTTTTTCTCTCAAAATATATAAATTCGATTTAGTATAAAGACTTTATTCTCTATATGCATATAAAACCTTACGATATTGCTATATATTTATTTCACTAAAATAGTGTCCGATACGATAACAATAAGTTCATAAATCTTTTATTGTTCATATAAGGTTGAAATTGCAGATTCAAATATTGTAAATTTTGTTTCTATAAATTCAATATCTGTTCGTTGACGTCAAACATTGATACAGAAGTCGTTGTCTGAACACAACTTATTCATATAATTATAAATTTATTATGATTGGATTGAATTTGGGTTTGAAAGCAGTGTGGACGTTATGTTGTTAGACTTAAATCTGGTTTTGATGCAATTACATAATGCTCTGATGCCTCTTAATGTCGATAATTCAGTATTATTAAATATTCCAGGTCATAAACAATAATTGCTGGATTGAAATTAAAACTTACAAAGAAAACATTAATTTAGCAATACTTTGTTTCTGCAATTTATCAATGCTAAAGTAAAATTATGGATTGACATGTCTTTGTTAATACTATATTATATAAATTGTACCACTTTACAAACTTTGAGATTTGAGACGTAGGTGTATTAAACAAAATTGCTTCTACAAAATAATCTTTGAAAATATGTATTGCTATTTAAAATTCATTTATCGTAAATTCAAGGGAAATTATTTTGTAATAAGTACATAATATAATAATATAAATGTATGACAAACTAAGAATATATCGTGCAAACTATGTACTTATGTAAGCATACACAATGCACAATATAAATTTTTGTTAATATGCGTGTGTAAATAATTAAATGTATTTGTGTATCCTCCAATTATCGATTGTTTTTTCTTGATTAATCTTTAAAATACAGAGAATAATAAAAGAAAATATATAATTAAATTACATATTACTTGAGTGTGTATGCATGTGTACACGTTTTGAAATTTTGTTTTTCAGAAAAATCCTCTTGAAATATTGCAAAATTTGTTGAAAATGACGTAAAATAATCTTTTTGTTGGGGAAAATTTTCTTTTATTGTGTTTCACAATTTAAATACCATATTTTACTTATATAATATTCTATTTATAATTTATATTAATAATGTATCACATTTTTTTTTTTGAATTGAAATTCAAGTTTTATTTTGGTTTTTACGTCATGCACTTTAATTGTTTTAATTTTTATTCAAAATTTTTTAAATTTAATACACGTTCCATTAAATCTTTTGTATAATTATTTATGGTTATCTGATATTGAAATTCCAGAATTCATTTAACAATTATCAATAATATGGTTAATATTTTTTTTAAATTTAATATTGAAAATTTTAATTTTGCTTTTTTGGAAAATGAGGTTAGTTGTTTTGTGATATTTCCGTCAAATAAATGTCTTATTGCCTATACTAAACTTTATTCACCACATGGAAGCAAATTTCATTAATTGGAAAAAAAATGTAATTTTTAATATCTTACATTCCTTTCTCTCAATAAATTCAATTCAGCTTTGACATAAAAAATTCCAGAAAAATTTTTGAATTGAATTCAAAACAACTTACCTATAACCTACTTGATTTTAAATTAATTAACATATAAATTAATTAACTCTCTTTAACATATACTACATATTCCAAAATTAGCTCCGTTTTGTTTAGAAAAGTTGCTATAGATATGTTGCTACACAAGCATATTATAAGTACAATGTATACAAACTTTAAATTAATAAAATTGTACAAAAAAAATTGTTTTAATTATCAAAGTTTAAATAAAACTCGATATTTTCTAAGATTACAAACGTACATATGTACATATATATTTATACCATTTGAAGAAATTCAAAAATTTTCCATTTTTATAAAAACTAAGGTACTAAATAATTTAAAAACAAAAAAAAATTTAATTTCAAATATGATTACAAACTTTAAAACTTCAACTCAAGCACACTGACAACTTTTTATAAAAATTTCTAAAAATGTGTCAGAAATGTGCTTTTTACTCCAAATTTTGTTTTTTTTTTGTCTATATAAAAAAATAAATAAACACCTGACACTTTGCGTCGTCATACTTAAAAGTTGACAAGATTACGCATTTGTCATAATAATTTTATATGGCTAATCTTATCCCTCTCTTCATTTCAATGTTTTTGTTTTTTTGTTCTCTTTCAGTTAGGTCAATAGTAAATATGTCAAAAATTTTAAATGACATTTTAATTTTATTTTGTAGGTACAAGAAAAAAAATAATAATAAAAAATTTTGTAAGCACTATTTTAATAAATTATATTTTAAGAAGGTTTTAATCAAAATTAATTAAATTTATAATTATTATTATTTTATAAATTAACTGTTATACTCATTAAAATATAATATATGAATTTAAAGAGTTTTCAAATAAGTGAATACAAGATAAATATTTGCGCATTAAGATAATCGTTTTATGCAAAATTATAACCTAAAAAATGTAAGCAAACAAGTTGGGATAATAAATTAATGAAAGTCTACTTATGTACATATGAGATGCGTGGAGGCTTCTAATGAATGTACATAAAGTAACCAGGTACATATGTAATTTAAGTGATGTAAATATATATTATGTATTCATAATACAAATTCTATAACATATTTTATAGACTGTGCAGAAAATCGAGACAAATCTTTGGATGCGTGTACATTTAATTACATAATATGGCTCCAATATTTTAACAAATATTTACCAGGTTTGTTTTTCTCTAATCCTATATACTTATTTAACTATTGTGGATTCGTAAATGAGAAAATAATGACCTTAAAAAGTCATAATCAATGGAATTATTTAAAAAAAAAGGTAAAATTTAATTTAATTACAATTATAATTAAGTATTTAGAGGCTAAAATATAAAATTTATGAATTTTTTATGCAATTAAACTAATTATATTTTTAGAGTTATGAGAATGTTACAATGAAATATTAAATGTTGTACATAAAGCAAATACGTATGTTGGTTTTTGAACAACAAAAAGCACCTATCTAACAACTATTCAAACAAAAAAATGGTATTATCCAATGTGATTGTAAACAGGGTAACTTTTATGCAGTATTTTTTTTTCAAAATCATTATTAAAGTTAACCCAATGAATCAGAATACGTATTCCCATTGAATCACAATACTATACAACAATAGCACCTAAAAATAATTGTATTTATTGATAGATTTAGAATTTCAGGTATATTTAAAAAAGAATTTCGTATTCATTCCCTTTAATGTACCTATCTACATAACCCTGGATCAATTTAAGAATTCTTTATCTCTCATGATAAATATGCTAGCAATTTGAATAATTATAAGAAATAAAATGTTAATTTTTAACAAACTTTTTATGTATTAACACGATGTTAAAATAATATACAAAACTGTTCCCTTAATTAATAATTCATATTTCTATTAGTACGTACATATTATATACCTTAATGTTTAACATAGAAATAAGTATGTATATATATACATATAAATAGATGTTATAAAAGATTAATATGTTATTCTTTTGAAATTCAAGAAATAATTTCATTCATCTCACTTTTATATTTAAGAAGTTTAAAGATATTTTTTCTTTATGAATTTATTTTTTTTATAATTATAACGTGAAAAGATTCTGGGTCTAATATACTTTTTCTATACAAGTATTTTATAAAAATTCTTTCAATAGGGAAATGGGAAAAGAATTTTAAAATTTACGTTTATATGGGTTTTATTTTACTGTTTCACATCGTTTACCACTTTATAAAGATGAAAATAGAGAAATTCTTTTTTCTCACAAAACGATTTCATTGGAATCTATAAAATAATATTATAAAAATGAGTAAAATCAAGAAAAGAAGAAAGAAGAATTATAAATAAATTTAAGGTAAGCCAAAAGCAAGAAATTTTTCTTCAGGAATTCCCTTTTTAACCATTTTTATACCATGTGGTGTGGTAGCAAAAACAATGTTTTAGATGTACAAATTAAGAGGAGAATGAGTTTTATTTTCAACCTTAAATTATATACGTACACTTTAAGTTATGGTTTGTCTTCCAATCTCAAAAGAAAAATTTAATTATTTTATGTACTTTAGATCGGCAATATTTTCTAACCTAACGTGCCTTGTTTGTGATTTCTCATATTCTATTTATGTTTTTGGTTTCTGTACAGCTTTTTCAAGTTTTTAGATTTCTATTTTCATCCCATTTTGCAACCTTTACTTGTATTTGACATGTACGTTATACTTATAGTAAATTATTCTCTTACACAGAAAAAATCTTCAAATTAAACTTGAGAATATTATTTCGAAATCTTACTATATTTAAAAATCTAAATTTAAAAAAAAATTTAATTTGAATCCATTTATAAAGCTTGAATTAAATACAAAGTTATATAATTATTCTTTTATAATTTTAGACACTATTTCTGACGAATGCATCACAATTTGAATTAAGAAAATTCATGCTTTTAAGAAACCGAAAATAAATTTGTACTACATTTATAAATAAATAGCTTCCAAATCACTTGCTGTGAATAAAGACAGCCATTTGTCATCTAAGAGTCGTTAATTATCAGAAAAGTACTTATATGGGCAATAATAGTAATGTGAAAAGATGTCAATCGATGTTTTTCAAATGAAAAAGCTATATGAACCATTTTGACTTATTTCAAAAGCTGATTCGTATCCATGTTTTGATGTTTTTCAGTAGTAAATTATACTTTTACTTGTAAATACTTATATATATAACAAACTTAAATATACTTATTACAGATTTGATGCAATTTGAAGAAAGAAAAAAAAAAGAAAAATCGTAACAATCCAAAAATGTTGCAGAGACAAACAAAATTCTACCTTTATTGATTGTCTTCTTATTCTTCTCTGTTGTTACCTTGTAAATTTAACCAAAATAAGTACCTATATACATATTTTCAAGTCTTTTTAATAAAAACAAGAAAACCAATTTAATATGAATTTCTATTGAAAGCCTGATTTTCATTGGAATAAGAAATTTAATATTAAAAGAATATACAAGTTATGTATAAGAAACTGAAAATATTTTTTTACACAATATTTATATTGAATTTTTACATTTCAGTTCTTTATTTCGGAAGATAGAGCAAAGAAGTATGTACGTGCATAAGTATATGTACATATGGGATAGAGCGATATAGAAAAAAATCAGTTGAAACAACAAGTATGTATATCAAATATGTAACACAGTTAAGAAGACACAGTTAAAATAACTATAAATAATTCGTATAGAAGTATAAACAGTTGTAAGGAAAAAGCTTTTCCAGCTCTTTTTTTTTTTAATATAAAAAATTCGAACAGCTATATTATATTGTTTGTATTTGTAGTTTCTCATACTTGCTTACATACAACATGTACAAGATACCAGATGTAAAAATAAATAGTTAAATGTATCCAGAGTTCTATATAACATTTAAGTTTGTGTGCAAAAATTCACAACATGAGATAAACAAAATATAATTTATGAACCTACATATATGATTCAATAGTATATTTACTTTATATACAAACTAGATACTTATATCTAGATACTAATATTCTGTTACAGTCAGAATTTTATTTATATGAGAAAACAAGTAAAAGTAAACAGGTAAAATAAAAATAAAAATTTTATATTAAGAACCTGTTTTATTTTGTAGATACGTATATACTAAAATTTAATATTTATTATTTTCACTATTTCAATGGAAAAAAACAAGAATAATATTATATATACACTTAAAAATAGCATCAAAATAATGTTGTTACATTTATTTGATTGAATTTTTATTTTAACAAAAAAAAAAAGTACTTGCTCATTCAAAATATAAAATAAGGTTATTTATTAATACTATAAATTATTTATTTGCATTAATTAATTAAATTTTAATTTATAAACAAAATTAATTTGTATTAAATGATTACGTTTTTTCAATTTTCAATAAATTTGTGCATAAAAATATATTTTTAGATTCAATTTGTTCTATATTTAGTCAAAAATGTAATCAGTTAAAGTAATCGCATTTTCAAATACATCTTAAAATCAATTACACTTAACAAATAATTGATTGTTTATGTAGGTACTAAAAAAAGATTTTGAAATAGATAGATTTTAATGAAATTTTTCTTATAAGTATTAATAAGATATTGTAATTGTAATCATCTAAAATTTATTCTTTCATATTTGTACAATTTCATAATTACTTATTTGTGATAATTTAAAGTTCCTGTAATACAAGAAATTAAATTAGGTATTTACTTAAGGAAATATTTATCGAGTACATTTAATTATATTTCCTCTTTTAAATAATTATTTTTTATAATTAAATAATTAGTTTTATGTACATAAGTTCTAATTACATTTACTTTTTAAATAAATAAAATGTAAAAATTAATTATATTGTAAATATTTTTAATGATTCTTTTGTTTAAAACTACAAATTAATTGAAGAAATTTGTAATTAATTGTTATTTGATTTTTATTTTCTTGAAAAAATATTATTACTTTGTACCTACATAAACAATTACAAAAGTATTAAATACATAATTCATTGAAATGTACAATAATTATTTTAAAATAACCTCAATTATACTTAAGTACAATAGTTTTTTTTATAATTACTATGTTTTGGAAAAATTTTATGGTGACAATATTTACAAGAACTTTTTATAATCATTTATTTGTTAATGATATTTTAATTATATTTTTATTTAGAAAATTAAATTAAGGAAATAAAAGACATTTTAATTGTACTCGTGTATAAGATTTTAATTTCCAAGTACTTGTAAATAACTATAATTAAAAAGATTTGTATGATATAAAAAAAATAAATGCCAAGATTTTGTGTATTTATATTTAATTTGTGTTTAAATACAAAATTTTGTATTTTATTCTTAAATAATTGATTTCTTAAATAATTGAATGAAAAACATATAAGTAAATAGATAAAAACGATTTATCTTGCAGAGTGTACTTGTAATAACCGGAAAGATAATCTTTTAGTTCATTCTTGAATCACTAAGGTTTCTAAAGAAATGAATATGTATTATTAAATTGGTTAAATATTTTTTAAAAGACAGAAGTAATTAATAAATTTTTATAAAAAATACAAAAAAATAAGCATTTTTGAGTAATAGTCCTTTAAACAGATACTTCTAGCTAAAGATATTAGAGAAAATTTGTAATATTTAGTAATTTTGTAGTATTTAGTATTTTTATGGTATATTTAGTAATTCTGTAGTATATAGTAATTCTGAAGTACATATATTTATGAAAAGTTATCAATATTTATTGAATTATAAAAATTTCTTAAATCATTTAAATTTTTTAATATTATGCAACCTCGCAATATTCACTCTTTTTTTGAATAATTCAATTGAGTACTTAATTTTTTAAGTTGCATAACAAAACTATTATGCCACTTATTAGCACTTATACTTAGTGTGAAAATCAACTATTACAAACACTTTAAACACTATTTAAAATTAAAAACGAAAACAAAATTATGCTTCCATAATAAATAAAAAAAAAAAAAATAAATTCAATTTTTTTTTATTAACGATATTCGGTTTTTCAATGACATCAACCTAAAATTTAATGTGCACTTTAGACATTGTTAAACATTTAAAGTGATTAAAAAGGTGAGTCTGTATATAGGCATACAGGGTGTCTATGACTTCATAGACTTCTTAATCAAGTTAGTAAATTAGACTCAGACGAGCAAAAAACCGGTTCTTTTTAACTTTCTTATTGAGTAATCAAAGTAAATCTTACTGAAAATCATAGGTTTTTTTATATTTAAACTTAGGAAAAGTGCATTTTTAAACGAAATAGCACTGATATTAATATATTTTTTTTTTACCAAATATTTAAATAAGAGTAAATTAAAAAATTTTAAAATACTTTAATTATTGTTAGAGAAAAGAGCTATTAACATTATATCATTATTCAAATAATTATTCCAAGATTTCCGAAATGTTAATGGGACACCTTTTATACAAGAATGAATTAATATTATATTATAGCGGTGTCTTTTTCATTAAAGAATGTAAAAATAACAATACAATTTCTTTATTTTTCTTTGTGTTAAAAGAAAACAAATAATAATAACTGATTTTCCAGAATTATTTACTTATGTAGAAAAGTAATTATTAAAAAGCAAAAACATAACATTACCATATTTAATAATACAATAAAGTGAATGTACTATAAAAAAAATTATTTTTTCTAATAAATATGTATGTGTAGGCACTTCTATAGTGTACAATACATAATATCGAAATTGTTGAATGAAATTTGACTCTAAAAGAAAAAAATAAAATTATTAGAATTCCTCTGTTTATAATGTATAATATTCATATTATATTTCCATTCATTTAATACAATATAAATAATTATATTTATTATAATAAATAATTATAAAATTACAATATACCAACCAGTCAGAATATATGGTATTAAAAACTAGTTATGCGGAAACATTCTTTACATAGTTACACATAAGTATTAATTTTACTATTAATTATAAGTTTTTTTTGTTTTATGGGTGGGTTAAAATATTAGACTATAATATTATGCTCATAGGTTAAATGTCAGTATAATATATGTATATACAATTGATTAAACACAAATATATTTCTGTCAGCCATATAGATTCACAATATTTTTGTTGTCAAGATGTAAAACTCATATCTAACATATGTATGTACACATATATTATGAATTTCGATAATATTGTAGTAATTCAAATTCATACTGATGTTACTTAAACTTATAATGGTAATGCTATGGCAATAATAACAAATAAAATTACTTACATACATATGTACGTATACGTATATGTATAATATTATTTTATCACGTTATTTGTGTTATGTAAATAGCTACAATTTCGTAAATGAAATTAAGTGTTCAGAATAAACTTGTAAATCATTTTGATTTACTGTGATAAAATTTGAAATCCAGAAGTGTTTTTTTTTTAATAGCACATTTTTGTGTTTATGGCAATATTGACGGTTTCACCTTTGTACCTATGCTTGTAAGTATACAAACAAGTAAGTTGTGTTGTAATTCATTCCATTCATTAAAATCGATTTATTTGTATTAAACTACTTTGTGTCACGAATAAAATTTAATTTAATATAGGCAACACTTACTATGTCATATTCAATTAATACTTTGCTTTAATATATTTAACTTAGTTATTGTTTTACTTATACATAAGTTTCCGAAATTTACTAACTGGGAAGTATAATTATATCTTATTGTATCTTCTAACAGGGAAGTATCTAAATTTTGAAATTCAAAAATTATTTTAAGGTTCCTTTGTTATTTAAAATTGAATAACCTAAAAATTTAATAATTCGAATTAATCGTCCTTTGTTTTACTCGGAAAATTGTGACCTACTTAAATATAATTAAAAATATTTTGTAATTACCAATGTCTCCAAAATATTTACAAAATCCATATATGACATTTTATACTCATTATTGATAAATTCATCCAATTATAAATGGGACACGAATTTTATTTAATTAATTTATTCTTAATACATAAACTTTATTTGAAAAAAAAAAAAATTACAAAATAGCTACATAATGTGAATTTTCTAAATGGTGCTTTGTAAAATTCAATAAATAATTGAAATTTTTAAAAGAACTTGATAACCAAATTATATTTTGTGATATGAGAACAGTCACGGCAAACTTTCATATTTCCTAATATCAACATTTATGTACTAAAAAAAAATTTACATAAAATAGATAAATAAAACGTGAATTTTACATAATACTCGTGGTATGAATGCAGAATTCTGACCGCGTGCCTAAAAACTTTATACCATTAAATTTTAAAACAATTAAGCACGATCTGGATTATACTAATTTATGAAAAAAAAAACAAAAAATCAAATAAATAAATTATAATTATAATTCAGATTAAAATTTGAACTTTTCATCATGTCTGCTGAACTCAAGAATCATAAAACAATAGAGCAACATTTTACAAAATCAACCTACGAAGAAAAAATTTCTGTTGATTGATCCCTTAATATTTTATTAAAAGAAAATATTTTTTAAAATTTTCTAATTTTTTTTTTTTAATTTTTAAAAGAGACAACCCCCCTCTCTCTCTCCTGGTCCCTACGTCTTCTGTTTCCTTTCAAAATTTTGAACAAAATTCATATTTAAGAATTTAATTGGCTTGATCACGTTTCCAACAAATATTTTAATAAACTTTCTCGAGAGGAAGAAAACACCAAAAAAAAAGTCGAAATACTCGTATTAACAAAAATTTTTGTTCTTTTTTCCGAAATTTTTCTCTGAGTGAATGTTTTTGTAAGCGGAACGGAACGAAATTTTATTCTTGTTCTTTTTCATTTTAGCCTAAATTAAATTTCATTTTTTATTTTTTTTTTATTTTTCTTCTTCAATTATTGAATTTTGAAATAATAGAAAGAAATATTTAATTAATTGGTATGTAAGTTTGTACTTTGACCTCCATAATAATTTTTTTATGAAATAATGAGAAACTTTAATAGAAACATAAAAAGCATAATAAAAATTTTCTCTAAAAAACAAAGAACAAAGAATGTTTAAAGTTTTCCGATAAGTAATAAATTTTTTTTTCTACTTTTGAGTTTATTAAAAAGTTATTAAATTTGAAACAGGTGTAAAGAAAAATTTAAATTTAAGGGAAGGCATCATAAGTACAAAGTAAAATAAAAATTTTATTAAGCAAAACTGTAGGATACTTAATATTTATGGCGTTTAAGGAAATTTAGATTTTGTTGAAAATTGACAAATTGGAGAGATGATAACAGTCAATATTTAAAATGAATTTGTAAGAATGTGCTTGAAAAAATATAAGTTTGTCATCAACTGGAAAAAATGTAAAAAACTACACCTCTTAACTTCATGTTTGAATTTACATAATTGGGATCTTCAGCATGACAGATTCGTTATGACAGGCTTCATAGCCTTATTGAAGGTAAACAACATTTTATGAACGTTAACAACGTAAAATTTGAGTAACAGTTTAAATTCTTTTTTCATTTATTAAAAAAAAAATGACACGTGAGATATAATGCAAATCGATCGTACATATTTGTGTTTTACCAAACGTAATGCTCTCTCGTTCAACTCATAGATTACATTACAAACGAAAAGGAACATAATATTTTGGGAAGGAAAATTTTATTAACATTAAAATGAAATTTATATTACAGCGAAAAATCAGGTGTTTTTCCAATACATACATACATATACACATTATACATATATATGTATTTAAGCGCTAACTGACTAGAGGTAGAATTTTTGCTCAATAACTTTCCTAGTACTTACTTTGTTCATACACACATGCAATTATTTCAATACTTTAATTCCTTAATATTGTAATTATAGTGTACGAGTACATGTGCATAAGTAAGTAGCGTACATATTTATGTATGGACATAAAAAAAGTAAAAAAACATAATTTCTATCGCTTTTCCTTTTCTTAATATTTATTTGCCAACATTATTAAAATCACTTGCGATACCTTTAAGATTTTTTTTTCACTTATTCTTCGTCACCATATTATTATATTTGGTATAGATTGGCACAGAGAAAATTATTGTATGTTGTACTTACATATATGTATGTATGTATAAAAAGAAAAAGAAAAAATAATTGTACTAAACGATAAATAGCACGTAAAAAAAAGGTTATTGAACGCTTTCCACAAGTTTACACAAGTTTCTTATGCTTTAAGATTTAAGAAGAGGAAAAAACAAAGGCGAGCGACTAAGTAAATCTATTTTCAATTAAAAACTATTGATTTGTATCCGTTTTCTTTATTCTATATTTGTACTTATTTTTTACGTATATTAGTTACATTTTGACAGACATAAGTACTAAGATTTTATACTTATGTAGTTACAATGAAAAGAAAAGAAAGTTCCACAACACTATTAAATTTTATTATTATTAACTTTTTTATGTTTTTTTTTTTTCTTAAATTTTTAGTTTTTAAATGATATTTTAAGAAATAAAATACAATTACACACTTACATATTTTAAATATAACGAGTACATACACCTGTGATTTAGTTCAGGTTATTTAATAAATCATAGAAAATAAAAAAAAAACTAAATCGAATGTAACTATACAGAATTCAAAAGCAATTGAAGAATTTTTTTTTGTTTCCCAACATTTTTTACAGTATCTAGTACTTAGGTAGCTTGTAATTCCAATTTCCGAAAGTAGAATGTAAAAAACATATTTTCCAATTTTGATTACTTTGTTGTCATGGCATAGTAAGTGTTGAGTATATGGCAATGCACTGTCAAATTACGTGTCAAATTTAATTAAGATATTTTTTGGTCTACGATTCTATTATGTGAATCGAAAATCAAGCTGAACACTTTTTGACAAAATTATTATAATATACACACGTACACATATGCTTATATAATATGTATATCACAACTCAAAATCTCTTTTATTCATAACTATGTTTGTTTTTTATTTCAAATTCAATGAATATGACTACATATTTACAAAATTAAGAAAAATTCAAGTTAAATCTGTGACACATTCGAGTATCTATGTAATATATACATAAATATGTATAACTATAATATGTCAACATACTAGCACAATGTACTAAACACAAAAAAGAAAATAATTTCATTTCATTAATAATTAATTCATATTTCATTCTACCGCCTACAAAGAATAATGATACAATTTTATTATTTTTTATTTTTACTGCATATTTGAATTACTAAACGACAATATTTCTTCCCCTCTTTCTCTATCTCGTATAAATATGATGGATTTCTTATGATTCTCATTCCCACTGTTCGTATGAGTTATTTATTTATTAGGAAAAACAAAAAATAAAAGCAAAAAGAAATTTATTTATAATAATTAGATCCTCACGATCTGTTGACCATCATGTTAAACATAATATTTACCGACACTCAATGAGGAGTAAATAAAAATAGTAATAATATATATACATATGTATATGCATGTGTACTAACGTACTGAATCATAAAGGAAAATCGTCTAGAAATGTGATTTTCCACGTTATAATGAAAAGAGGAAAAAAACACTGATGAAATAATGTGTGTATAATGTGTACGATATTGTACATTATTGAGTATGCATATTTAAAAGTGTTGCCATATTTTGATCTTTTTTATATAATTTTCAAGTAAATATTAAAGGACATAAATAAGTATTGGTGCCAAATAAAATCAAAAAATACTCTTATGTGAACGACCTAGTATGAAACTTAATTTACAAAAAAAAAAATGACTGTAATGTTGACAAGTTTAACTAAATATCAAGTTGTTATTAATATGAAAGAAATGTCAAAACCAATTTATAAATGTATGAACGAGCAAGTATTTTAATTAATCACTAGATCGATTATATTCTAGTCTAGGAAATAATGTTTATTCATTTTATACATGAAACAACAACAGTAACTGTCAATAATTTGCAAAAATAACCTGATTCTCTGACCCTAAACTAATTTACACTGTAACGTAAAGATCATTATTAAATTAAAAATCTAAGAACTGTTGAGACCTAAGAATCATAGAATTTTAGAAAGTAATTATCAAAGCGGCAACTCTAGACACATACGTCAAATACAATATTCCAATATTTTTATGATAGAGTTGATAAACATAGTTACGAATATTGTACAAGTAGGTAGGTAGGTAAGTAATTGATTTTTATATTCCTTTTATTTTCAATCATTTACATACATATGTTATATTATGAAATACACATACTTTAATATGTATAACTATGAAATTTGTTGCCATTTAGTTTTTACATTTCTTTTGTAATTAAATTTGATGGTAAGAATTTATGAAGAGTTGCATTCAAACAATTATTATGAACAAACATAAATACATATTTTGTATTTACACAATGTATATATGTAAACATACATATACATATATATTTAAATACTACTTTTATTATACTGTATAAAACATTTTTTTTTATATTGCATATGTCATTATTTATTTCTGACGAAAGTAACAACATTATGCTTTGTCTCTTTGAATTCTCGTTAAAAAAAAAATTTCATACGTACATATATATGTACATATATGTATGAATGTACATACTGTGTAATGACATTTAATTATTTGCTGTCATATAGTTCACCTGGCGTTTCCGAATTAAGAAAAAAATATAATAAACAAAAAAAAAACAAGTTTTTATTTTTCATTTTTCAACAAAATATTTTAAACGTGTTTAAAATACATATTGACGATAATTTTGAAAAGGGAGCTAATAAAATTAATTGCATTATGTTATGTAAGAGCAATTGTATGTATATATGCGTTTCAATACAATAAACATAAGATTTTCTAACAGAACATACTATTGTAGTTGATAGGGTTTATGTATAACAAAATGGTATGTATGATTACTTGAAATGCTCTCATACAATCAGAGGTAGCAAAGTAATGTAGTATAGGAATTAGAAATAGGAATATGAAATTAATATTTTTGTTGCATTTTTTATACTCTCTTCTTACTTGTACTGCACTATATGCTCATTGACGTATGAATAATGACATTTGTTTTTTTTTTTTGGAGAATTACACGCTTAATTTATATGTAGTACTAGTACGTATCAAATTCTAATAGATTTATACTTCAGCTTGGGCTATTTTAGTCTCTTTGAGTCTCTTTAAATATTACCATTTATTATGCATATGAACATTGTTTATATGTTTGCATATAAGTATATGACATTTTTATTTTAACACTGAGAAAATATTTATGTATGTATATCATAATTTTTTTCCTTCATATTATTAATATTATGTATTGATATTTCCATAAAATGAAATTGAAAGGTAAATATAAGTGTACAAGATTTAGTAAACAAATATGTGTGTATACCGGATTTATTATTTGAAAAAAAATAACATTATATTATATTAAACTTAAGTATGTATACAAACAATATATATGTATGTAAATAATGAATGTTATAATAAGGAAGAATGAACGATAGTGTTATACTTAGTTCATTTACCTATAATAATCATTATTTTGTTCCCCTGTTCTATATAGCATACAATATCCACATATCTTTCATAGACACATGTGTACACACATGTGTGAATTCTTACTAGGAAAATAGTAATTTTTGTAATTTATGAGAAAATCAACATGCTCGTACATATACATATGTAAATAAATATGTGGGCAATAGTTTTCAATAATGTTTTTTAATGTTAGAAATTAAAGATTTATGGGTTCATATTTATTTAGTTTTTATATACAAACCTACTTTGATACATACATAATATGAATATAATACTTAGAAATAAAAAAAATAAAATAAATAAATCAAGGAAATTATAAAGTAAGTGGCTTGATGATATCACCTTAAGAATTATTCTCACCTACTTGTATAAGTACATGTACATATGAAGAAATTGTTAATTAACATTTTATCAATAAGTTAATAATATAAAATAATAAAGTAGAATGATGATTTGTGGTGTAGAATAATATGGAAACTGTAACTATATTAAGACTACATACTTATTTCTCGTAAATTAAATTTTAGGCTCTTTGTATACTTGTGTAAAGTACGTAAAATCATAATAAAACTGAAAAAAATTAGTGGTCATTATTAAATCAATCTGTCAGACACCGCGTAATATAAAATTCCATTGAAATTTATGATAAAAAAATATGACAATTATAGGTAAAATTGTTATGCACGGATATGAAAAATAAAAATTAATTGATGTTTTTGTGAATAAAGAAAGTAATTTTCTATATAATTTTTGTTGTCACCATTGTCTGTACATAAAACTATAATTAAGTTTGTATATATATACAAGTATGTATTAAGCTTTTGAAGTAAATACAATGTACATAGTTGTGTACATACTTATTTGTTCTACGTGTATTAAAATATTTCGATAAATTTACGTACAACATTAATTTTTAAAGTCTTTTCTGTACTTACCTACTTATTGTATGAAAGTGTGAACACTTGATTTGTTTTGTATTGAACACTTTTATATACAAAAAGTAGAATCACGTCATCGAAAATCAATTCATTTAATTAGCAATATAATAATAAAAAAATTAATTTCATAAAAGTGGTGAGTTTCTTTCTATAAATTTAAAAACAGATTTTATTTGACTGATTTACGTTAATTACATTTTTTTTAATTAAATAAATATACTTATGTGAAATTGTAAATACACATTAATTACCTATATTTGTTATATTATTATTATTTAAAATTTAAAAAACTCTTTAAACTTAAATTCTAATAATGATATTATTCAACATTAAATGGTGAGAATAGGCAAAAATTTGACATTGTGCTAAATATGCCATATTCATACAGCAAACTGTTTTTTTGCTGAGTTAAGTGGTAAATGACATACATATTTAATAACATTTAACTTTATTATAGAAAGTATATGGCGTTTACTACATACTTGAATTCAACAGTTTGGACTTATTGTTTTTCGAGTATATTGACCATAACATACTAAAGTCACTTACTTATCTTTTTAGCACTTTTCCAAAAAATTTTTGAAAAAAAGTGCTTATTAGTTTCACTCTGTCCGTTCGTCCGTCCGTCCGTCCGTCCGTCCGTCCGTCCGTCCGTCCGTCCGTCCGTCCGTCCGTCTGTCCGTGTGTCTGTTTACAAAACTTCTACACCCTTGAAGATAGAAAGCTGAAATTTTGTATGTATATAGATCTTTACTAGAAACTTATTTCCGTAGAACAAAATTTTTACCTATCTCACCCCCTTTAAAAGTTATACCCCCCCAAAACCTTAAAAATGGCCTTTTTTAACTATTTGCTGCAATGAAACCATAAGCATTTTTGAAATTTTGCAAACGCATAAAGGCAGCGGCTTGCTTCCCCTAGCGCGATATACTATAGTGAAACTTTAGAAAAACAAAATGGCCGTTCAAATTTACCGTTATCTAAAGTCTTTTTTTTTTCCAAATTTTTGATTTCGTTTTTCTTCTAGACCCCAGCCTGTAGAAGCTTGAAATTTTAGGGGCTTATAGACATTAATAAATAGTTCATTTCGTTAGAAGAAATTTTTTTTCCATCTCCGCCCCCTCTCAAGTTATCGCCTCTTGAAATTTGTAAAATTTGAATTTTTGGCGCCTTATATTTCCAAAACCGCAAACGCTTTCAAATTTCTATAAACATAAAAAGTTAGCGGTAAATTCCGTGACATTAAAAAATATAATTATTGTTCTTAACTCACACAATTAACCCTTAAAATCGAGCATTATGTTAACTCCTCTTTATATTAATTTTTGCTTTATTTCAAAGACTGCATGAATGCATCATCCTAAATATATGCAATCCTAGAAATAGTTAAATATGAATGAAAATAATTTTAATAGCGTGATAGGTATGCATAGACTGTATTTAAAAGCAGAATTTTCACTTGTTGAAGGGAAAAGTGCTACAATACAAACCATTGGTTTGACCCAACTTTATTTTTTGTACATATACTTAAGTAATATAATTAATTTCAAATACTTATATTGTAATATTTTTAAAATTTATACTTATATTATAAATAAAACTTAATTAAAATTCCTTCAGTTAATTGATTTAATGATATATTATAATATAACAGAAGACTGTAAATATGAAATGTTTATATTTTTCATTCATTAATTTGCTTTTTAATTAAATTAGACAAAGCTTTTAATTAAAAAAGTTTTGATTATTTAATTAAGAGAATTTTTTATTTCAACGCTCTTCTGCCATCTAGTATATAAATATTTGAGAATTTAATATCCCATAAGTGTCACAACACAACATGTGTTCATACACATAAGTAACAGCTTTAAATGTTTTAAGATTTTTTAAATAATCAAAATATGAAATCATCACTTTTCAAAGAAAAATTTTTAAAATCACAACATTTCTTTTTTCTTTAAATAAGTAAGTATGTATACAAGAAAAATCAAGAAAAGCAGTAGGGGGGAGTAGAGAACAAAATCAAAAAACAAACTAAAATGAAAGTAAATACTTAAGTAATTCAAAAAAAAAAAACCTACGATACAACAAATCCACCACCTCAAAATGCAATCCAAAGTGTTATAAAAAAAAAAGAGAAGACAATTTTATAATATGAAATGCCGGTGTCATTTAAATATTTTATTTAACGAAAAAAAAATTCCCCTGTAATAAAAAAAAAAATCATGATTTCAAGTTTCTTTTTTATACTCGTCGTGTAGAACGTCACCAACGCAGAAATAAAATACTTATTTTTTTAATGTTGTTGTGGTTTTTAATAATGACCAGTAAATGAAGCTTGAATTAAAGTTGAAATAAAAAAAACATGTTATTTTTTTTCCTTTTTTATATTAATTTCATTAAAAAACGTAGAAACCAAAAAAAAAAAGAGATGATAATTTTTTTCTTGAGAGAAAAAATGGAAATTCCATTTAGATTACTCATCAACAATTCAAGCTTGCAATTCAGGCTTCTATACATAATCTAGACCGGACTTTAGAAAATCTTAATTCAACTGGATAATATTTTAAGATATAAAATTCGAAGAAATGAAAATTTGAAGATGAAAATTTGTAAGATTCTTGGTATTTTATTCCTACAAAATTGTGTTTTTAAAAGGTTCTTCTGTTTAAGTCTGCTGTGGGTAGACCATACATGATATATGGCATACACGAAGATATTTTAAAATTATTAAATTAATTTTATTTAATCTCATTGATTTGTTAAAAAAACACTAAATTTTTAAATTTATCGGAAATGCATGATGTCATCATGATGCTATTCTTTTTTTTGTCTTTGAATTTTTGAATTTTAAAACAAAAACTTTTAATAATTTTTAATATTAAAATTAATTCTGAATCGTGATCAAGTGAAAAAATTTTAGTTTGCTTTTAAATATAATAGGCGTTCAATATAAATCACCTTAGTTAGAATAGAGATCAAAAGGAAATTTTTGAGAAAAAGAAACAAATGAATCATATGAGATCAGGAAGTAATAAATTTTATGATTGTACATAAGTAAGTTGAAAATGTCGGTGTAAACATTGTCTTATATAAATTTCTTCTTTAATAAAATTAAACAAAAAATATTCTTGCCTACATTGAACTAGATAGTTAAGTTAATTTACTCAAAAATGTAGGAGCTTAAATCTAAATTTATTGATTTATAAAAATTTTTTTTATCATACATATAAAATATTGTTTTTGATATTATTAATGATTTTAGTAGTGTTGTAGGTAACTCATAAGTAGACGGCGCTACTCTAAACAAATGGAGTATTTGTAACATACTAGTACCACACACGTTGTTGTATCAAGTCAATTAACATTTTAATTTTTAAATAAATACGATTATTGTTAGTCACATCACTAAAAATATAAATAAGAAAGAAATGAGTAAAAAAAATAATAAATTAATGAGATTAGATTTATGAGTGAGAGTAGATTTTGAGACATAGTAACTTAATATTGCAAATTATATTTAATAAATCAATTCAAGTTTTCACTAAGCATTTAATTCATTTAACTCAGTGTTACCATTGTTTGAAAGATAGCACCGCAAAAAATTTCTTTTGTATGCTGTATTCAACTTGAACTGGAAAATTGCTAAATTTTAGAATCATTTATGCATTAAAGTTGATTAAACCACACACTTGTTAATATTTCAAATGCTTATATTTATACACTTTAATCATTAATACTTTCTTAATGGAAGTAATATTAGACATTATTATTAAATGACATTTGATGTTAAAACAATTCTAATTTTAAAGGTAAAAGTTATACAAACTATGCAATTTTGAAAAATGTAAAATATCAGATTTTTATTTAGCTTAAACTTTATGAATCTTTTTTAAACATATTGAAATTTTTTTATAAAAATGTTGTTTCTGAATGAAATTTGATTATAACCATTAAATGTATTTAAACAACGACTTTTGCATCAACCAAGCTTTGGACCTTTAAACTTCTATTAAGAAATCACTAATTTTAAAATATTTTATGTAGATTTTATAGTTTTGTATTGTAATTATTATCTTCTTTACAGATTAAGACATTACTAAATTTTTTTTAATTCAAATATTTTAATCTTATACATTATGTAATATGTATGTGTATGTAAGTAAATATACACTTAAGTCACAATTCGCTTTAGTTAGGTATTGAAAGTGTTACAATCGTGAACAAAATTATAATGTTAACCTTTACTAAAATATAAAAATTTTTGTAATACAAAAAAAAATGTTGACAATGAAAATCTTACATAATTTTTTTTATTTAAAAACAAAAATTAAATAAAAAATTAGTATGATTACAATATATATATATATATATTTTTTTCTTATATTGTTTAATGTTCAGTGATTACGAAAACAAAAAAGATGAACATGTAAATTAATGATTTTAACATCATCTAGCATGATTCTTATATTAAATTTATTCATAATGCCAAGTATTATAAACAATATTTTACACGATTTTCTTTTTTGTTTTCTTAATTTACACAATACTAGCTTTATAATTTAATTATATACAAGTATATTACCTACATCTTATTATTGTATATAATACACACGGAGTATACTCGGATCAATTAAGATTTTGAAATATCACTTCAATGATTTGAAAAGTGGAAAATACTATAATGAATAACTTAAAAGTTTTATATAAGTGTCTATTATAAAAAATTTTTTTTAGAAACCTCTTATATTGTTAAAATTTTTAAAATTATTTTTTTTCTCTTTCATAAAAATTAAAAATAAAAAAATTTAAAGACTAAATTAATCGATAATTTTTTTCAGATATTTGGTAATTCTTGATGGTATAAACCTATTTCATATATAATTCTATGGTAAGTAAGAAAAAAACTTGTCAATCAAATTGAATTCAGAGTTTACGTTTAATTTTTAAAGTTTATGATGACATTTTGACTTTTCGGAAATAATTTAAATGTATAAACGAGCTTGTCCCTAATAAATACATATGTGTAAATACAGCCAAATACATAATAAGTATGGAGATTTAAAATTTAAAATAAACGTAATTGGCGAGAATTTATTAAGCGATTTTCCATTGCAATTACATAATTAGTTCCAAAACGCTAAATTTAGGTTACATAACTACAATAATAGAAAAAAATTTTTAAATCTCTTCTAAAATAAAAAAAATTTTAATGAAGTTTCCTTATTCCCTAAAATCTATTTTAAGAGTGTGACAATGATTTATTTAATATCTGACATAGCCACCAGTGAAAACATTTTATGAATTCGTGATTAATAATAATCTTAATAATTTATTGACAATATTGCCCCTTCTCGTTAAAAATAGGTAATAAAACATTCAACGAACTAATTTTATATTCCCAATTCACAATATTGCATAAAATGTGCGTAATATTACATTTGAATTTTGCTTTTATATACTACTTGATCTCTAGATTCTGAAACTCTTTTAAATTCAAAATTATTTTATATAAACTAGGAATCAAGGAAAATTTCATTGATGCACAGAAAATCTTCTTTATCTTATAGTCATTACTAACTAATTTATTTCAGTTCCCATTTCGAAAGAATTAAAGTGGTTTTCTTTATTCCCTACTTTAATGTACTTAATGTTTAAATACCAATTTTTTTTAATTGATTTTAATTTTAACGTTAATTTTTGTTTTCTTAATTGAATTTCTGTAGATTAATAAGTTAAAATATTCTACAAAAAAAAAATTCTGAAGATTATTGCAATTCTCATCTTTTGATTTTTCATTTCGAAACCATTTTTTCAACATCCAATTATGAAAATGCAACTATAAGTAATGAAAACCCTTTTGCAATAAAACTCAAATCTTATGATTATTATCTTAAATTATAACAACTTTACTCTTGCATTTCAAAAACAAATATTGGACTAGGTATTTACTACAATTTTTAATTATACAATTGAATAATTTTTGTAATAAAAACTATTTTCAATTTTATTGTATCCTTTGGCCCTTAAAATATAAATTTAATTACACATATGAATTTAATAATCAACGTAACTCGACAACAATTTACGATAAAATTTTTTTTACTTATCAAGTACTTAGATACCTACATATTTTCTATTTTAATTACTTTTCAAGATAAAGTGGTAAAATACCTGTACAAAATACTCGGAGAATGGAAAAAAAATTTTAGCATCATTCTTGAAAATATAATTAAAAGCAACTTAATAATAAGTATGATATATGTGTATATATGTATATGTGTATTGAGCAAACAAATTCAATCTTTCGTATACTTATTTATTACTTATCGTTTTAGAAAGTGAAAAATTGAATTTCATTAGATACATGTATCTATGTACATAGTCATAATGATAAAGATATTCCAAGTTTTGTTTAATAATCTCGTAAAATTTTATTGTTATATTGAATAAAATTTAATTAATACAATTATGAATTAAATTTTATAATTGTAAAAATGATTTTATATTAATGACCGTAGATTATATGTTCAAGCACCAAGTATACATAAATATATGAGTCCAAGAAATTGAAAAGCTATCGGAAATTTAAAGAAAACACGTCAAGTAATTTAATTTTTTTGGTCACCCATATTCTGTTAGTCGGATTACTTGGTATGATGGGCTGTTTTTCAATACAGCATTTCGAATATCGAAATTTATTTTCGTTCAGATAATTACCAGATTTTTGATTAACAATCCGTTGAGTTATTTGCGTTAAGAGAATATGGATGAGTATGTTCGAAAATTCGAATTTCGATTTTTTACTGTAAACTGAGATTTCAATAAAATTGTATACATATGTATTAAACGTAAGTTTTGCAAATAAATTTCTTTGATCAACTTATTTGCAATTGGCGCCACCTAGTAAAAATATATTGAAATTCTTTAATGCTCGCTATTTACAATTTTATTCTATACAAATTAAAAGATTTTTGACGTTTTTCCTTTCACTAATTTAATTGTTCATTCACAATATTTTGACTTCAAGCAAATTTTATATATGTAGGTGAGTTGAAAATAATAAAATTTTGCTTACTTATTTGTTTTTTAAATAAAAATAAAATTTACGTAAGTTTTTTTTCTTTAAAATTTACATTTTTTCCATTTTGATTTTATAGAAAATTACATAACGTATATTTTTTTAATTTATTCTTAACTAATTTGCTCAAGGTGTACAGATTTACATACATGTATACATATATATACCAGATTTATACTTATAAATTATAAGTAAATAATGATAATTAAGTACTTTTTTTTTAATTAGAATGTAATCATGAATTATTAATTATTTGACTTGTTTATTGAATTTTTAAAACTTTAAATGGAAAAATTTCATTATTTATACATATAAATACTCGTATATGTGTGATTTAGTATGTTCATATATTGATATATTGTGAAAATTTATTTAAGTAGGAATAACATCTAGGAATAATTTTCTATTTGCAAAATCTGAGTTTTGCCACATACATATGTATATCATTTCAATATACATATATTACATGTGTGCATGTGTAGATTATTGACTTAGGAGTAATGAAAAAAAAAATAAGTTTTCAATTTTAAATTTCATATATTTTTTTTTCAAGCAGATATATTTTTATGCAAAAATATTTATGTAGTAATATCAGGGAACATATACAACGTTTAAAACTGTATAAAAAATTATTTAAAATTCTTAATTAAGATTTAGTATAAATACTAATTACTCAATTACAATTTGTACTGATTTCAGTATAAGAAGTACATTTTGCGTTTACTACAAACAATAATAATATATACGCAAATAATAAAATATGAAAGTGGTACAATCATAAATGACATTCGAGACACCTACCTATTATAATTTTTATTATTTACTATTGTGAATTTGAAATTAATGTCATTTGGTACCACATATTTCAAAATAAAATTCAAGTTTTAAAATACCAGCATTATAAAAAATTTATTAAAATAAAATTTAAATAATTCTTTTCTTTTGTAATATAAACTGAATTTATAAAATTCTAATAAATTATAAAATACTTAAAATTCATTTTGAATATTTAAATTTATTCTTTTTTTTTGTTTTAGCTTTTTTCACCTACTGCCGCCAGCCGATTACCAAATCAACTGGGATTGCAAATTTTTGGAATTTTAAACAGTAACTTTTGTTTTCTTTTATGGTGATCTTTTAATTTAAATGTGTAAAAAATAAATTCTTGCTTCTGTTATAAACATACATATTTAATTTCGGAAATAGATAAAAAAAATTAAAAACCTGTTATATATCCGTCATCATCACTTTTATCATTGTTAACCTATGAAGATTAAGCGGTTGATAAGTATATAATCATTTTATCGTAAATTTTCTTTTATATCTGTATAATATATTTAATAATATATATTTTTAGATTTTCCTGATATGACAACAAGAAACTATCAAATTTTTTAACAGACAGTTTTATAATACATGATAAAAATGTACATAAATATCTATGTATAAGAGTAATTTATGAATTATTGTGATATATGATTTGCTGTTATATAACCAACTCATGCAGATACAGTACCTAAAATATGTATACTTACATATACTCATAATATTTATTTTAGAATAAGAATATCAAAAAATAGGTAAATATAGTTTTTGGTATTCCAATAATTACTTAATTAGGTACCATATTCATATATTAGGAAGCATTTTATATAAGTAGATAATTATTAACATTGAATATAAGATGAAACTATACACAAGATTTAAAAATTTTTTGAACTTTGAACCAAAAATTTATGGAAAATTACATGTAAAGAAAATTAATTTAATATTCCTTACAATTTGGAATATTGAACAAAATTTCTTATATTAAGACACACATATTTCATTAATCTCATAATTGGAAAATATCAATTACACTGAAATCTGAAACTTAAAATATAAGTATAATATTGTAATATTTTACTTGTAAAATAAATTAGTTCCTATTTAAACACCTGCACTAGCAACAAAATTGTAATTTATTTTCTGTTCTTATGAAAAATTTTTTATGTTCTTGATCTTTGATTATATTGTAATATAATCAAATTTATGATAAGAGAATATTTAATATGCAATTTAAATTTTAAATTGTTATATTTGAATTAGAAATTATTATTTAACATACTTATGTCCATGTATAATATATTAACAAAATTGTGACAGAGTGTAAAATAAAATATGAACAATCTAAATTTAACAAATTTTTATTACCAGGTACTTATTACCAGGTAGTATTACCAGTATTGTTCTGATAAGTAAAAAATATAAATTTTTCTTTTGCTCGTGCACTTTACATACAATTTGTAAAAGCCATTTTTTAAATTTATTTTTTAAATGTGTTAAACAATAATAAAAAAAATTTATATGCACTTGTAATGCATCTCAAAATTTTAGAAGAACTTGTAAAGGATCTCAAACTTTTAGAAGATATAAGAACTTTATATATAAGTAGTATAATAGTTTTTATATTTATTGCAAAAAAAATATTTGTAGAAAATTGTCATGAGATGTCATTGAACCAAAACTATACATATACGTACATACATACAAACATCTATGCTTTTATTGAAAGGATTGTTGATATAGATTTAAATAAATAAAATTTATCGGTGCATAACTTTTATATTCTTAGTACAATTTTGAGTACTTTTAAAATTAAAAAACAAAAACTTTTCTAAAAAAATAAACTTTTTTTTTCCCATTTTCATTCGAAAATTTTAAAATTTAAATAAGAATAATAGAAGTTTTTTTTTTAATTTTAAATTTTAAAACTTAATTATTAGTTTTATAAATTCACATTGTTACTATAATATAGTGTGAACTACTTATAAATCATAATGAAGAAAACAACAATTGGTTCTTAAAGAAACAAAGAACTCATTCGTTTTAATATTAAAATTTTTTTCAAAAAAAACTTTTCGATAGCAATAAAATTTATAGAGAATCTAGTAGTTAGTTCTATACCAAGTTCTCAATACTCGTAAAAAAACATACCATTATAGAATGCAAAAAAAAAAAACAAAGAATTAAAAATACCTTCTTCTACCTTTTTATTAAGTAGGTACACCGAGATTTTCTTTTCAAATGGTTTTTAAATCGTTTGCACCTTAAAACAAAGAATAAAAATTAATACAGCAAAAACATAAAGAATCTTTTATTTAATTTTTTTTCTCATGAAACGATTTCACTGGAATCTATAAAAATTATAAATGGGCAAAAAATAAAAAAACGAGAGACAACAAAAGCTATGGAAACAAGAAATTGAAACAAGAAGACAAGCCAAGAGCAACAAATTTTCAAGAATTTTTCCTCTTTTTTTTCCATTTTTATACCATGTGGTAGCAAAAATAAATTTTTATTCCAACTCCAAGCTAAAATTATAAAATGATTTTTTTTTTTCAGAAGAATATTTTTATGTACATATATGTATGTATGAATATATACCTGATCTAAAATTCTTTTAACCTTGTAAGTCTTGTGAGATTTTTCTATTTTTTATTCAATTCTTTTATAGCTTTTTTGAACTAAATTTTTGTTTTCATTCTATTTAGGAGGAGATGCAAAAATGGCACAAACATAATTATATGTACGTATATAATATGTATATACATATGTGTGTGAAAATTATATGAAAAATATGTATGTTTGTATCTGTGTATTAATTTATATAATAAAGCAAGTTAAAGTTTTGACCTCGAGATCTTGGCATTTATAACATAAATAATTTTAAGTTATATGGCAATATTCTTACCACAGCAACATTGCAATAATATATGTACATACATATATATGTATGTATAGAAAAACTAACTTTGAAAATTATATATGTATGGATGTACGTATATGTATATATTTTAGGAATTTTAAGAAAAAGAAAATTTTGAAAAATTTGTTACATTTTTATTTTTAATAAAAAATACTCGTAAAAATGTTCGATACTCAAATAGGAAAACAAATTGTTAAAGTTTTTGTTCCTTGAAAAAGTTCCTAAATTCCTGTTTTTATACCGAATTAAAATATATGTATGTATGTGTATATTATGTAGTTATATAGTCGAAATTTGAATCATAATTTAAGGATCTATTATCATAATCCACAAACTTTATAGCTAAACAAATCGAATAACTTAGCGACGAATTCAGGAATATTTCAACAAATCATGACCAATACCAGATTTTATCGCCAATTACATTTTCGCAAGCCAAATTTCTTTTTATTTTTATTCACTCACTTAATTTATCACAGAATTTTTATTTAGCAGTTTCGACTTCCGATTATTTATTCGCCTGAAAAATTTAGGCGAATTCGCCGAACATAGTATATACATGGTATATATATATGGTATATATATGGTATATATACATGGTATAGTATATACATAGTATATGCTAAAAATTCATATTCGCCATAGATGTAATATTCGCCTCTCTTATGATAAGAAGTACATAACACATAATTTAGTAATATTAAGGCATAGGTAGCCAATGTGTACCTAACTACATATATGCATAATTAAAACTAAAAAGAATTAAATATATATATCAGATTCTATTAGCTATTCGACTAGCTCTTTTTAAATAATGTAATATTTTTGTATATGTATATATAAGTAGGTATGCAATCATGTTATAAATAAAAGCTTTAAAATTTACAGAACAGTAATACAAAAATTATTTAAGTTTAACATACATACATATACGTATGTACACTAGATATAAGTAGGACTGGTTCAATAGTTTTAATCATAATGAAAAATACATAATATATTATATGTACATACTTATATACATAATAATAGAGAGGTATTTCTTTATAACCTAAAAATGCAATAGTATCAGCAACTTACTAACTATGCATAATGTACTATGAAAACGTATATAATATTCAAGAAATCTTATTATGACTCAATAGAATACATTCATATGTACATATGTATGTATGTATGTAAAAAACAAGTCTGATTTTTGCCATTTTTATTATCTACATTTATATACTTTTATAATTCTTTCTTTAAAAAATAAGCACATATTATTTATTTGAGAAAAGAAACAGGTAACAAAAATCCATTAAGAACCTGTTTTATATTTTAATGTGAAAGAAGCAAAAAAAAATAAATTTTTTAATTCTTCTACTTCTTTTTAGCGGGAATCAATATACCATTATATTTATATTGCTGTATAGAGCTACTTACACATACAAGTCTGAAGTCATAATAATATACAAAAAGAAAAGTTATGATGTGATTAAGAGAGAAAAAAATTTTTGCAAAGCGGTTATAAATTTTTATTTTGTTATTAATTTTACAACAAATGAACAAAATATCAAATTTCCTTTCCTTATAATTTATTTAATTATTATTTTTGTATTAAAAAAATAAAATTAATTTAACTTATGATCAAGTATAAATATTAAAAAAATTATGAATAATCTTCTTTAAGCTTGCAAAATACTCGTACTTAAATTATTATAATTTTATGAAAATTTCCCAAGAAAATTTAAGTAATGAAAATTTCTTTTGAAATATTATTAGACATATTATTGTGAATAGTTTTTTGAATTAAAACTTCAATTAAAACAGAGAGCGTTATTAAAACAAAAATCATCTCTTGTCTAATACTAATGTCTCTCTGTCGCAGAAATGGAATCATGTGGTACATTATACATATGCAAGTACAACATGAATGTGTGATCATGCAATATTTGACAGTTATAGTATTACATTCATCTTAAAATTTCAATTGAATGAGTAACAAAAAATACATACCTATAAGTAAATAAAAAACCATCAACTTTTTTTTTTGAGAATATTTATGAATAATGAGAAAATTTAATAGAAAATAATTATATGATTGTTTTTAAATGTTGGAAAACAAAATCTCTAAATTATTTGAACTTGCATATGTTTGCATGCATGTGAAAGGAAAAATGATTTTTTTTTTTCGCCGGATAAATTAATCTTGACATATTACTTATTGTAAATTAAAAAAAAAAATTTGATGTTCGACAGTAAAATCCGGAAAATAATAATTTGAGCTATAATGATGCATAAATAGAGGAAATAATTTGAAGTTTAAATTGAATTTTCTTTTTCTTGTATAAAACAGTTTTGTTTGAATGTTGCATGGATACATTCACGGCATTAAATATTTATCAAACAGTGTTGACTTTCTTTTATTAAAAATCAATAAGTACTTCAACAGTTATAATTAGTACTATATACAATAGTAAAATAAAATATTATGAAATATGACGTGCTGTCATAAAGCATATTATGTACTCAATTTGAAATCTAAATTACTTTTTAAATGTTTATTAAGTACACATTATAATTAACGTAAACATTTTCCCTACGAATATATTTCGTGTTGTCGCATTTGTATTGTAATGCACCATTTTAAGTTAACACGAAATTTTTAAAACAGAATAAAACATAAAAACTTTAAATTAAAACATAGTTACATACTAATTATTTTATTTAATTATTATTTAATTGCAATATATTAAAAAAATTGCTGTATGTCAACATAATAATTATTAAAATTGTAAAATTTAAGTTTTAAATCTATTTTTAAAAATAGATTTCAATGGAAAAATTTATGTATTTTTAGATGGAAAAATTTTATTAATTATCAATTCCGTTTTAATAAACTTTTCGATTTACTCATACATAGAACAATAATTAGTGTTTTGTATGAAGTATGTACGAGTACAACATGTTCGAAAGGTATTTCCGTATGAATCGTTCAATTAACTCATTTTAATAATATTAGTTGAGTTGAATGTGAGTTATTTATTGATTTATTTTTAGAATTAAAAAAAAAAATATTATTTTCTATCTTTTTAAATATAGAAATAAATTTAAACACGAAATTATTATTTTTACGCACGCTAACAATAATAGTATCGTAAAAAAATTTATAATTTTATACAACAGCTAGTTACACTAGAAAGCAGTTTGGGTTTTGAGCATATTTCGGGAATTATTCAAAAAATACCTAAAAATAGTTAAGATTTTTTAAAATTACCTCACTTTTTCATTATTTCTACAACCACTAATACTACAATTACTAATTAAAATTATTTGAGGAGAAAATTTATCAGTTACTTTACTACTCCTATTAAGCAAGTACTATAAAGTAAAGTTGCCATTCGGTTTAAGTTTTTACATAAGAAAATCTTGGCGGTGAAAATGTGTAGAATATCGCTATGAGGTTTATTAAATATTTTTTATTAAACTACCCCCCATGGTTAAAATTTTTGTTATAAACTATGGCGTATCTTACGATTGTAAGCAAAAAAAAAAATTATTTTTCTACATTATTATTATGTGATTGTTAAGTCACTGAAAAACATTTGTCTATTAATTTCACCTATACATATACATAAGTTTTTAATTCAAATCCGAATTGAAATTTAGCAATATAAAATATCTTATAATAATTAATTTTTTAAAATAATTATAAAAATTGGCAATAAAAATCCCATATGAGATTATTTTTGATTTGCTAGATATAAACACAAAATGTACTGCAATTTAGTAATGATAAATTTATCAGAAATAATTTTTTCAATGTTAATATTATTGTTAATGAAACCCGACTTTCTATATACTTTTTATTTATTTAATGAAAAATTAAAAAATAATTATAAAAAGGAATTAAATTTTCTTATATGATTTCAAATATAATTGATTATGGAAATTTTAATTAAAAGTGATTATGTAACTTTGCTATTGGAGTAAAAGTAATTATTAATATACAGGATTTAGTTTTACTTACATGTATTTTAAAGCAGTGATCGTGGAATGAACGCACTTTATGAGTATGCCGCATATTTATAAAGGTACTTTGCTTAAATTATTGTTAAAATATTATATACTGCAATATATAAAATTAAACAATAATAAATTTTCACAAATTACTCATTTAAATTTCATTTTGTAATTTTGTAATCCAATTACACATATAAATATTTTACTTATCCAAGAGAAAACATTTTTGCTGATGAAAGAAACTGCAATGCGTTTAACCTAAATTTTAATGACATATTACATACATCTACTTATGACAATATACATACACTTATACGTCATATTTTCATTTCATTTTTAAAATTTTACAATAATGTCCTTGCTAAATATATGCAAAATAGTGGCAACCCTGATTTATAAACGTCAGAAACACATCAAAAAAAAAAATCTGTCTCTCACCTTTTTATTATTCATTTTTTCTATATAAAATATTTAAATGGGTAACTATACTGTATGCGGTATAAACTTATTATGTAAATTATTATTATTTAGAGATTATAAATAAAAATAAGAATGAGACCACGCAACGTAAATAATAATAATAATAATAATAATAATAATAATAATAAAAAAAAAATTAATTTAATATTTATTAAAAATTGTTCGTTTGCTACAACAGTGGCATATCTCAAAAATATTCGATTTCTGAGTTTTTTATACAAAAATAAGTTCTTAAAAGATTTCTTTTTTTGCAAAAAAAAAAACTTTGCTCTAGTTTGATAATTGCCGTTTATACTACATTATAAAATAATGCTAAGTATAGTAAGAAGAATATATTAACCACAGAACTTTAAAATTCGGTTTTCTCAAATATACAAATTTTGAGTTATGTCAGAGTTGCAGCAAACAAGCGAAATGTGTATGCCTACTACCTCTTATGTCCCAATACATAACTACATATTATGCTTGTAAATAACTTGTCGTATAGTCGTGTAGTATAAGAGTCCTTGTGTTATAAGTTTTTTTTTCAAAATCAAGGTGTTAGAAAATAACTTAATGTTATACTTATTGTAGGAGCAAAATTAAAATCTTTCCAAAATGAATACAATATAAAAATTTTATATAAATTATATTTATGTACAAGTATATATATATTATGTACATATATGCCATATACAAAGTTGAAATATATAAATTTTTATTATAAAAAAAGCTAATACAATACAATAAAAATACAATAAATAAGAATATTGTTCAAATAATATTAAATTGGGAAAGTGTATGTGTGTTGTATTTGTAAAATATAAACATGAAGTTTTATAAAAAAAAAACTAAAATAAAAGGAAAAAAACAGAGAATAATAATATTTTAATCTAAAAATAAAAAAAATGTACAGGTGAGAGAGAGGTAAACTTATAAACTAAAAAAAAAAATAAAAACGATTTTCAATCAAAAATAAAACCCACACAAATTTAATATTATTATAATTTATAATGTCCGGATATTTAATTAAAATGTTTCTCAATCTTTAGGTTACCATTTAATGCAGTACTGAGTCGTACTATGCATGTATGTTTATTGTTTAATGACATAATAAGTATGACATTCACTTAGCCTTTGAATGAAATATGCGACATTTGTTAAATCTATCTAATTCACATTCCACTCACTTGCATGCGCATGACAGCATACCAGCATTAATTTACTAAAATTTAAAAAAAAAATACCAGTGAGCTAGAGAAAATAACAGCATATTAGAATATTTTCATTTTTTGCATTAGAATAGATTCTGATCTGTCAAAAAATTAGTTTCATGTTCGTTTTTTAGCTCAGAATCTTTTTGACGATATTGAATTCTCAATTTATTTTATGACGATCTCGGAAATATCCACAGGGTTAAAATAAACTACAATCCGATTTCAAAAAAAAGTTATCATGTATGGATTACCACACTTATAGAAGGGCCTAATATGTGACATATAGTAAGTTAACCTTACTTTGGATTATCTTATCTCTTAATTTCATAATAATTAATATTGATTTTTAAATCTTGGATAATTATCATTTAGTTAGTAGCTTTTTTACCAATACTTTTAGAATCGTCAAAAATAATAATGACGTAAGTACAATACATACAAGACAATAATATTATTGACGAACAAAACTATAAGATAGTATCTTTCCCATACAATCGTATAAATTTTTATTTGATGCCAATAACTTTTAAAAATTATACATAGAAATTTTATTTATATACAGCGTACCTATTTTACAATATTACGTTCATAATCTACATTGTCATTTTTTTAACTGATGTCGTTCTAATGTCAAAATAAATTTTTCATAAAATCAAAATATGACTGATATTTTTAAGTAAGTATTTTATGTAGAATTTTTCCACTATTTTAACATTTTAATGGCTATGTATTTCGTTTATAAATATATTTATATAAATTATGTACATAAGCGAATATTTGTTACTCGTATGTAAATACATAAGCACACGATACAGAATATAATTACCAATAAATTAAAAAAAAATTAAGCAAAAAAACTCAAATGTTTTTTTGCTGTAATGTAGAGTGAATGTTAGGATTAACCCGAGTTTTTTTGCTTCTCTTTGTTGAATTTTTTTTTTTTTTTAAATATCTTTAGCATGACCGATTTCATTATAACTACTATTGTACTTAACCCATCTATGTATGTATGTATAATGTTTGTACTTGTTCATAAAAGTATTAATGTCAAATTTAATATTTTGTATATTAAATTAGTTGTAAAATGAGATGTAGTAATTATAATGTTTATATTAACTAATATTCAAATATTGTATAAGCATGTACATATATATGTGGATCCGTAAACAATATACGGAATTTGTTATTTATTCCAATTTAGTATTAATAATTTAATTTAACATGCGATAAAAATTTTTACAGGTAAGGTAATAATTAATTTTATTTTTAATAAAATTTTTAAATAGAGATTATAGGAAATGATTGAATGAACATTTTTTTTTTTTTAATTCTTCTTGTTAAGTGCATATTCGTCTGAGCGTATGTTCAACTATTTATACGGATTTAATAGAGATGACACGATCCTATATTCGATTAATGGAATAAATCATATTATAAAAGAAATTGTAATTTTTACTCTACAATTACAATATAACTCTCAACTCGAAATACCGTATCTCGAGAACTTGCGCATAGTAAATTAGTGTAAGAGTATATAATTATAACAGAGTTATTTTTTTTGTTAATTGTTCTTGGTAATATTTTGGATGAAAGTTATTTAAACAATGAAATATACTTATACAATGTAATTCAAATTTAATTTTCATGTTATTGTTGGTCTTATAACAAATTGTTCGAAACTCTATAAGTGAATGTAGCATTATGATTGAAAACAGGTCTGTCCAAATGAATCATATATATATTATGTAAATTTAATTATATTCGACTCAGGTCCAGCTTATATACGTTCAATACTTAATTTGTTGACAGAGGATTTCAGTTTTAGAATATAAGTATACATTAATAATCAATATGATTTATAGAAACGGCAGCTTTCAATTGAAAAACACAAAACTATAAAATATAAATAATTAAACAATATAATTAAATAGAATTTTTTGATTAATAATTTATTTTAATAATCCAAATAAATTGTATACATATATATATATTTAATATTTATTTTGGTTTTAATATTTGTTCTATATTATTCTTTTTATAATATTTAAAGCATAAAAGAAATGCAGTTACTAGTGCGTCAAAATATTTTCATCTTAATTCTTCATTATCATGTCATTAATTATTATTATTTTTAATACTTTTATTTCTATTTATTATTAAATAGAAAATGACTGACTGAATATTTTTAATATTCTATATTCTACAACTGGGTTTTAAATCTGCTCTTTTTGTTTTACAAGAACAAATTATAATAATAATTGCCTTTCATATACAAAAGTATATATAATATAAATTATTTAGATGATAAGATATAATTATTTCTTTTTTTTATTAAATAAATTTATGTGCAAAATTATAAAGCTAATACACTTATTAATTAATTATTAGTATATGAATATCAATTTTGTTTTAAAATATTGCATTTAAAATTATTTTAGAGCTTTCAGAAATACTTTTAAATTATCAATATTAAATTAATCACACCATATTCTCTAAGACGTCAAATTTGAAGTACCATAAACATATACCAAATAATATTCAAAAAATTCCTGATTTTCATATTGTAAAAATTGCGTTAACTTAGGCAAGTTTAAGAGTTTCTGAAAAATAGAAAATTTTTGAATAATATTGAAAATTTAGGATCACTTCAAGTGATGCGCCTAAGAGAACATGTTTGATTGCTCCTTTTTTCTTCTAAATTATTATGAATTCAATATGAAATTTTTAACTTAAAAAACTAAAAATAAAAAAAAATAATCACATTTAATGAAAAATTTTATACTTTAAATGAAAATACTAATTATTGTATAATAATAATAAAAAAAATAGTTTTTGAGTTCTTTAATTGCATATTTGGCAGCGAATATAACAAAAAAAAACGGCAAAGAATATAATAATTAATTGAAACTAAAAAAAAGATAATAATTATAAAACAGAAAGTTTTTCATTAGTTAACTATGTTATAAATCTAATTTTACTGACTTTAATTAATTTTTTTTCTTAAAAATATAATAATAATTTCATAAAATAATTGTTCTTTTAAAAACTTATAATTAATTGAAAATTATATAGTGTCCATTAAATATTCAACACATTTTTCTTTTGTCATAATATTTAAAATAGTTTTTTGAACCTTTTTGTAAAAAAAATACAAAAATTTATTTCATAATTCAAATTTTTTATATTACAAGAAAAGCACAAAAAATAAAATTGTTATAATTATTGCATTATTATAAAATAAATTTAAATATAAGTAATATGAAATATAAGAGTTTAAATTTTAATTAATATATAAATTTAACCCTCTTTTTCGCCCATAATGTACCATTTTAATTATGCAAGATTTTATGGATGCATCAAATAAATTTACACTTTAAATATCAATTTAAAAAATAATTTTACAATAAAGGTGTATATCCAGTATACACAGGTACACAGGGGGAAAAATGAGTTGATTAAGAAAATAAATTTTGTAATTTTTGATTTTTAAATAAGTTTTGATTAATAAACTAGATTGCTACAAATTGCACACCATTATAATTATGATTAAACCTATATTTTTTGTTTTGAATAATTTTATAATATGAATTATGTATGTATTTCTTGTCGAGTATTACATTAAGAATATAAATTCTAATTCTAAATACGAAATCGGCTAATTTTCAAAAGTAACTTTTTTCTATGTTTGTTACATTACCTATTGATTTATCATTTAGTTAACAGGCCAAAATTCATTGTGAAAATCTAAAATTTCCAATTTTATTATTAACTATTAAAGTTACTTAAATAGTAAACCATAATTTGTTAATCGCATCACTTTAAGTGATTAATTGTTATTCAGAAAATTTGACTTAAATTCTATACTGAAAATTAAAATACTTTTCAATAAGATTCAATACACAATATCAAATTTAAATTTAAACTGATTTTAAAGTTTAAAGGTTTACAACATACTCGATTACACACTACAATTACTTATATATTAATATAAGCCTGAAATTTTGATAATATTATACAAAATTGCATCTAAATTTTTATACTAAGTTGTACATACATAAATTATTGTGAATATTTTATATAGCACATCAAATTTTAATTTTTATGCAAAATTTTTTCAAATTTTTAAATTTAATTTTTCTGCCTAATTTGCAGTTTATTTTAATTTCAAATTAATTCTTTTCATTTTATTGCAATTTCCAATTACATACTTTTCTTTTTCATTCTTATATAATAATGATATAATTTATTTTTTAACTAAACCACGTGATTTTGGATAAGCTGAAACTGGTTTTTTAATATTATTATTTGATCTGCCTTCTGGTGTTGATGAATTAATATTACGTGAATTAATTGTATTACTATTATTACCATATTGTTGGGAATTTGTATTTAAAATACGATCAAGTTTTGTTTGATTACCACCAGATGCATCAATAATATCAATATCATCATCTGTTTGCATTGCTTCAGCTAATACAGCTTGTAATGATGCAGAAATTTTTGGTCTACGATATTCATATGTTGTTCGGCATGGCATATCTAATTCATAATTAACTATATTTTCACCAAGATGACGATATGAATTTGAATTACTGCGTTTTGATTCTTGTAAACTATATTCGGACATTGGACGACGACGTGTTGAACATGATATTGGTCTTTTTAATGTAATATCATTTAATATTGTTGGTGAAATTTTCCATTCTTCTTCTTCTTCATCATATCTGGCTTGTGTGTATAAACGACTTTTAATTTCAACTGGTACAAAATTATCAATAATTAATAATAAACGTTTTAATTCTTTAACTAATTCATTTTGTGTTACTTCTAATTCTCTTAAATCATAATTATGTTCATTTTTGGTATCATTTAATTCTTGTTGTAATGCCAAATATTTAGCATAACATTTTGATAATTTTTTTGTTTTAATATCAACTTCTTGTTCTAATGTTGTTACAGTATCACGTATTTCTAATGTTGTTTCTTCTTGTAATTCAAGCTGTTGTTGTATTTCAACTTCACGTTTCTTACGTTCAGCAATTTCAACTAATTTCTTTTCTAATTCAATTTGACGTTCAGTATATGTATCCAATATATTTTTACCACCTTTAACTAATTGACTTTCTAATTCTTGTAATTGTACAGCCAATTGTGATGTTATATCACGTTCACGTTCTAATGCTTCAGTATCAATTGAAACAGTATTTTCAATATTATTATCATCTGGTTCAATATTTTCACAATTTTCAATTTCAATTTCATTTTTAACTTTATTACTTTTAACACGTTTAATACTATAGGTTTTTTCAGTTTTTTGTCTTTCAGATATTAATTTTCTTAAACGTTCAATCTCTTCCTGATATTCACGTAATTGAGCATCTTGTGGATCTTCATTTTTAATTGGTTTATTTTGTATGGTTTTAGCTCTTGATGCATAACGTAATGTTGTTAATGTTTCATTATAATTAAAACTTGATGGTCCAATATTTGCAATCATTATTGTTTTTGAATTACCACCCAATGAATCTTGTAATAGACGTGTTAATTTTGAATCACGATATGGTATGTGTGGTGAATTCTCACTTAATGCTGATATTACATTACCCAATGATGATAATGCTAAATTAATTTTTGATGCTTCCTTTAAACGTTCAGCTGTTGCACCAGTTTTATGTTGTCTTTCACTACCAGCCAAATCAATTAAATTTAATTTACCAACTTTAATTGTATTCGATTCTTCTTCACACATTTCAATTTTAATCATAAAGATTGCATGTGAACGTGAACTATGTTCATTCATATTTGTATAACCGACAGTACGATTTTTATTACCTTGATTCATAACATTTTTCATATCTTCAACACTTTGACATGAAACTGAATGTAAATTTGGTACATAGATTCCACCTTTTTCCTTTTCTCTTAATTCTAAATTTTTTTTCTTTGGTCTTAACAAATCTCTTAATTCTTCCATATAAATTTCTAAATATGATACAGCAACCAAAAAATTAGTATTTTGTGTACGATTTATATGTGACCAGATTTGTTCAAATGTTCTTGGTATTATACCAATATTTTCTGAACTATTAGCAATACCTTCCATTGTATGAGTTTTACCTGTACCAGTTTGACCATATGCAAATATACAACAATTAAAACCTTCCAAAACACTTGATACCAATGGTAACACAACTTCATCATAAATTTGTTTTTGTGTCGAATTAATGTCATAGACAGCATCATATGTAAATAATTTACGATTCTCTTTATTTGGATCAGTATTTATATTTGTTAGTTCAACAGCGCCACGCATCGGATATACACTAACAACATTATGATTTTCAATTTTTTCCTTTTCGTTCATAGGCCGACATCTTACAACCACCTGAACGCATTCGTTTGGTGTTTTTTGTAAACGATTTTTTGAAGGTTTTTCCATATTCGAATTTTTATGAACAACAGCTTTGGGATTCATTCCTAGAAAAACGTAAATAAAAATACGTTATCAAAAAAATTTTGCTTTCATTTCAAAACTAAAAATTTTAGAATTGTAAAAAAAAGATACAAGAGAAAAAAAAACCAAAATGCAACGCTTTTTTTTAATAAAAAACCAAAAAATAATGGAAAAATGTAAAAGAAATAAATTATTAAAATTAAATAGAAAATTAAATGAATAAAATGATAAATTTTAATTTTTTTTCTTTAAAATCAATTTTAATAATAAGCGTTTATTTAAATATACAATTTGTCCATAAAAAATTAGGTTTACTACCATTTTTTTAAAAAAATTTTCTTTTTAAAAATATTTAAGGAAATAAAAGCAAAATTTTTCATTTAACCAACACAATTTCTGTCTATGTTTAATTAACAGCATTTTATTTACGTATTCTTTTAAATTAATTTTAATAATTAAATTAAATCTTAACTATTGCAATAATGAATGTTTCCCATATAAGTATGATCAGCGCAAACTGCCCGATTTCTATTGTAAGTATGTAATATGCAATTATAGTGATTGTGCCAGATATTCAGCCGCCTTTAACGTTTTAAAATCAGTTTTTGTATTTAAGCTTTAATTATTTTATTGTATGTACATATTATATTTGTTATTATTGTATATCCTGTTTAAAAATTAATTTAAAATTAAAACTATTTCTGTATTTCTTATGTTTGTGTAAATATTTATGCTTTTCTTGTAATTAAGATTAAAAAAATTATTTAAGGACACATTTTTTTTTATACTGGACCATAGTATATTTAAATATACAATTATTTTATATAATTATTATTATTAATGTGAAATTATTTAGTTAATTTTGATAAAAATATATAAATACATTATATATATAAAATGAGTAAGTAAGTATTAGGTATATCTTTATTTTAAATATTGACATTCCAAAAAAAACAACACTCTTCAATCACTCTTCATCATTGTCACTGAGTAATCATTCAATCATTGTCACTGTGTGAAAAATGAGTTTGTTTGAAGTTCCGATTTACAATTGTTGCGATATTTCTCACAAAATAAACTAAATTTCTCAAAACAATTTAAAAATTCCTAAAATTATTCTCATTTTCAATAAACGTCAAAAACATACAACAAAATTCAGCAATTAGCGAATATTTTGTACTATTTCTAAACATACAGGAGTATTTAATTGGTATCGTTCACCTATTCTACTTTTGTTTACTAATTTATTGCCAAATCAATTTTAAATAAAAATACGGCATGTGCCTCCCATTACATACTTAGTAATTACAATTTTACAAATTTAACTGAAATTTTCAAATTCTTTAAAAAAAAAAATACCTGAATAAAATATCAAAATACCAATAAAAAATTTCAAACTTAAATACTATAAGATCCTTCAAAATTTTTTTAAATAACTTATTTTTAAATAAATTGCTTAATCTCTATATATATAAATTTTGGACTAAGCAGCATCTCTATATTTAAATTTAAATATCATAGCGTATTTTACGTCTATAATTTCGCAGAGAATTGTCACTTATACATATTGTAAATTGACAATGAAAGAAAATTCTCAGTTTAAGTGTGATAATTAAAATGTTAATTTGTTAGCGTTTCTGTCATGGTCATTGTGTACAAATTCAATAATCATGTTGAATTTTAAATAATAAAGTATATAAAAATATTTACAAATAAGCAGATTATATGAGAAAAATCAGAAAATTTCAAATAAAGGTGTAATAAAAAAAATACAGATACTTATATGGATTTGCAAATATGGCAGAAATTAATGAGAAAAATTGATTAAATAGAAATACTCTGCGAAATTTATTTATTTTTTAAAAAAATAATTCTATTTATGTATACTTGTATAATATTAACTGAAGATTATTAATTTGTGTTTACATCCTTTGTTTATTGTTAAATTAATAATATTCTTAGACATTAATTGTCAAAAACCATTTAAATGCAATGCAGTTTCTCAAACTGTTTTTGACAAGTGTTCGAGAATTTTAGTGTGGCAAATTCAAAAGATTTATTACGAGATTTATTTTGATATTATTAACTCATTAAAATCTTTCGCTATGTCTTTGCGTTTACTTGTAAGAAAGATGACACATTTGAAACAGTCTAATGTAGCACGACGTACTAAAATCAATTTTAAAAACAAAATGTATGAAATAGCACGTTTATTAAACAATCTTAAAAAAGAAGAAATCTTCAACAAAAAAAAAATACACTATAATACCATAAAAATTTAATTATGTCATAAAGATACAAAAATGACTCAATATTCTGTTAAATCATTCTAATAAAACAAAATTTATTTTAACATACAAAATTCTTAATAAATTAAGTACAAGTGTTTAATTTATAAAATCAAGAGAGCAATCACATATGATATCATTTTCTAATAAGTCAAATTCAATACTCATTGAATTCTGTTATCATTCAATGTCGTTATCGTAATTCTCTTTATATGAACATGAAAAGAAAATATTGCTAATAAACGTATCTATAATAATTTAAAAGGTAAAGAAACTCGTATTTTAAGCTTTATATTGTAACGTAATACTAAAAAAAACAATATTATCAAGGTAAGTTTATTAGTATATCTAACGTACAATTTGAGTGTATGTACACTATCATTTGTTAATAAGTTGTCTGTCAAAATTTAAGAGATAATTATTTACTTCTGATAAAGTATGGTAACACTTATTTATATTCATAAATTCTAGTAAACATACAGTTAATTCCTAAAATTAGGGAATTTAATTGTGACATTTAATAATATGTATTGATTATTTTGCAAATCATATTCATATTTGTGTTAAGTAGGGACGCATGAAAATTTTCATGTCGGACTTTCAATATAAGCACTTATCAGACTTTTAATTTGTGCATAATTATTCTATCTACTACATATAACTATTTTACATAACAGCCTTCAAATTTTCTGCTCTTTCTATTTATATTTTGCTGCTCTCTTTAGTCTTAAATTTTAATTCTACTCTCGTTTTTAATTAAATCTGGAATTAAATATTTTTCATTTACAATAAAAAAAAAAACAGAAACCAAATATTTTAAATTCATAATTAAAAATAGAAATTTTGTTTGTTCAAAAATAAAATTAACTGGTCTGGTATGTAAGTGAAAAGAAAACCGGTTAAATCTCACCAGTTACCACTGTGTATACCAGCTGAGTTCACCACTGCAAGCAAATTTTAATTTTTTTTTTTTGGCGATATAAGTGATCACTTATATTTATATGTATGCATATCTTTATATATGACATGTATAAAAATTATTGTTATATTAAATTAAAATTCCCATACACTTAACATTTACATATATTTTTTCATTTTTATAATATAAAAATATGCAGAATAAAGTAATTTTTACAAAATTTATAAAAAATAACAAAAACACACAAAGATTTGAAGCTGAACAGTAACAAAAAAAAAAAAATTAAACCTGATATTACTTATTATAAGTAGACATGAACGTTTGTATATACTTATACTGTTATACTATGTAAAAATGTACGAGTAATTAAGTCAGTCATACATACATAATATATGTATGTATGCATATATGTTTTTGCTATATTTTAACAACAGGTAATCACACTATGTGTAATTTATTTATTATAATTATGTATGGCAAAAGTAAGGTATATCGTATACGATATTGTGTTTATAATATGTATATATATATAATTTTGTTTTTGTATATTTTTATTTCATTATCTCATATTATGTATGTACATTTATTCCTTTATATATGTATGTTATACATATTGACATACAATATAACTATATTTATGCTGATTTTAAAAATCTTTGTAAAATGAGAAAACGTGAAAATAAAGTTTTTGTGTAAAAAAAAAAAGACCAAACGAGAAAAAAAAAATATTTTATATACACAGAAGAAATATAACCTTGATGGAATGCAAATTAAATATCAAACTTTAATTAATTATTATTATATTATTATAATATAATATTACATATTTATTTATATGTATGTAATATTATAAATATTCATACATATATTTTATTTCACATTACCTATACTCGTATATTTTATTTCAGATTTTCTTGAAAAATTATAATAAAAATGTCTTGAATATTTTAACTGCTTTTTCGTCACAATATTAGTAATTATGATTATTATAATATTATGTATTAGGTATAAGTATATAATAAATATGTATATAAGTATTTATTACACTTTTATATATATTAAAATACGTATTATTATTTTAGATTTGATTTTATAAATAACACGAATGAATTTATTAAGTTCAATTTTATTTAGAAAATTGTGAATTGTAATTATTTTGAATTGTGATTAATTTTATTTAATTTCAATTAATTTTAATTATTAATTTTATTTTACTTTCTCAATTTTATTAATTTTTAAAAATTTAATTTATTTTATTGATTTTATAAATTTCTTTTAATTTATATTAAACAATAATTTGTAATCCCGCGAATTTGTATTTTGGTATTTTTTATTCAATATTTATGAAATTATTATTTAAAAATTTTCGATTATTTATTTTTTTGAAATATTTAAGTAAAGATTTTATTTGTTTCTTTTTTTTTTTTTAAATTTTAAAAATTATTGGATAAGTAATTTCGATATTAATTAATGTTATAAATATTTAACTATTACGAGTACTTGTGTTACATTACATATTGTGAATGGTTTTGATGTGGTAATTTATTTATTTACATATTTTGTAATTAGCTAATACTCAATTTATTTTATTTATTTTGTGCTAAAATAAAAATTTTATTTAATTTATATTTAATGATTTTAGAAAAAATTCCACTAGAATTTGGTAAAACGTGTTTTATTTTTATGACAAATTTTTATTTTAAATTTTGCGATTTAGATTTATGGTAAGTGTAGAAAAGCAAAAAAACAAAATTATTTATTTTATTTAAATTATGCAAAAAACTTAAGTATAAATAAAATTTTTACATACTTATAGTTACTTATATATGTATGTATGTGTATAACAAGTAATCTAACTACATATATTTAAATTATTAATATTTTCCACCCACTTTTTTTTTTTAATTCATAGATCACTTCTTATGAATTTCAGATTTGAAATTTTTTTCTCAATAAAAATTTATAAAAGAAAAAAAAAACACAGAGAAAAAAAATTGAACTGATTTTTACGCATACGACAACGGAATTTTTTTTTATAACCAAAAAATTATTCGTCTGTCAAAATTTGATCGAATTTTTTTTTTTACTAAATTTGTACGTATATACACGTATTTCTATTCCATACAAATATATGTATATTTGTATGCCTGAATAAGTAGTACAATTTAGAATTAAAATCGCGATTTTATCCCGTTAAAAAAATATTTTTAAATTTTTTAGTAATAAAGTGTCAATATTATTTTCCCTTAATAAAATTTAGAAATTGTGATTTTTTTTTCAATAAAAAAAACGGACGGACAACGCACGGTTATATTTTATTTTTAAGTCACTTTCATTAAATAAACGAACGGTATACACGAGATATACGAAAAAAAAAAAACACTTTAATTACTTCTTGACGACGACAAAAAAAAAATTTTTAATTCCCTTTATAAAAAGCGACGACTCTTAAAACACGTATGACGCGAAAGTAACATTTCAACGTCTCAAACTACTCTAATCAAATTTCAATTGTCTTATAATAAAGCAACCTTATAGTAAAAAATTTTTTTTTCTTTTACATACATATATCGTAAGAGTGTATAATAAATGAATAAAATTATATAAAAATAGCATGGGGAAATTAACGACTACTCATACTATTCTACCTCTTTTTTTTTTTTAATAACACCTCAAACCTCACACAAATAAATATTTTTTACTTAAAATATATTTAGGGTTATGTTGTAAAGTATATATATAATATCGTTCTTAAAATATAATGTATTCATATAAATAAAAGAAAATTATATTTTTGTTTGTTCATATGCGATATATTTCCAAGATATTTTTACCACATATGCACTGATATTTATTGGAATGGATATATGAATAGGAAAATATACAAGAACAAAAAAAAAAAACTAATACACTAAAAATCAAAGAAAACATAAAAAAAAACAAGAATAATAAACATAATAAATTTAAAATTTTATACAGTTATATTGGCTATTTTATATTGTTGTATGACCCATACATATACACTTAATAATAATGCATAAAATATTGAAGATTTGGTAACCTTTAAACTATATTTCTTATAAATGAATATTTTAATTTGTTTTATGGCTTCCTTCTGTATGCATACATACATACAAACGTGTTTTACAATACTATTTAAATTGTCTTTTCTTCATACTACATTTTTTTCTTTTCATAAAAATTATTTTAAGAAAAGTAAATATATAAATAAATGAAATGAAATGAAACAAATAATTTATTATTTTGTTAAACGTCAATGAAATTCTCTGTTGTATGTCAAAATTTTTTTTTTTTTTGGTACAATTTACACATTTTTGTATGAGTAGAGTACTAAAAACAAGAAGCGTATTTTATATTTTTAGTTTATTCTTGTTTTTCTCTTTCTTTTAGCTTTTGATCGAGTTGGTATTTATTATTTCGTGTGTTCGTTTTTCACTCTCTATTTTGATTATGAAAAAAATTATATTAATTGCCTGAATATTGTGAGGTATATTTCTAAAAATATCTTTTGTAGTTAATCAATGTAACTATGTATGTACGTATACATGTTTATTAATATTTTATGATTGTGTATAAAAATACAAGATACATTTTATAAAAATATTAAAAATGTTAATAATTATTTAGTAAAAACATAAAAGAAAACAAAAAAAAATATATTAAGACAACAAAATAACATGCAATCATTATGTATAAAATAATTTTTTTCATGAAATAACATTAAAAGGTTGTCAAATGTTCAAAAATTTAACATTCAAAATTTGTAATTATGTATACAAACAAACTAGTGTCGCTAGTGAAATAATAAGTTTTTGTTTATACCAGCCGTCGGAAAGGCGTAGTTTGCGGTATACCCATCATTCTGCTTGCTAATATTCAATTGTGACTATTAAAATTTGAAAAATTTTTTTAAAAAAAAATTTTTAAGAACTCTATAATAGGTACACAAAATTCCATAGAAATTTTTTATTTGTCAAAACAAAACCATTAATAATGTCAGTTAAAAATATCATTTCTTCTTGTAAGTAGGTAATGTAAGAAATTCGAATGGTCCATACTCATACTTACATAGTATATATTTGCCCATAACCCACAAAAATTTGATGACGGTTAAATTTTATATAATAACGCCACTCAAAATAAGTACTTTGTTTGTATGATTACAAAAATTGTCTTCTGTATAAATATTACACTTTAAACTATTATATACTAAATGATATCACTGATCAATTTCGAGCACTGTTGAATAACGGTACTAAGTTTTTATTATTATCTAAATAAAAATTGTTATGAATATGGTAACCCTAAATTTTTTTTATCGGTTCTATATCAATTTCATTTTTTGTTTTTCTTATATTTTTTATATTTTATTTTCGATTGTACAAAATTTAACACTTCACAAACACACACAGTTTGATAGTTCTTTAATAATTTAAATTGTTCGAAGTAAAAATGAAAATAAAATTAAAAAAAAAAATTAGAAATTGGAAATAAAAAGAAAAACAAAAAAAAAACAAATGATATTTTTATCATTTTATTAATTGGACTCATTCAATAATGGTGAATGGGTGAATAGTGATATGTGGCATGGGAATTTTTGTCTCTTCAATATTATTTTGTTCTATTATTATGATAAACCACCGCCATGAAAGTCACTTAAAAATTTAAACATTTTTATTTACAAATGTATACAATGTTTATGCGCTCGAATTAATAAAGTATTCAATGATATCACAAATTTGGTTTTATTTGATCGCAAAGTATTTTATTATTTAAAATGAATATCACAGTATTGTTCTATCAAGTATGAGCCTACTATATTTTTAATAATTAATGAAATTGCTTCAAAAATTACATATGGAAGTGCTTTTTTCTACACACGAGAGTCCACATACATACGTATGTATGTAAATAAATATAATGTTTTTCGACCTATTAGGTAGTGGAGTGTTATTTAAATATTTATGTGTGAAATAGGTTCATACAAGAATTATGGGTACTCTATGCACGGCGTACAGCACGTATTTTAATACAATTCCCTTATTATTATTATTGTTATTATTTATTTATTGTGAATGAAATTTTTAACATGAAGGTGTGTGATAATTTTTTACTTTAAAATATAATGGACAATTCTTAAATTGGGTTAACAATAATTATAAATTGAATAAAATATAATAATAATAATTAAAAACAATAGATGATTTTTATAACCCAGTTACTTTTTGAAATAATGACAATTTTATTTAGAAAAATTTTATACCTAATAAAATAATAATAAAAAAAAATTAATAATTATTTTTGTTATGAGTATAACAGTTAACAGCTTTCTCATTAGGAATGTGTTATATACATAATTAATTTATAAGCTATTTTTTTAAAATACTCAAATACGGGGTCAAAATATTTATGAAAAAGAGAGATAGGGGGTGAAAGTGAAAGACAATATTTTACAAAACTGTATTTCTTTTTCTTCTCTCATTGCAACAAGACTTTTGATATTGAATTAGAAAAAAAAGCAATACATTTTGTTTATTAAAGTAAAATTTATATGTAGGTACTGAATGGAACATCTAAAGCGCCAAAGAGCTAAATTGAGAAAATCTGAGATCTAATGTAGTGAACTTGTTCAATAGAATGAATATTCCGTGTTTTAATTGTGTTCACTGGAGCAGATTTCTACTGTATACATATGTATATATTAACATAAATATTTGCTAGTTTGACACAAAAGCTTAAGATTTTTTAAATTTTCTAAAAGTTTCTCACGGTGATTGAATTCAAAACCAATTCGGCATTATATCACAATGATTAATCTAAATTACAGATGATATTTAGTTATTTACTTAGTTTTTATCAAATTTCTTTGACAAACATACATGCATGCACAATATTTTCATATCAATATTAAATAAAGAATGTACTGCAGTTTGGTATGTTTGACGATTGATTAACAATATTATTTTAATTTTAAAATTCTTTAAAAAACTTAAAATGAATTCTTCACTGTATGTGTAATTCGAGGTTTAAATGTAGAATTTTAATTTTTGATGCTTTTAGACATACTTTAGTAAATTTTGGAATTTTTAAGCTTTTCTGTTCTTGATTTCAATTGAAAAAATTGTGTTTCAATTAAAGAGATTATATAGAATAGTTCATGGTCGTTCAATTACTTTTAATTATTTCAAATTTAGAAATTTAGAATACACAACAATAATGTAATTAATTAAAATTTTAATTTTATTTAGTTATAGATAACCTAATTTAAAATAAAAAAAAAAATATTAGAAAAAAATTTGATTAAGTATGGAATGTGTATTAAGAAAATATGCTGTTGTTAATCACCTGAAAATTTTGTGAATCAATTTAAAATTTGTCATTTTTACAGATGTATATACATACATTTTATGTATGTATTAGTTAATATATATAGTCATAATTTACAATTCCAAGCATTCGTACGTAGAAAATAGAATTTTTTTACTCGTATAGGTCAAGAACTATTTTCGAAATATGTAGTATATGGAACCGAATCTGCTTCTTCTCATAAATAATTTACGTTAATATACTTATATGAAAGTAACATGACAGTATTCCTGTTTTAAACACAAATAAAATGTTTTTTGAAAAGAAAAGTTACTCCACCGAAAATTCTAAATACATATGTATGTATGTTCCAAAAAGAATAATTTGACAGTTTGCATTATTTGACAGTGACATAAGATTACCTCATTGGAGGTTACTGTCAAACATTGCAAACTATTTTATGCAAAACTGTGTATTCTACATTTTATTTCAAACATACTCTACATGCATGCGTACACAAGTATTTGCGACTTTACGTTACTAAACATTTTTTTTGCAGGAATTTACACTCTCCTCTCTTTATTTTTAATATTTTACGCATACAAGGCGTAAACATTCATTACCATATGCACATATTATGTATGAATAATTTTATTTCAAAAAAGTGATATTTTTCTTTTGTTTTATTTTTTAAATTGATATTGCAGTAAAATTGCTTAACTATTTGACATACTTACATACATATTACATTAACCTACATAAAGCATGTACATATTATGTTGTATATACATGCGTAAATATGTACATAAGTACATGTACGCATGTGCTTCAGTTTAACTTTAGTTGCCTAACAAATAGGCAAATGCGTGTATGTAAAGTATGTATCTATGGCCGTAAAAATATATGTACATATGTACACATAATTGTAATTTTTTCCTAAAAATCTATTAAAATTTCATGAATGACACATTTACAATATTTGTTTTTTCGTATTCTCATATTTTTTTAATTAAAAACATTTTATCTTGTTAAAACAAACATACATACATTTGAATAAACGAGTACTCGAATAAACCTACATATGTATGTACATATATACAAAATCAAATCATAAAATAAATTTTCACCTTTTAAACAATCGTCATATTTTTCGATAAGTATAATTTAAAATCGTTTAAATACCGCTATGCAGTTGTTATTTCAAAAATATACATATGTACAAAATTAGCACGAGACAATTACATTTTCAATGTATATGTAAGTGAAAAAGACAACATCAGGGGGCATAATACCAAAAAAATTACTCAGGTATGGCAAGTATCATAGCTATACTCACACATATACACAATAATGTAAACATGGAATTTAAATAATGTAAAAATATAAAATTTACTGGTAAAATTTTCAAAAATTTTTTAAGCATTTTTACGCACACGTAAACATGTTGTATTTTTAAAAGTTGACACAAATGCAAAGTAAAATAGATCAATGGCAATTTATGAGAATTTTACATTTTTACTGGTGTTTACATGAGTATAGAAAATAATTTTCAATGTAGTGAAATGGAAGATCGCAATTTTATATACAATCATACATGTGTTTACTGTAAAAATTTTTTGTATGGGTAAATTATTTGCTAAAAGAGGGTATGTGTGTGTAAAACAAAATCCAATCCAGCTTATAATGGAAAGAAAATAGAATAAATGAGTGTTGCCAGATCAATTTTATTTTTATTATAAATTTTATAATATTTAAAGATATGAAAATTTTTCATGTTAATTATTTAAAAAAAAAACAAACCAAAATGAATGCAACCGAACAACCGAATTTGCTTGTTTGCATAGACTAGTAGCTATAGTTTTAGCCACGTTTATTTACTTATTGAAAAAAATTAAGCAAAAATTAAATATTTTCTAATATAAATGCAGATAAATTACTAATTTAATCCTAATCTTAAAATTTTAAATTGAGAAATCGTCAAATATATTTGATTAAAATTATACATAATTCTTATTGTGTCTCATTTGCAAATAATTAATAGCATTATCGTTAGTCTGATATATTCCGAAAAAAATAGAATAAGCCATCAATAATCTCATTATTTTGACAAAACAAAAAAATAGCTATATATAAAATCTAAATAAATTAAAATATTTTAAAGAATAACTTTTAACAATACTATAAAGAACGTGATAATTTTGAATTACAAATTTTCATATTCTTCTATAATTCCTTTTATATACTGTTATTTATATATATATATATTTATATTTGTAACATAAAATATATCAAAATTAATTAAACCTCATCCTCAATTTTCCATGACATCGAAAAAATATTTTCTCAAAATTAGAACATTTTCAAAAATTATTTGGTTGAATACAAAAAAAAAAAAATGGAAAAATAAGGATATTGTCACTCATTTTCAATTACCGTTTCTTTAAAAGTATTTTTTGTTCTTTATTCTGCTATTTCGTCTTTTTTTACGTTTCTATTATAAAAATATCGGGTATATCACTATAAATGTATTTAAATAAAGATATAATAATAAAATAAAAGGAAATTGCTTTTATTTTAACAATTTTTTGCTTTTATATTTTTAATATTTTCCGAAAACATTATTATTTCATTTTCCATTTTCTTCACTATAAACAAAAAAAAAAAAATTTTATTTATTTAATGATGTTTTTGCTTTTTCCTCTTCTCAAACCCTGATTATCCTAGATTTTCCTTATTTTTTCATTATTATTTATACTTACATTTCATTTGAAATTCACGCACATTTCATATATACTTCAATAGTAGAATAAAATTACACTAGATATATATATAATTTTACAAAGATGGTAGGTAAGATGTATCAAGGAATTCTCTATTTATATAAGGTGATTGAATTTACAAAGTGTCAGAGAGAAAATTGAATCAAATAAAAAATTTCTGAGAGCGAAGTGATTGTAACAACTCGCTTTATAAAACATTTGCCTGCCTACAAGGATAGAAAGTGGAATATCGATATTCCATAAATTCAATTCGAAGAGTTTAATTGGTAGATTTTTTAAGTTTCGGACAACTCACGCCTGTGGCGGCTTTTATTTTAATTATTCTGTAGCTTAATATTCTTTTTAATACAATCAATCCATTTGTTCTGCGGTTGATATATGACTTAGTTAGTCTTAGTTGTTACGAGTATAATAAATAAGTGTGCACAACTGATATTAAATTAATTTGTTAGGAAACAAAGATATGACAAGATTAGTGATGTCCGCCGTAATATTGTACAAAGATCTTTGGCTATTTCAAGATTTAACTTTCAATATGGAAATGGATGGCATGTCCTGTAAGCTTTACATACATATATACCTTTTAACACTAATATCAAATATGATATAATAATTTTTTTTTGTTTTTTAAATTTTAATTTTAACTTACAAAATATCCTGAAGAATTTCTCTTAATATATATACGAGTATATAACGGGAACAGATGTGATTTCTTTAAAAGAATTTCGTCTTATGATGTCTCGTTCCTAAAAGTATAGAGAAAAGAGAGGAAAAAAATTAGAAGAATTTTAAAATAAAAAAAAAATTAAATTATAAAAATTTTTTTTCCTCTTTTTTTTTCATTTTATAGAAGAAAAATGTAGAAAATAAAGAAAAATGATGCTGAAAAATATTTTTTACTAAGTTTGAAGTTTTATGAAAAAAATCTATAAATATTTTTTATGAAATTATTTTCATCCTTAGATTTTTAATGTTCCCACACTTTCAAAAAATAAAAAAATTTTGTGTGATTTTTTTTTCATTAAAAAAGTTCTTAATTTTTATTGCTTTCTCTTACCTATTATATTGTAATTTATATTTATGCAGTAGTGGGAGAGAGAGTGTGGGTTGGGGGGGGGGGGGGGGACCGGTATAGGTTCGGCATAATGTAAATACAAAAAATTTTTTTAATTAACTTCAAACAATTAAAATGAATTTATTTGTACAACTAACACAGCATTTAAGAATTTTTTAGAAAATTTTCTATAAATGTTTGCTATTTTATCAAGCATTTGTCGAATGACGTATCCGTGAATTTTACGTAAGTGTTTTGTGAGTTGTGATATTTAATGCAAATAAAATATCGAAAGAGCATCTATGAAAGATATAAATAAGAATAGTTGTAGAGAAAAATTTATTATAAAAGTAGAGAGAAATTTATTATAATTAATTTAGTGCTTCCATATCGACAGTTTAAATGTTGCGTTGCGACAAATCCATCAGAATAGCAAAAATATCGCAGTCATTGAGAAAATGCAGGACTCAGGAAATTACTGCTGGATTAAGGATTTATATAGCTTTCAAGTCTACTTCTCCTATTACAATTAATTGTCATAATTTATTAGGTTAGATTATCGAATTTGACGTTTAAATGATAATTATGTGATATTATTTGAAAATTTGAAAATTTCATAATTTCATAATTAAACAAAATTTTTTGGAAAATCATTTTAATAATTTTTAGTTTTTCAAGTCAAAATTTAAAATGAAAAGAACTCTGGCATCACTTTTCAAATAATTTTCATTGGAAAATTGCTCAAATAAAATGCAAAACACATGCATACATACACAAAATACAATACAAAAAAAAAAAATTGAATCAAATTCTTCCAATATTTCAATTTTATTGATAAAAATTACTAACACTATTACACTTCTTACCCCTCATTTTCATAATAATGTCAATAAACTGAATTAATCAGCTGATTTTGACATTTTGTATGATTCCATCGGGAAATGTCAGAATGCATATGTAAACAAAAAAAAATTTCCGTTACAATGCCATTCAACTAAACAAAAAATTCAAAATTAATTTGGTTTAAAAAGTATAACAGAAACGAAAAGAAAGAAAAAAAAATTAATGAAAAGAACAAAATTTATTTTACACCAAAGTTATTTTGTAACCGTAATTCCCACAGTCACTGACTGCATGTGAATTTTTTTTTCTATTTTAACCATTTTTCTTCTGCTTCTTGCTTTTTCCAGTGTGCATACGAGTATACGACGATTTTTCAATTGTTTTCGGTTACCAATTTTTATGATCCTTTTAAGAATGGAAGCGTTTTAACGCTGTTGATTGAGTTTTTTTTTTGTTCTTTAAATAAAATTATGTATGTAGCAACTATATACAAGAAGACCAGAAAAAAATAAGGGGGTTTTCGAAAAAATGTGAATAGAAAATTTAAAAGAGAGAAAAAACAAAAGAAGAAAAATTAAAAAAATGTTTTTATTAATGATTTGATCTGATACCGAAATTAAGAGAGGAAGGAAGGAAGGATTGTTTTTTTTTTTTTAAATAAAAGTGTTATACAGTTTATAGTGTGTTTGTTTGAATGTTTTATATAAATTAAATATTAAACTCATGCTCTTTTTAAAAACGCAGACCAAAAATATTTCATTAGTTCGTGTCTATAATTTTGTATAATTATTATTGTACTCAGGAAATTTAGTCAACCACGAAATCTTCTTGCATTTTACTTGTGTTTCTTTTACTCTACTCTAAAATTTATTCATTTGGTTTCTTTAAAACAGTTACATTGTGTTAATTATATTTGGCTTTCCATGTTAAGTTGGTATGTATGTATATATAGGGATATTGAAGGGTTAACATAAAAAGATTCAAAAAAATTTTTTTAGATTCAAGAGATATACCAATAATATAATTAAAATGCAATGTTCTGTGGCTTGTTCTATTTATTTTGTTTTTAATTGTTATATTGTATATAAAAACATATTTTTCTTTTGGAAAATTTCACTTTTATTCATATGAAGAAACAGATTGTGCATCATTTGATGCTAAGTGAGCATAAATGAGATTTTGTTTTTTTTTCAAATTAAATGGATCAATAAATTTAGAATGAATTGAGCTGTATATAAATTTTTTAACCCTGAATATATATGAAGGTCATTTATAATGTGATATTTATTTTAGATTTTAGTTTATTTTAGTATGGTTGTACTCTTAATTTTTACTTTTGATATTTTCTATTTATAATTGCATATTTGTATGTACGTATTGATGCGGTTCTGTTTTATAAAAAAAAATATTCGATTGGAGCGAATTATTTGAAGTATAAATTATAAGGTAATAAGATATAGGAAATTTAAATAAACCCGAACCAGACAAGTTTGCAATTTTTACTCGGAACTTTTTGAAGAAAGCTTATTTAGAAAATGTACTTTTCGTTTTATGAAAAATCTATAAGCACGATTTGATTTAATAAAAATTTTTTCCATAGGAGACAGAGGATGTTTTGTGATTCCCATCCCTACCCACATTAGCAATACATCTAGGCCTCTGACAAATTGCAGTATAGTAGTGAAATTTCCATTAGGATCTCAAAGCCCCACAGTAGTAGGCGAGTCTCCGCCTTGCATTTTCATACAATAAGTGTTCCACTATTTCGTCCTTTTCCAAGCAGAGACGGCAGATTTCGCCTTCCGCCTTGCTCATTCTTTTCGAATAAACAATTGAAAATCAGTTTCCAGTGAGTATACACACTAATAGCCAAAATGAACATAATTTTATATGAATAAAAAAAAAATACTGGAAATCGAATATGAAGGCTGACATTATGAAAACAGGAGAAATTATTTATGCAATACAATCGTGGGTATATAAAAATTTTTAATTTATAGTACAAACATATGTATATGTATATATATATATATATGTATACATATTTATTTAGACCTCTAATTAACAAACTAATCATAATTATATTTTATATCTTTCGATTATTTTTAGAACTCCGATTCAAAGGTGAAAAAATTAGACCTATTATGTTAGAAAAATATAATTTTTTTACTAAATTATTAATAGCTCTTAAATCTTTTAGAACAAATGAATTTTACAATAAAAATTTTAATTGAAATGGAAATTTATATATATATATATACATATATATATATATAATAATTACGACATAAAATTTTTATTTGAATAAAGTCGTCAACAATATTGTGTTATACTAAAATAAATTTTTTTGCATTATGCAGAAAAAAAAATTATATGAAAGTTTTACCTTGCCTTCCATTTTTTTTAACTAGAATTTATTTATTGATATCTTTTATATTAAAATTCTCAGAATATTATTATTATCTTTTATACTATGTATGTACATTAAATATAGATAAAAATAAAAAATAATTATAAATCATTTTTGGTTATAATTTTATTGCTCTACCGATTACGTCACACACAGTACTTACACGTTATTTAATATTTAATTAAGATAATAAAATAATTTTTTTAATTAAATTTTTTATATTTTTTTCTAAGTGGATGAATTCTGCATTCTATTATAATTGTTCGCAAATTGATTTTGATTTTTTACACTAAGAATATTAAAATTTTAATAAAAATCAATTTCGTACCCAAAATTACTTTTCAGGGAAATGTGATACTATTGTACCAAATTTGACGTTTTCAAAAGCACATTGGTGTGGTGATACAACTTAAATGTGATACTTCCTCCTTGTGTAAATTCATTATATAAAAATATTCTTTTTATAAGGAATAAAATCCAAAATCCTTCTTGCATTATGTGGAATGAAAAAAAAAATTATTTTTTTTTTGTCAACTTTGCTACTATTATTTTATCGAACACGTAAACCAACTACATATTTTTGTTTGAAATTAATACGCTGTGTCTTTTACTACCTAAAAGTCAGAGTTTCTTTTTTTTGTTTATGACTTCAGAACAATTCGCTAAAGGAGGTTTGCACATATTTGAATTTTGAAAATACGTATAAATTTTTTTTAATTGGTTAGATTACAAGTCTCCAGTTGGGATGTTGCTAGTTTTTAAAAATTGATAATTTTACCATAACCTAAAATCCAAATCATAAAAAAATATTAAAGGTATGGTACAAAATGCTACATTAGATTATAAGAGAGCTGATGCTAGATGACATCGTAAATTGTGCCCAAAAAACATCCAGCAATCTTAAGAAGTTATAAGAAGCTTAATGTAAGTAGTATTCCGGTTGATGGCAACGTTTATCAGATTGATAAAAAGGTACTCTCAGTTCTGATCTGCTATTTTCATGAAATTTGCGGTGGTACTTTAAAATTTTTTGAATTTTCGCCACTGGTACAGGAATTGAAACGGTCAGGAATTGTTAAAAAAAAATTATCCGGAACGAATATTTTTTACTGTTCATTGAAGCTTTGTGGTTAAAAGGAAATAGCTTACAACACACTTGTTTACACGAAAACTTTTGTATTAATGGTTGATATACTAGAAAAATCGTCATGTAAACAGAAATAATCACGTTATATTCAACATTTTCTTCATCGCAGCAAACACCCTGAGCCTGAGTGTTTAAAATTACTTTTTAATTATTATATAGCAAAAGGCATTTAAAGATTTTATTACATTCACACACACACATTTTTTTTTTAATATAAAAGCGAACAAAACAATACAAAAAAATATTAATGTAAATCAAAAATGAAAATCTAAATTTTGCTTCTCCTAAATGTATGCAATTATTTTTAAAAATAAAAATTAATTAGATAGTTGTGAATGTTATTTTTCAACTTCATAATATGCGACAAAAACATGTATAAATTAAATACAATAAATTTTAACGTGCCTGTATGTTTGTGATTAAATTTTATACCTTGTAATTTTTAAATAAAATAAATTTCTCTATATATTACATATATTAAATCAGTATATAATATGATCAGTATCAGTATGTATATCAGTATATACATGTATAACATTATTAACTTTACTAGCCTTACTCTTTATTAAAGTATGTATGTCTGTATATATTATACTTTTAAAAAGTGTTAATTGTTATACTATTGAGGTAATTTTTAAAAATAATTTTGACCTTTACAATTTTCTATTTTAGAACTTCCACCATAAGGTTGAATTTTGTTTTAATGAGAGTAATAATACAAAAAAAAGCAATACAAATAAGATTGCAACTATATATTATAACAATTAAATTAAAAATTTTAAGTTGTTATGCAAAATTATTATTATTATTCGAATACATAAAATGTCTCGGATTTTAGTTGCATTTTTCATTTAATATTTCTTTTTTGGAGATTAATCAACAAAAATTATAATAAAAAGTGTTCTTAATTCATATAATGTATAACAGTTATTGTAATAATATTGATATAACATTTACTCAGGGGATTTTTTATATAACAGCCTTTAAATTTCAACTATTTAATGTTATACGAATTAAATTATTAAGACCTATTTGACGATGTTTATTCAACTACTATAAACTGTTAAAACAAACCATAAAACAATTAAATTTTTAATAATGAGTACATTTTATTTTATATTAAATTATTTTTAGTACTAAAAAAATATTTATTCAGGTATTTTTATATAACATAGCTACACTAAATGCTGTATAAAATTTACGTATATTAACAATTTTTCAAGGATAAAACAATGCTAAATATGCACGTATAACAAAAACTTTGCATTCATATAACATTATATTTATAATATATGTATAAAAATATATATTGTTATATGTTTTTAAAAAACATATAACAATATTTTCATTTCTTCTATAGTATAACAAAATATTTAGCTACTCTATAAAATAACTATAAAATGGAAAAAAATTTACTTATTATTTTATAAGGGTATAACATTAATATGTTTAATTTTAGATATCGTATATACAGGGTAAACAGCAGAAAAGTGTACGCAAATAAAATTATCGAAAGTAATTTGGATTTCAAAATATTTAAAAAAATTTTAATGTGATTTTTAAGGGAATAATTTCACTGAACACAATTAAATTCATATGAAGTTTGACACTAAAATTAGATTCTGGTTCGTTTGTTTTGCGACCAGTACATGTATTTTCTATGAAATTGACGTTCTCTTAATTTTTATTGTATGTAGTTCATCTTAATCTCTCTGATTTACTCTATAAAAAAGTTGAATTAAATTCAACTTTAAGATGAAAACAGAAAAAGAGTGATTTTATGGGGGGAAATGTTTTTTGACATCTATTGTTTTCATATGTGTGCGATATAGCATATATGCATAACACTGAATAGTTGATTTTGCTTTCCAATGTTGTTCTGCGTTAGCAATGGAAATCGTTCATCTTTTTCGTTTTCCGCTTTCAATCCACGGTACCGTATGAAGTATCGTGCTAGAATTGACATTTAAATATTTTTTTACTCTCTAAGTCAATTGTTAATTTTACACGAAACATCATGTACCTGTACATACATATATATTTTAACTTTTTGTTTATTTAATGACATTAATAAAATATAATATGTAAATAAGAATGAAAAGGGAAAAAAAAAAAACAAACCTTAAAAGAAAATTAATATTTTTCTTGACTTTTAATATTTTTACTTCGAAATAGAGAGTCGAACTTGGTTGGGCATACGTACATACATATTGAATATTAAATTTAATGTTATTATTATTCTTTTCAAAAATGGAAACTTCAAAATTCATTCTGTCAAAGTTTATCAATTACGTATACATACATATATATACATACATAAGAAAAATATAAGGAAAATAAAGTTCCTGACTGACTGTCAGTAAGGAATATTTTTTCTTTCACAATATACACAGAGAAAATAAAATTAAAAGTTAAAAGTTTCAAAGTAAAGTTTTTAAATTATGGCATTATTTAAATTATTATGCAAATATGTTCATATTTTTTTGCATGAATAGTTATTATGTATGTATGTAGAAGTATATGTGAGTTTGCATTAGAAAGTCAATAATTTCTGGTATATAAGTACAAAGTTCTTTAAAAAATAGTATAGCATTTTGTTAAGAATTTAAAGTTTTTCCTCCTGTATAAAACAAAAGCAAAATTTATTCTTTCGTTCTTTGAATAAGAATATTCAAAACATTATGAAGTTTATGAGAAAAAAAGTCAATTTTAACTTTCAAAATTATTTCGAATTTACTTTTCGAATAATAATCTATTTTAAGAAATCATAAAATTTCCAAAAGTACTTACGATAATTACGTGCAGTAAACTTTAAGAGAATTGTCGTGATTTTATAAAATTTATCGACATTTGAAACGTTATATTTAACTGTTATATGTTTAGGTATGTTAAACTTGAATAAATTTATTTTATATAACAATACCCTGAATTATTCAAATGGCACCGAAAATTGGGTAAAAACCATATAAAATTTTATACTAAAATATATTAAATTTCAAATATACTTAAATGTGGGTATTTGCTTACATAATATTGTGGCGAGATATCTACATATAAAAGTGAGTGTGTGGTTTGTATATTTGTTTAAATAAATATACCATATAGATTTTAGAAAACTTAACAAGTTAAAGAGGAAAATTGCTTGGATAATAAATAAATAAAAAGGATGTTAAAATAGAAAGCATTATTGAATAGAAAAAGGATTGAACAACAAAATTAGGAAATTTCTATAATAATAGACGAATAATGTGAATATACAAATACAAGAGTAATGTGAAAAAGTGGCTTAAATAAAGTTGTTAATGACTTTTTAAAATTGTTGTGGGAAATTTTTTTTTTTCCCGAGATGGGCATAGAGTTGATTTTTGGTTGAACTAATTAAAACTATATTAATTAAATAATGTCTAATGCATATTATGTATATACTTATGATGTTTTATTAGTATATGTATGAGTTATTCGAGTATATAGGTTAGGTTAGGTTAAGTTGATTCGGCCCCCATAGATGAGTACACTTGGACCATTTAGACTCGTTGTGGTACCACCAGATCTCTTCCTTTCCACTCCATTATAATTTGCCCGAGCTCCTCAGAAACCCCCTACGGCCTTTAGCATTCATATTCGCTTAATTCGTAGGACGCTAAAAGAAACGAGACAAGCAATGTATATCTGGAGTTCCCCAGCGGAAGACAAGATGACAGAAGATGGGTTACCGTTTCCTCCCCCTCTTCGTTACAGCAGCTCTTACAGTAATTGTTTGGGGGGTGTTAGGGTATGTACAGCTTTACTAAAAAATTCAATTTCGAAGTATTAATTCTAGTATTAATTAAGAAGTGTTAATTCTATACAGAATTATTCAAAAATGAAGAAAATGTTATAATTTGATACTAATTCCTATATACGAAAATTTTTGTAATAATTTTCTACACGATACTAGATGGCTCTGTATTTATTTTCAAATCAGAATTTAAATACATTATGAAATAAATGAGATAAAAATTTATTCACAATAAAACTTTAAAAATTAATTTGTTTTTGATTATTATAACAGTTAATAAATTTTAATTAACTCTCATTTATACCTAGTATTATTACACTTACGAGTAAGAGCAGAAATGAATCTCTTTTAATAAATTTATTTATACACGAATTATACAAAATGCGTTGCATATACTTTAGGCGCAAATCTGAATATAATGTGAGTAATATTTTCTCTGAAAGCTACTCTTTGCATACTCAAAATTTTCCCAATGATAAAAAAAAAATATTAAGCGATATTTTCCAAAAGAATACCCACAAAAATTTTTTTTGATGCCGATCAGGATAAAGATAAACAAAAAAAAATATAAAAAATATCCTTGATAAAATTTATTTGTTTTCTCTTTCTTTTTCATATACGATTTCTCAGAATTACCGTGAATTTTTTTTTTTTTTTTGAGATTCTTTTGAAAATTTCAAATATAAATAAACTTTAAAATTCTACGAAAAGGCAAAAATAATTTTATAATAAAAAAAAAAATAGAAGAGAAGATGAAATAAAAATAAAAATTTCTTGAAAATAAAATAAAAAGAAAAAAAACTCATTTATTTTTTTATTAAATAAAAAAATATTTAAAAAAAAAAATAGCAATTCTTTTGTTTTGAAAAAAAATTCTGAAAAAAAAAATTCTCTCTTTATGGTTTTTGTTTTTCTTCTAAGAAAATTTTAATTTAATGGAATCACAATAAAGGATCTCTAATGCATCCTCTTAGTACTACTATTTTAGAATTTCACTCCAAATTTATTGGTTCAAAACCTAATTTTAAAAATGTGCGGGTTTCTAAATTGGTTTTTTATCATTTTGAAATTTTTTTAATCGAATGCATCTCTAAAAATTTAATTCGGTATTTTATCTAGGTTGAGATTCGGTAGTTTTTCAAATTAATTGTAAACTCAAAATTTGGAAAAAATCCGGCACGAATATCTAAGATATCATGGATTAACCCTACATCTCCCCCCTAGGGGGAGAAAGGGGAAAAAACTCGATTAGTTTCCAAATAATAGGAGGAATGAGAAAAAATACGGGTTTTTTTTTGTCAGAAATTCTATAATTAGAGCTTGAAATTAAATTTGAATTTCAATTTTTTTCAGTTGCTTGAAGTAAAAGTTGTTTATGGATTTCTGATAGAGAAATCATATTATTTGCCATATTATTAGATTTCGAACGAACTGGATGAAGGCCAGGAGAACAGGCCTGAGTTGGATTTCTTACAATGCTTTAACTGATATTCTTCGTTAACAATTTAACACGAATTTGAGCATTCCTCGTCATAATATTGTGCACAAATTTCATGATATTTTGGAAAAACAGAGTGAACGTAAAATAATCTTGAAAATGTTATTTTTTTTTTTAAATTTTATTACTGTAAAAACGTAAACACATCTATTATTAATTCGTTTCCAAAAATGGTATAAATGTTTAAGTCCTGTGTATCTCGAATTCAAATAAAGTACATACTTTGTTTTTATACATAGACATACATATGTACATATCATCATTCACTTGATTACTTTTTCCGTATATTTATTTTATTTATTTCAAAAAAAATAATCTACATAATATAAATATACACATCTATGTAACTACATAAATAATTTATAAAAAAAAATTTAATTTCATTTCAATTTCAATTTAACATGTACGACATACCAACCAATGTGTATATATAAGCTTACCTATACATACATGCATATAGTAGTATAATTTAATATGCATTTTAAATTTGAATTAAAATGTTTATTTGTATTATGAGCATATATGTAACGGGTGTAGGCTTTATTTCCTGTTATTCAAAGTCACCTTCATTAACCGCCTGTTACTTAGCCAGAGCTCTTATATTTTTCGGCCAGATTATTCTAATATATTATGTAATAATTTACTGCGACATGTGTTCATAAAGACTTGCTAATTCTCATGTCGGAATTTTCGGGTTCGATTTTAATTAAGCTATCCTTGGAGTAATCAATTTTGTTTTATCCAATTGACAATACCCTCCTTATCACCCACTCTTCTAGAAGAGTAAACGTTTCTATTATTCAAAGCACATTCAACATCCAAGAAACATACTCCATTAATGTTTCCTTAGCGTCATCACAGCCCTTACCACTGTTTCCCCATTGCAACATAAAAATAAATAACAGCGATTGATTCTCGAGTTAATTAAAATTAAAATGCAAGTTTACAATTTCGCTGTATTTTTTCTTAAATTTAAAAACTACACGTCCCTAACAAAAATCACCCCTTATTTAGAGATTGATGTACTTATTATTCTGATAAAATATATATATAATGAAAAATTGTCATGATATGGACGATAAAAAGAAAAAAAAGTACGATGAGTTTTTTTTTATTTCAATCATTTATCTACACACACACACATTTACTTTTTTAATAAGAATTTGCATGGTAATAAAAATAAAAATAAACATCAATAAAACAAAATAAATTTTATTACCAATATTAATACAAAAAGAAAAAGAGCAGATTAAAGCACGTAGTATGGAAAAATTTTAAGGAAAAACTTTTCCTTTTCAAAAGAATTTTCATTCCATGTCAATTTAATGTTTGAAATTTGACATTTCATATAAGTATATGTATGTATATCGAATATTTGCATTAAGAATTGGAGAATTTTTTTTTAAAATTAAAATGTTTTTAATTTTACGCATCACTTGTAAAATAAATTCTAAATTTTGATGTGAGGTTCTTTTTTTAAAATGAATTTTCATAAGAATTACATTAATTGTAGAAATTTGAGCTTCATCCCAAATAATTTCAAACTGGGTTTATTCATAGCAAAACAATTTAATATTATTGGCTGTCTTTAATAAACTGAAATTATTAAAAAACAAAAGTAAAAACGAATAGAAATTATACTAAAGCTCTAAGTAAAAATCATTTTCGAAAGAACGAGGAAAAACTGTTTCTCAGGGCTTTCTTGTGGCAAAACATCTGAAGAAGTTAAACAGTTAGTTCTAGAGGCGGGGCTATTTTTAGGTTTTATAAGGAACCGGACGAGACTTCACTACTATGCATATTTTGAAGCATTGCGACACCTTAATTCGAAAAAAAAACCGAAGTCTTTGGATAGCTTCATCTTTATGGTGGAAAAGTTGAGAATTTGCATCAAAAAAGGAAACTGACCTCGAAGAAATATATTGAAGCTTCAACGCACTTTCTAGGCGAATCTAAATCAATGATTCGAAAGGGAAGATAATATCTGGGATTTTTTTTTTTCGAGGCAGAGGATTTGTGAAAAATTATCACCCACAAGATAGGGGAATTTATCGGAAAACTAGGAAGATAGTCTCGCTTCTCTACCTAATCCTTCATCAAAACGTACACTAAATTCTATTTTATTTCTTGCCTCCCACTGTTATGGCAATAACTACCGCAATCAATATTATATTTGAAAATACAAATCTTGTTGTCTTATATATCATTTACAATGCAATAGAAATAATGTCATTTTGCATGTTGTTGCATTCTGCTATTGTTCTAAAGTCGTAAACTTTAGCATTATTTTAATAATAATAAAAGAAATTACTTGCTAGTTGTTCTTTTAATCAAAAGAATTTACTAGTTCTGTACAATCATAAAAGCAAAGAGCAAAGAAAAATTCATTGATTATTATTTTATATGCTTTTGAATTATAAAATGCAAAATTGCATTTTCTCATATAGTGTGTATTCTAAATTTTATAATTCTAACTAAAACATGCTTATATAAGACTATTATATATAAATATGTATGTAAGAATACAATAGCAATGACAAAAATTTCGTTTTCACATTTATAAAATTTAAAATTTCTTAATTTACACTTGACTGCTCATTTATAACAACCATAAAGCACCCGATTTTATGTAAATACATACTAAAATTTTAATCTTTTTTCACCCACAATATTTCTTTATGTAGAAGAATGAGGTTATATAACATTTAATTCTACACATACACTAAGTGTGCAGACTTCTTTTTGTAATACGGTTACTGCGAATATTAAATTTTATTCATAATTTTTAAAAGCATATGTGCACAAACAAATTGTTCTTAAACATACACAGCCATATGTAATGTAATATGCACATATGGTAAAGGTCGATAAAATAAGTACGTACTCGCTTATTTTTATAAATGCTATTTAAACACAGGAACCTCCTTAGACTGGGTTAGTTTTTTTTTTTTGTTGTTAAAGACAAGAACAAAAAAATTATAATTTTCTACAAAATTACCTCTCCCAAGCTTGAATATTTTTGTATACAATGTACTTTTGCCAAGTTGTCTTTTTCAATTCTTTTAAGCTTTCCAGATGGGTACCCTCAAGGGTTTATTCACTTTTTTCCTGGTTTTTTGTTTTATTTCAATAAATTTTTGTGTTTTAATTCTTTTTTTGTTTCAAAGCATTTATAATGAGAATATAAAAGTAAAAAAAATATATGGAATTTTTTATTTCACAGTCTTTTCAGAGTTTTCTTTGATTTGAAAATAATTTTTTAAAAAGAAAGCCAAAAGTTGGGTTGACTTTCACACACAGTAAAGAAAATGTAATTATAATTTTTATGATTTTATTTTTTGAAATGAACATTCAAAAATTTTTGCAACAAAATTCTATTTATAAAAATATGACACCTACGTAGACGTTCGAATAGCATGGATATATAAAAGTTGAAATGAAAACGGACTGATAACATCCGAATTCAACTATGTCGTAACATGCGCCAGGTACTATCTTCGACTGGATGGTGATAATGTTTGGTACTTGCCTATGCATAGGTTACATGTCTAGTAACCCCTTGTATAGACAGTGTCTTCTACCCACCAAAGACGGTAGTCATATTAATATCGAGCATTTTAGACAAGGTAGTTTGTTGTACTTCGTATATTAAGGACAGAATAAAAAGAATGCCAGAAAGTATATAAAAACGAGGTGAAGTACGACAAAATTCATATAAGAGAGATAGTTATAACGAGACAACACTACACGTGATGAGGTACATGTAATATCTACATTGTATGTACAAAAAATATAAGTTGGTCGGATGTTGGGTTGAGTGCGTTTTCAGCAATATGAAGGTTTTCTCTCTTGAACGTGGGTGTTAAAAAAGCGATACAGCGATTATAACGGTTTTCAAGTTTTTCGATACCCTTCCGGTAGTAATCCTTGGGCTTGTCCTCAAAATAGGCTTCAGTTTCGGCGATGATTTCTTCGTTGGTGTGAAATTTTTTTCCAGCGAGCATTCTCTTAAAGTCACTTGGGGCAAGGTCCGGAGAATACGGTGGATGGGGGAGCAAATCGAAGCCCAATTCGTGCAATTTCGACATCGTTTTCATAGACTTGTGGCACGGCGCATTGTTCTGGTGAAACAAGATTTTTTTCTTCTTCATTTGTGGCCGTTTCTTGGCGATTTCGGCCTTCAAACGCTCCAGTAACACTATATAGTAGTCGGCTATGTCGATCAACCGTATTTTGCGGTCTCCCAAAATTATTTTGTGGATTTTTTTTACGTTTTCGTCCGTAACTGCCTCTTTTGGGCGTCCACTGCGTGCGTCGTCTTCGGTTGACATATGACCGGTACGAAATTTAGCAAACAACTTGCTTCGCCCGGGGCAGAGTCCGGATAACATTCATCAAGCCATTTCTTGCATTCAACGGCACTTTTTTTCATCAAAAAATAATGTTTCATTAACACACGAAACTCTTGACTTTCCATGGTTTTCAAAAATAACAAAAGTAACGTCACTCTCGATACGATAACTCACAAACTAATGATCCGATAGCTGTCAAATTTTGACAGGCATCTTTTGAAGGTTGGTTTTACATAAGAAGGGTATGAATTTTTTTTGATGGCGCCATCTCATAGAAACGATACGGACCTTTCATATATACGACTCCGATAAACTTTATATTAAATAATAAAAAATATATGTTTGCATAGCTTTTACTTCTAAAATAATAATAATGATTTTGAAAGAAATCTGTCAAATATCCCTTATCAAGTTGATTATCCCATATTACAACAAAAATTCAAATGAAATTGAAGTATTTTCAATTAAAAGTTTATGGATTTTAATTAAAAATCTAAATTATATAAACGCCCACTAATTTTATTTCAATAAAAGTTTATCATCAAAAAAATATTATTGAAATTAAATGTAAATTCATTATAATTTCCAAACAAATCCTTTTTTCCATTTCTATCATAAATATATGAAAAATCTTTTCTAAAAATCAAAGAGTTTTAATTAAACAATCAAAGTGATTTATACTAAAATTTTGTAAGAATCAAATAAAGAATTCCCACGAAATTTTGAAATGACTCCCTCCACCTCACTCCCCTTTTATTTTAAGATGAAAAGTAAATTAAAGAGTTTATCAATAGTATAAAGATTAAGGACGAACTTCAAAAAGGAAATTGATTCTATAAAAATATCAGTTAAAATTTTTTAATTCTAAAAAATTCCTGAATTTTACTTCAAATCTTTACGTTTCTATTCTTCTATATATATATATATATGTATATAAGATGGATGGTCGGTCTTCTTTCTACATATAATAATCTCTTACAAAATTAAAATGAACATATCATATCCATACAATAAAAACGTGCAATGTACATTAAAATAGAACAGAAAAGAAAATTTACATTATTTTTACTTTATACTCAAACGTGTATGTACGACGTCAATATGTACTTAAAACCTATGTTATAGTGTACGTGTATATAATTATAATATAACATTAAAAGATATTAACACGCCTGCCTGTTTTATAAAAGCCACACGTTTAACAAAATAATAAATGATAATAATAATAATAATCCTTTATTTAAAAATAAAAAGGATCTCATGGAGAGGATTTTGTTATACATAATATATGCTATGTACTCACTAGTTATATTGTTGTATAGAGAATGAATTGCGCCGTGTATGCATGTGTTTATAGGTATATTTTATTTAACATGATGAATTAACTGTGTACAGGATAATTCTGTAAAGAGTATACAATATAATAGGCTGGCAGTTTGCGAAATGCAAGGGTATTAAAAAAATTTTGTGAAATATACAATTGTTTAAGATATAACTAGAAATTCTTTTCGGAACTTATAACGCTAGACATCCCAAAAGTATATAAGACACATTAAATTAAAGGAAAGACGCAGTTTTAAGCCCTTTAAGTGAGTGTTTTCAAACAACTTTCATTTCAAGCTGTTATTTTGCTTGGGTCGGAGATTATAGCTTCTGCTTGGGAGTAGCTACATAAAAGTTAGGAATATAGATAGTTATTAATATATATAATAGAGGAAAGGTAAGGATTTCGCAAAATTTTTGTTAAAGTACTTGTATCTCGGAAACTGTTGAGTTTTGACACCTAGTTCTAAGTAAAAGTTTTGCTAATTTTTATCAATTATCTCAACTCTATAAGTAGTTGTGTCATGTAATATTGTACTTTTTATTTAGAAACACTCTGTCTATGCCTATTGTATGTATGCGTTTATGTGCTATTTTGGAATGCTTTATGTACGCGTATTTACATAATTTATAATTAGAATTTTTTTCTCATACATAATATTCATTTAATATTAAAATAAATGTTATGTACATTTTTTATGTACATATATATTAAACAAAGAGCATAAAATTTTCTTTTATAACACAATACTATGTACACCAAATCTATTTAAAATTCAAATTAACATCATTATTATTACAAAATATGTTTATGTTTATGTGTAATTAACATATGATGCACTAAAAATTAAAAGAAATTACTTTTTATAAAATTTCCATAAAATTGTGTTATATTGTGCACAAAATATAACAAATAATTAAATTGTATTTAGATTTTAAGGTTTTGTAATCACACATAGTTGATATCTACATAATGTAAAATTTAACACCTTTGTTTTAATGTTTGGTTAACAGAGATAAATGCAGTGTACATGTTATGAATGAAAAAATTATAATAAAATTATAAAATTATTTCTAAATAATGTAATTCAATTTGGAAATTTATAACTAAAATTTGAAAATAATTTTTGGGTTGTAGGTACTTCCACTTTGTGCGTCCCTTAATTTTGAATTATAGAATGTGTTTTGTGAAAATTAACAAAGTAATATCTAACGCACAGATACTATACTTTTTTGGATTATCTTTTGGAATTTTTAATTCAGCAACCCTGGATTTTTTTATTTTACAAAATTAAATTACACAAATGTGACAAGTTGTTCATAATTTATAAAAAATTTTTTTAAAAATTCTAGATTCTTTATTTTAATTAATTTACAATATAAAAGCCTCGATTATTACGTTTTTTTTTGAGCCGAATTTGCCATATCAAAGGCACATAAATCTATTAGTGGAAGTTTTACTCAAAGCAAATTTGCAGACCCATTCTATGACTATTAAAAAGAATAGGGTTTACGACTTGGATATTATATAGCAAAATGTCAGAACTTTACTGATATCATAAAACTATAAATTTAAAGCAAAGAAATATCAATTTTATGATGCCCACCATATTCACCAGACCATAGGATATAATTACCACGAATTTTGAAAGTGGGTTCCTAGAAAGAAACGTTTTTGAAAGAGAATGTAAGTATCCAATGTCTGTTTGTTAGAATAAGTAGTATTTTTGCGCTGATCTAACACGAAATAATATATTTTATAAAACCGCAAATAAGGTAAATCATTCCAATTTTGGGGCGGTCTTAATTATGCCGTATAGACTAGATTTATTTGCAGTTTAAATGAATGCTAAGATTTGTTAAGAAATTAGATATGTAAACTCAATTTACAGGGTCGTATTTTTTTCGGAAACATTCAATTCTTATTAAGTTTGTGGTGAAATATTTGAAGTTTAAAAACTCCTTTAAATCTAGCGAACAAAGTAGAAAAATGACATTTTAAAAGTATATATATGGAGTCAGTTTCAATAAGCTTTTAAGATTTAAGCTTTCCAACGTCAAAAAATAAATTGTTTCATTTTCGTTTGTTTATGTCCTCTTCAGCTCCTACAATACAATGTAATCCTCCAGCTATTACAATATATCCCAGCAGTTACACCCTCATTTACGTGCAGAAAAGTTTGTATCCAATTTTTCTATATTGTTGCTTTTTGTTTTTAAAGTTGCGTTTTTTTTTTTTTGTATTTTGCCGAATATGCTGAAATAAAGCACATAATATATACTGTGACATAAGCATTTTAAATATTTTTTTCTCACTATATACCATATATGGGAGTGTCATCATAGGTGAATATAAAATGAACAATTAAAGAAAAAAAAAAATTAACTGTTTCATCACCATTTTTATTGTAATTTTTCTTTTATTTCCTAAAATTATTAAAAGCTATGGAATATACACGCTCATCCACACAAATTTTTGTATAGGTACACCTTAGCACACAATAGAAGAATTTTTTTTTTGTTTTTTTTGCATGTAAAATAACTTTTGACAAAATTTTATACAATAAGTTTTTTCTTATCTAGGTCATTTCCTTTCATATTTTCTCCGTACATTGTATAACGAATATAATATATAGGAAAAAGTTAAAAATGTTAGTTATATAATTATTTTTTAAGTAAAAATGTGTAATTTAAATAATTTTTTTTACTTTTAATAAAATATTTTGTAGAATTTTGTACGGTAATTTTAAGTTTTTTTTTAAAAATTGAAAGAAGTAACTCAATTAGATACAACGTGTAACTTTTGATGAACTTCTTTTCTAAATTTTTATATTAAGGAAACAAAAAGCTCCATATTGCTTGTTTATTTTAGAATTCCAGAATATTTCAAATTTGTTAAAATTTTTAAACTACAATTACATGTAATTTTTACAAATTAAAACTTTATATTTTTATAAATTCTATATAGTTCATGTAGTCGTATATTATACAGGCTCTACACAGTGTCTACAAAACACAACACTACAATAGAAGTATGAATTTACAAAATGCGCCCCTGTAATATACAAGCGTCTCTGTTTTCAATAAAAATATAAAATTATTGTAAATTCCAAATTATTTGTACGCTTAAATATGTAAATTGTTAAGTGCTTGAAGTTGTTAATTGTCTTATAAAACTCTGAGAAATTGAATCTTTTGTACCTCGTCGGCATGCGTGGGCACCTAAATGTTCTAAAATATGTTATGAAAATGAAATTTATAATCTTCTGTTCTGTATATGATTAAGGCTGTTAACAATAGTTCTATTATATTTTGTGTTCTTGAAGCAAATGAATGTCGTAATAAATGTCGTAATAAAACAAGATGTCATAAAAATTATTAAAGTTCGTAAGTTATTCCATATTTTCAAGATAATGTTCTTCAAATAAATAATTTTCAAATCAGTACATGCAAGTAAATGTAAATGTTGATAATTAATTTGCATAATTAATTAAAATAAATTCACATTCAATATTGTAGCAAACTTCTTATTACGCAGACAAAGATTACCTTAGCAGTACTTAAATTGGATGTGTATAAATTATGAATAAATCTATGAAATTATGATCATTCAACAAAATATAAATATACATACGTAGCTCAACAATATTATAAAAATTTAAAGCAATAATTATAGAAAGATTGAAGATTTCGTCTTATTTACGTGTTATTTAAGTATACCTTATTAACCCTATTGTCCCACCAATATATATGTATTCGTATAGATACTCAAAATGTTATAATTATCGTTCTCATTGCACCCTTAAAATTGATTTGTAAAATTAGTTATTATTTTATTTAACAGTAACTATACTATGACAGTGACTATCTAATATTTCAAGTGCCTCTAATACACAATTCAGCAAATATGAAAAAAAAATTTAAAATCCTCTTAAATTTCTTTCCGTTCCTGTTTTCAAAAAATTGGTCTAATGCGCTTAATGTGGTTAATTCACTTTGTTGTGTTTAGGTTTAATAAGAAAAGTAAAAATAGTACGTCAAACTTATACCTTATACATATGTATGTATAAGTAAAATAAAATTTTTAACCACGCGCTGCCACATACAATTTTTAATTTATGGGAATTTTCTTTTTTAAAAAAACTAAAATTAAAAAAAACCGCAATTATAAATATTTATTGTTGTGATTTCTAAAAATAAACAAAATTTTTTTAATGATAAAGGAAGTAACCAAAAAAAAAAAATACAAAACCAAATAGATAAAAAATCCGAAACCGGGAAAATACTTGAAACGAAAAAAGGGAAAAACCGTATACAAAAATAACACGGGGAAAATATTATGTTTGTTTAGTCAACTTTATATATGCGATACCCATGCACATAATATTGTAAATGACAAAATAATAAAGCCGTTATACTAAAAAAATGTTTAGTTAACATAGGACAAGGCTATTATTAGGGTTATTATTAGAATAATTTGGTAAAAATTTGAGTATTTTCTTATAAAATGGTAACACTTTTAAACCATAATTGTGATGTATTCCTTAGATTTGTTATGCGAGTATTAATTTTTTACAACAATTTGGCGTTCTGAACGAAATCCTGTACGTCACGTGGTTTAAAGTCATAAATTCGTTTTCCCGGTCGAATTATGTTTACGCACAACGCAGTGGCGTTTTATTCTCCGTACGGACATAAAACAACATGGAGTTTTTCTTTAGGCATAATTAAATTTCCTCGTCCATCTTTGAAGTTCTTGAGTCAATCGTTTGTGGCGTTAATAGTTTATCGATTAATTCAGCTATATATTTCTTTTGAGAAAAGTGAAGCATTAAATATCTTGAGAAAGTTATTTATTGGTGCAAGCTCACTCGAAGGCGTTTTCAATGCTACAAACTAATTCATTTCTCCTTTTCCAGAACTGCCGACTGACATCATGTCATACAATAAGTTTTCTTTCAACCTTGAATCATGACATATACATGTAAGACTTCTTTCAGAACACTCGTCTCAACCTCTTTTATCTTGAATTGAGCCTCTCCTCGAAAGGGCCTAAAATTATATTTAGTTTTTTTAAATAAAAATTTCAATAAACTTGAAAACACCTTTATTCTTTAATATTAGTTATAAACGAGTCAACAAATTCACTTATATTCTTAAAAAATTATATATAAATTGCTTACATAGGTTAACCCATAAAAAAAAAATTATTCAAATTCAGTAAGCTGCTCATCCAGTCTTCCGTAATTAAATACATATGTGTGTATGTACCGGTTAACAAGAACTTTTATATATCATTTAATTGGAATACATGGTTCTATCCTTATGCATTGCATAATTTAAAAAAAGAAATGTACTAGGTACACGTGCTGAACAATTTAAATTTTTAGTGTGAAATCATCATATTTTTTTGTAAATATAATATCAAGTAGGTATGTGCTCTAGTCAACGGCGCAATCACTGGTATAATAAAAAAAATTTCAAAAGTACTTTCATATACATACATAACAATGTATGTGTATACGCTGTTATAAGGCGGAAGATTAAGCGAAAAAAAATTTCGTTTTTTAATAAAAATGGAAATGAAGAAAAAAAAAAGAACTGATTTATCCTTTTTTTGCTCTCTTATCCTTTGGGAAATTTCAAATTGTTATTATGTACTTAGTCCTTTTCTATTGTAGCGTGCAGTTACTGTATTATGCATAAAGATTATATATAAATATAGTTGGCACGCTGATGATTATGGTATACATATGCAATAAGAGAACGCAATCATTGTATAATATTCAAAAATAATTGATAAGTGAACAATTTTTCTCTATCCGTGCACTTTTTCTTAACGTTTCTTTTAATACACGCCCTTCTACTCCCTCAATATTCCTTCATAGTAATTAACCCTTAATTGATAGCGTATTCATCATTTTGTGTTCTAATATTCCTTTTTAATAGAAGAAGGATAAAAAATTGTTACTCACTTTTTTTTGAACGAGTTCTTAAATAATTAAGACTGTTTTGGTATTTGAAAATAAAATATGAGCGTTTTTATGTTAACAGTCGAGGGTTAATAAAAAAATAGGAAAGTTGGTAAAAATGGAATTAAATATAATTTTTTATTAGCATTATTTTTATTACTTTTTTTTTATTTTTTCAGTACTTTCAAGGACCATTTTTAATTGTTGTCAATTAAAAATTATATTTCAACCATTAAAGCGTATAGTAGCGAAAAAATACTTGAAGAATATGAAAAAAATATTACAGTAGGGTAGGTTTCTCGTTTATTTTTTAAGTTGTTTTTTTTTTTTTTTAAATATATATGGAAAAACAGAAAAAATCTCTGGTCAAATGCCGATATAAATATAAATGAATACTTAATAAGATTATAATTTAGTTTAATTACTTATAGATTTTATTTTATGTTTTAGGATTATTATGCGAATATAAGTTAATGTGAAGTTGGCAACAATAGATAACTTCAGTACGTAATGTCAGTAAATGCTGGGTGATGCATTTATTAGAGGCAGAATGACATCATAAGCGGTCACTAAAAAAGTGAAAAAAAGCAATTGAACAAAATCACAAAAGTGAATAAGTATATGCTTACATTTTTAATATATATAGGTCTGCATTTATAACAAATATTCAAGTTATTAGCTATGACTAAACTTTAATCGCTATATTTTTTTTTATTTTTATTTATTTTATTTATGTTTAGCTCAAACATTTTACATAACTTAAAATTAAGGAATGAATATACAGATACATATTTTTTCGACAGAACAAATTTTTGACTTAAAAATTAAATTGAAAAATTATACAAAATAAAACTTATTAGTAATAGTATTCCATTAAATATGAATGTAGACAATGGAAAGCTAAAACAAGAATTTGTTAAAATAAAGTAAAGGGTTATACTTAACTATAAGTAAATAGAAGCTTTTTCATCGTGTCTTTCTTCAGTGAAAAGTCAAGTCTGTGTTTGTGTTTGTTGCATAAACGCAGCATTCTGCTGACAGGTTCATGTTTCCCATAATTAGTCCTATGAAAAGGAACCATGAAAAGATCCGGGGAACGAGACCTAGGGTTGGAGTTAAACACAATTTTATTTAAAATGTCGGGGGAGATTAAGTCAGTTTTCATAAGCTGAAAAATGAATAACAAATCCGCGACGTCACGTCTTTTACCCAGTGTGGGTAGGTCAATTAATTTGAGTCTGTGCTCGTAAGGTGGAAGAATGATGGGGTCCTCCCAAGGAAGAAGGCGCAGTGCGAACCTCAAAAAATTTTTTTGAATAGACTCAATCCTATTAATATGTATATCATAATAGGGTGACCATACTTGTGAAGCATATTCAAGATGAGGACGGACCAGGCATGTGTAGAGTTATTTTAAGACATAAGGATCATTAAACTCCTTTGACCAGCGTTTAATGAAACCTAACATCGAGCTTGATCTGCATATGATATGATTATAGTGGTTTATAAATGATAACTTGCTATCGAAGCAAACACCCAGGTCCATTATTGAATCAACTCGACTAAGAGCTTGGCCATTCAAAGTATAGTTTGAAAAAAATCGCCGTTTTTGCCTAGAGTAACATTTGTGCACATTTACTTACATTGATTTTTAGGTTGTTACTTGAGCACCAGCCGTAGAAGCGGTTAAGATCATTCTGAAGACACAACGCATCATTTGTAGAGCTTATTTTTTTAAAAATTTTCATGTCATCAGCATATATTAATACCTCACTGTGCGTTAGCATAGAAACAACATCATTAATTGAAATTATGAACAGCAATGCACCTAAGTGACTACCCTGGGGTACACCAGAATTAGACGAAAGAGGCGAGGAAATTGCTGAACGAAAGAGGACACTGTAAGTCCTGCCAGAGAGATATGACTTTATCCATGCTAAGAAGTTGTCAGGGAATCCTAAGAGTTTCAATTTTAAAATAATAATTTCATGTGGTAGTATGTCAAAGGCTTTGCTAAAGTCTGTGTAAATCACGTCCGTCTGATACCCATTTTCCATATTATTTGAGAAAACTGTCGTGGCTTCCACTAAATTAGTCACTAAATTAGTCTTTTTCAAGAAGCCATGCTGACGCGCACTAATGAATGGCATACAATGAAAATAAATATTGTCATATACCATCAACTCAAAAACCTTAGGAATTGCCGACAGTTTGGCTATAGGACGATAGTTTGACACGCCATTTTTATTATTTTTTTTATGGATTGGCCTAATGAAAGCTTCCTTCCACACGGACGGGAAAATACCCGAAGAATAAGACTTATTAAAAATTAAGGTTAAGATGGGCGCCAAAGAAGAGCAGCACCTGCTCAAAATAATCTCAGGAACTCCATCTGGTCCAGGAAAAGGACTAGAACCCAAATTAGAAAGATATTTTTCAACCGCAAAAGAGTTCGTGACAAAATTTGTAAAGGTAGTTTTAGGATAGTTCTCAATGTGCCGAAAGTTGTCGACATTTAATTGATAAGATGAAAAAGAGTAAGATTCGGCGAAAAAGTTACGAAAAAATTCAGAAATAATATGGGAATTATAACTTGTATTCCCGTCAAATTTCAAGAAATATGTACATATTTAGTTCTTTTGTTGTTGTAGCGATTCGAGATCTGTAGTCGTGTTGCCGATTTTTGGTCTAGATCTCAATAGTAGTTGATTTAGTTGAGTCTCACCGGTACCGATCGCCGTGGGAGGAATTTATGAATTGATATTGTTACATTCCAATTAGGTATTGTTTCCGCATCATGATTAATTGCTATATCAAAGTTTATTATACACAATTGCTAGATCATTTTTTAACTGTTATATTCTATAAGACATAAGTTATCATGTATTACTGCATGTTTTTACTGTTATACTGCATATTCTTACTGTTATACTCTATAATGTTATACTGAATATTCTTACCGTTATACTCTATTACTGTTATATGCTATTAGACAGAAGCTATCTTGTTCTTTATTGGAAAAATAATTGTAAACCAATTATCCTCTAGTCAATCCCACTATTTTTAAGTCTTATGAACGATTCTTAGTGGTTCTTTTCCGTTAACACGGTTAAAAGGGTACAATAAATTTTGTTTTTGCAGAGAATTTACTAAATGTTTTATTAAGTAAATAAATATTAAAATATTTAACAAAGTGCTATGTTTTCCCTAATTACAAGATGTTAAAATCATAAAAATCGTAAATTTTTATATAAATTTAGAATCCGGAATCTGTACAAGGAATTAATTTTTAATATAATAAGTTTAATTAACTTAAAACTATATATGAATACAATTAGGAACTTTATATACAACTAAGAACACTTAAGTGTAGTTCTTATTTTATTACGTAATTTCTCTATACTTTCTATAATATACATTATAAATATTATAATATTCTATGAGATTATGAAAATATTATTAATGAAATTCATTTATAGTAAAAAATTTAAATCGGATCCATTAAATTAAATTGTTAAAATTAAGATTATCAAGACCCTAGAGAGAGAACAATCTTATAAAGTATGAGAACAATAAATGCGAATATTAGATTCAATATGATTTTATATGAGATTAAATGGAAATTTTGAAAGATATTCGTATAGAAGTATTTAAAAATATTATGCATAATGAAAATTTATTATTGGAAATGTGAGTTGCAATTTTATTTAAAATGCAAATCAGTTATGTTATTTCCAAGGATATTATATTAAAATATTGTTATTAATAAAATTATGGCATTATTCAAATTAATTTTATGTGATTTGAGAAGGAAAATTTGAATCTTATATAAATAGTAATAAATTTGAAATAATACTCTTAAGTACTGCTCGCACATATTTTTTATTTTCTCGAACATAAATTACTTTCATAATTATATTTATGAGAATAATTTCATCAGATAAAAATTAAAATATAATTAAATATTTTTAAATTCTTATATTTTAGATTGCCAAGCAAAATCGTCATCATTTATCCTCAACATGAATGAGAAGAACTGATTGGCTCATTCTTTCCATTATCCGTATGAAGAATTTTAAAAAGTTCTACTGGAAAGCCGTAACAAAATTTCCCGTAACAATTTGATGAATAAAAACTATATCAGAAAATCTTGTGAGCCCCCATATATTCAATATCAATATCAATAGCACAGAAAGGCACGTAAACATGACAAGTGTACTCCGATGTTTGCCTAACATATAATAAATAAGCACGTTTCCCAACATAGGGGAAATCATTTGGTAGTAATCGTCCATAGACGTGGATAATATTACGAAATATGTGCTTATTTAGGCCTTTAAGAAGATGTTGTAAGGTATATATAATTAAATTTCTGTTATATTGACATAAATTTTAAAATTCCGCTAAAAATATAGAAATTATGTTCTTTTATACCCACATATTCTGAGCAGATTTGCCAGCTAAAGTGATTGCTTAAGATTCGAAATTTTAACTAACTATTACTGCAAGAAATCTCAATCTTCTACAAAGAGTATTATGCATTAAATAAATTAAATGAAATCAGCAATTTGTAAAAAAAAAAAAAACGTAAAGTGTATTTATTCATTCATTCGGATTTAAGACACAAAAAACGAGTGAGGGTGAATAGCATATTTAATTTAAAATAAAACTGCATTATATAATTATTTTATTTATTTAAAAGATTAATATTTAATCCAAATATTAAATACTATTGAGATTTTAATCTGAAATTATCGGCAGATTTTCATATATTCAACAGATTGTCTTTATTGCTTGTGCTATACTCATTTGTTGTTCTCAATAATTACAATAGTGTATGGCATATATTTAGTATGTTTGGCACTATTATTCCATTAATACCTTAATGTTCTCAATAATATATACCTAATATTTTACATACTTTATAAATAATATTTTTTTCTTATTAATATTACATATTAATAGTCTGATATTTAACACACACATTGAACACATACAATTATTTATTTGTGGTAAATGTTGAGTATAATTTTAGAATAAATTTTTTATATTTAAATTTTCCTTTCATAAAATAATATAGATTTTATGATAGCAAAAATATGCAAAACTGCGCTTTATCTTTTTGAATCGAATTTTTGAATACACACATATATATTATATATATATTACGTACATACAGTCGAACCCGATTATAAACACATCGAAAATTGCATGATTTTTGTTTACTAATTCTTGGTTTTTCTTATAAACAAGTTCAGCTACAAGCACAAAGTTTGCTTCTAAAGCGAGTTTTCGGCCCAGGTGCATAACATGACAAAAATTTTTAATATACAAATGACATTTCGTGTAGACAGTTAAAAGCTTGTTAATGAAAAATTTTTTGTGTTAAAGTTTGTTTTTACATATAAAAGGGGTTCAATATAAAGTATAGGAATACGTGACTAACGACAAGTTTATTTGCATAAACTGTTTTTGTTCCTAATCGGTGTGTTTATATGGCGGCTTCGGGTGACTACCATCTGCGTCTTTATTGTTTCTCTCAAAGTACTTATGTATATCACAAAATTTATAAGAGTTATAACACAATATTCTCTTATATAATATTAGCAGCGGTGCGATGTACTATACTACAAAAAGAATATTATAAGTGTGTAAATTAGGAACAAAAGAAAAATTCAAACCAATTTTGATTTGCTAATAAAAGTGTTTTGCTTTTATGAGAGGTGCTTATTTACGGGACCGACTGTAGGTAACTACATATTGCAAAAAATCTATCGAAGTATGAATTTCAATTATATAGGTTATGCATATTTAATATATTTTCACATTTTTATGAATTATAAAATTGTATAGAACTAGACGTGGTTATTATACAAAATTCATTGATTTGTGAAATTGGTTCATATATACGAGTATGTAAGTACTTAATACTTATGTACGAGTATAAAAATTATAATTTTAATCCATATAATATTACGGTACACGCATGTATGAACTGTTTGTGGATGCAATCATACAAGTATAATAGATTTTAAATTTTATATGACAATATTTTATCAGCTACATCGCATACAATAATGTAGGTATTGTGTTGATATCAAAGTTAGAATTTCTGAAAGCCGTCTAATTTTTTATATGTTTATTATTAGCTCGGTAAATGTGTTTGGGAGTACTGTCGAGAGTCAGACATCCTATATAGAGAACGATACTATATTTTTGATCATATTTAAGGAACTAATTCACGTATTTGCTTGAAATTTTTGTTCTGTTATATTGTGCGGAAAATACAACTATGGAATCGGTTGTTGATTGATGCCAATCCACTTTTTTATGGTTTTAATTAAAATATTCTACTTATTAAATTTATTTGAATGAAAAAATTAATCACCATGAAATTAAATATTTTTATGTATTTATAATATGAGCTATTATGAAAATATTTTATTAAAAAATGAAAGGAAAAGGAGTTTCAATTATATTTTAATTTTTTTTTATTTTAATAATAAATTGTTGATCATGTAAATTAATATTATTTCATGCGGTAAATTTATAAAATATTTTTATATTTATAAATAAATAAATAGTTTCAGATGATTGATTATGATGATAAGCATTTCGTATGGATAAAACAAAATAATGCCATTCAGCCACGAACGTCAAACATCTAATAGCCTCTGTCGCAATTGTAATAATTCATGAATAGGATGCGAAAAGAGAGACGGGTTTAGTTATAAATTACTAGACGACCAGATGTATAAATTACTTGAAAAAAATATTACAATTATTAGAACAATAAAAAGGCAGAGTTCAATGTTTGCAATTGCAAGTATTTACCGGAACACGTTTTGGAAGTATATAAAACCCTGCTTTCGGAATAATTATAATGATCGACATTTGATAGTTATCAAGAATTAGGCGTTTCAATTGACACATGTCAATCGTTCGGCAACTTTTTTTTTATAATAAGATTTTAATTTTGTGATATTTGAGGTCAGTTTTTAGTAGGTCTTTGAAATTCAATGATGATGGTAGAATATTCCGAAGACAGTAATATTTCGTAAGTATTATTTTAGAAAAAAAAATTTTACGCCTACAAAAATAAAAAATTTAATAAAAAAATATTTTAGGTGGAGCCGTTCTTTTACTTTAATTAGTTATTATCAGGAAAATTAGTTGATTAGTGCAGCGGAAAAACCAAAAATAACTTTATGGAGAAACGTTCACAAAATAATTACTGATGGTTCTCTAAATATTTAAAATTTCGTTCGCAAAAATCAAATGACAATCAACAATTATATGAAAATTGTAACTATCAAATGGATTGTTATCGACATTTGAGGTCTCGGATGACGTTCACTTTAACTATGCTGACATAGTTAGTCTTATTCCTTTAAACGATTTTAACATATTAACCATCATAATTAAATATCATTTACGAAGAAGCAGCCGAATCTAATTTAACATGCATAATATCCGAAAACGGCCGAAAAATTTGTAGAGTTTTAACGTCACTTTACAAATTTAGTTGGAAATTACTAGTTTTATGACGTATTTTGGATTATCTCCATCTTGACTCAATAATTTACTTTCTTTAATTAATTTATTATTATTGTTCATTAAATTTATTTACATCCTTCCTACGGGTACCAAGATTTTTGGTATTCTAATATGAAATTATAAAAACAAATTTATTTTTTTTTCTCAAATAAAATTTCCACGAAATATTTTTCAAAAAAAATTCCTTAATAAATTTAAATTTTCAATTCAATAAAAAAATATGTATGTAAATATGCGTATATCTTTGGGCACTCGTGTATACATATTAAGTTAATCTGAATTTATATTATAAGTTTACAATCATAAATTAAATCCTTATTTAAAATAATATTATCCTTTTTTTCCATTCGTTCATAATTTAAATAAATAAGGGAAAAACAACAATTTTTTTTTCTCCTTAACCTCAAATTCTTAAGAATTTATTTAAATAATTTAATTCTCAGACGCGGGGTTTAGGGTTTTGATGGTATTCGATGCTTCATTCGATGCACAGAGTGATAGAATGAGTCCAAAAACAATTTTTTTATTCTGAAACCATTTGTCATTTTTATTATTTTTTATAATTTACGCGGTTTGGCTCAGGTTTTCAGCTCTTTCGTCCTATAATATTTATGGCATTATAATTAATCTTATAGAATATCAGTTTTCAGTTACCATCAAGTAAACTATGCTTAAAGAGAAAATTTGTTTTGAAAAAGATTTGATATTACACGAATACCTTTTAAGAAATCCACCATGTAGCCTCACAACTCGAGAAAAAGTTGATTCCCCAGACTATATTTTTTGTTTATCTGGATCTATTCTATCATTCTACATAATCATTCCAGATTATCATTGAATCTCGCATACCCTGTATTCATATGACCCTATAGACCTACTTAAATATACAATTTTTTCTATAATATCAATTTGAGTTATGAACACAATAACAATTTTAGTCTATGCACGTATATATGTGTATTCTATGCCTTAAATAATATCCTTTAAATCCATAAGAGTAACCAAATCCCAAAATTGGAGAAAAAAAGATAAAAATGAACATGAAATAGAAATCAGTAACCAAGATATAGAAAATTAAATTGTCAATACTAATACTTATTGTATAAACAACAAAAACAAGAAAAAAAGGATCCAAAATGAACCTTCGGGATAGTATAAAAAAAATAAATTGATAAAAAATATGGATGGAGTAAAAAAAAATATTAAAAATTTTTATAGAATTTGTGCTCAAAGTTTTTCTATGCCGACCTTGAATTTGTTTAAATTTTAAAACTTTTTTTTTTAGTAAGGATATTTAGGATAATGTAATTTTTATTCCAGATGCTCTTTTCGAAGAAAAAAAAAAGTGTTATACAAGCTGACAGCAGTATAAGCTATAAGACAGTTGTGGTCTACCAAATCCGCAGGGTTTTTAAAGTAGCACGTTATTCTTGGAAGAGTGTAATAATTACAGTCTGCTTGTGTTTATATAACTTTGCTTTCATGTTTATATGGTAGCTATCCAGACCAGTGCAGTCATTCCATTAAAATTTTTCAAAATATATGTATTAGATACACGTTTACAAAATTTCATATATACGAGTATATTTATTAGTTTTTGATATATTTAAAATAATTTCCTTGAGTTGTATGGCAGCTAGCCGAAAATGTTATCAATGAAGAAGTCTTACCTGGCAGAAGAGAAACAATTTGTGAAAGCTTGGTATGACGGACAGCAAGAATACATGTTCATACTACAGACGACTCCTTCAAGTGGTTACAAACTCAATTCCGAAGTTAATATAGCCTTTACGTGCAGGATATTAACACGATCCGTTGAAATAATTTAGTTACCACGTAATTTTTTAATTTAGTATAAACCTTAAAATAATAAGTTAGTCGACTTATATACTAAATTAAAGTTTATGAAACGGGGGATACGAAAAAATTTTATTCTAGAAAAATCATACTGAGAACTGTGCGAAATTTTTATTGCTGTACAAGTTTCCTAAATACATGTATAGGAGATAAAATAGATTGACGGACAGAGTGATTGACGGAGAGAGTTTTTGTCAAAATTTTTCGGAAATGTACTAAAAATGAAATGTTCTATATATTTCCCTTAAGTATATTTTTCCCATATACTATGGATAGAAAACTTTTTTTTTAATTCTGAGCACATCAATATTGGAGTGAAAAATTTCTAGGAATAAATTTGTTTTTCAAAATCAAAAAAAAAATTTCATAGAAAACTTGTTAATTAATTTTTTATTAATTCTTTATTTATTTTTAAATCCCTTGGATGTTGACTGCCTAATTTGTTACCCCTAAAAATTTTTTGCCTATATTTTTCTTTTATGTTTTTCTAGAATTAAAATATGAAAATTTCAGCAAAATAAAATGATGAGTGAAGATTTAAATATTATGAATTATTATCTCCACCCTCCCCCCTCCTGAAGTGTTCGGCAATTTTCGACTATATACATATTAGCCATGAGAGAGAAAATTAATGAAAGTAAATCAATTTTCAAGTCTATGTGAGTTTAATAAATTTAATTTATTAAAAAAATTATTCTTTTATATATTTTTTTTTTGTTTACACATACGTCAAATTAATTATTTAATATGGTGCAGGCTAGTTTAACCATAGAAAAGTGGGATGAAGGGTATTTGTTTGTATTCAGTTATAAGAGAAGTTCGGAATAAAACTTTCAGTTCTCATTTGTGCTACAGTCGAAAGTTTTAATTTTACAGATAAATATCGGGAGTAATTTTGAAAATGGGAAACTTGTAGAAAATCGGAAATGTAGAAAATGGAAATTTAGAAAATCGGAATCCCAGATGTCGAAAACATTTCGAGAAACATTGAAAAAAAGAATAAGTGGCGAATTATATGGTAATAAAGCTTTGTATTAATTTTTCGGAAACATTCCCAAATTCGGAAAAATATTTCTCAAACGTGTAAGCAGAAATACTATACAGTATAACTTAATATTATTTTTCACAAGTTATTAACAACCTTTCTGTCCAACAAAAGGTTGTACTGTTCTTGTTATTTAAAAATTGGGTCAAGTTTGGGTCCCCTTGATATTCTCATATACGCACAGAAGGTTTTAACGTATTTTACCATATGGTAGCATCGTAGTCTGAGCAGGTTTCGAAATGTTTTTAGGCTTAATTTTTTGAACATTAGATAAGAAAATCATCTCGACTATCTTTATCACGCAACACGTTGAACCAGGAATGAGCTTATTGCAAGAATACTGTGTAGTTCTGGTTCTCACTTATTTTGCTCTAACACTAATAGGACTGTTCCTACGATTAAACTATTTACAAATAAATTTTCTATTTCGTTTATAATACAAAACTTTTCTTAATTTCATTATTAAAATTTACTTATTTTATAATTTCACTTCTTCCTATGGTGATTAAGTTTTTCCTAATGAATTATTGAGTTTTTCCTAACATATATTTATTGATGTAAATATGGGGTTATGTAACAAATAATATTCGAACAAATTGCTAATTGAATAAGAAAATAAAATTTTTGAAAGATGAAAAAGTTACAAATAAAGTTTTTTTTTTCTTATATATTTTGTGTAAAATTAACTATGTTTTCATATTATTATCACGTTTTATTTGAAACGAAAGTTTTTTTTGTTACTTAACACAAAGAATTTTCATAATATTACAATTGTATATATATGTACATATATTACACATGTATACATGCACATCATTAATTTATTATTAATGTTATACATGATTTTTCCGTGACTTACAATTTATATAAATTTATATATATAAATATATATGTGAAAATTTTGTTATTATTTTAACATTGAATATCTTATAAATTTCATTATTGTTATACAATATATAATTATTATATAATATATAGCATTAAATAAAATATACAATGTATATGATATTGAATTATTGTGGCTAGAATGTTGAATTATGAATTCAACATTCTAGCCACAATAATTTTGGATTTTATAATTTTGGATATCACTTTGACCTTCTAAAAGATTTCGGATTTATTCTGTACATGTATACATAAATCTGTATGCACAATGATAATAATAACAATAATAATGTATTATGAATGAATATTCTTTAGTAGAACATTAATATAACAAAAGAATCTATATTTAAAATATGCTCTTGATTGGATAATTTTGTAAATTTAATATTTGTATGTATTTTTCGCAATAACTGCCGAAGCATAGTGGTAAGAAAACGGCTCATATACTAAATTAAAACTCAAGATTAATTAAGGTAAAAATGCTGCCAACTGTGGCAGCTAACTGCGTGTTAGAATTATACAGAAGGCTATACAATGCTATGCATCACCTTAAAAATTCGTATTTTATAAAGTCATATGATTCCGAAATCTGAGTAGATTATAATTAATGTAAATATTCTTGAGAAAGTCACCTCTCTCTATGACACAGAACTGGAATTATACTTACAATTTCAAGAAGTATACAAAAAACAGTCGAGATTGATTTTAAGTGTAAATAACTCCGAACAGTCTCAGCTATTAAAATTATTTCTATACAATCGCATATAGCAGTGCAGTTCGATACGTGACACCCTGTATATAAAAGTAAGTTTAAATACAAGTAAGGTAAGTGTCCCTATTACTGACATACTTCGCAACAAATTCAACTTTGGCGTGAGATATTTTATATGTGGGATACAATAAATGATCGTGTTTCCGATTTTTTGAATAATTTGGATAATTGAGAATAATGTTTTTTATAAAATTATTTAATCAAAATATTTTTTAATTCATAATTTTTCGATTAAAAATGAAAAGCAAAAATGTTCCTAATATTGACATAACCGCAAATGTTTGTGTCTATTACTGACAGTTTGTGTTCCTAATACTGACAATGTAATTTCATATGCTGTAATCTATATTCTATATATGAATAATGGTTAAAATGGTTAAAATGATAATATTAAATAAAAATGGAATAATAATTTAGATTTCTACGGATATTTCATCTTATTTAAAAAAAAATTAAAAATGAATAAAAATATAATTCAAACAAAAATAAAAAACATATTTTTTATTGAATTAAAGGTAAAAATATGTGAAATTCAGCTGATTTGAATTTATTATTACTGTAGAATGTACTTTTACTAGTAGTCTTAATATGCAACAATGAATAAATAAAAATTTTTAAAAGAAATTTATGAAAATCTAATTCGAAATGACATAATGTTTTATAAAGTATTATAAGTAATATTTGCTACAAATGTATTCTTATAAATAATACCTAAAATATGATGTACCATATCACACGAAATTATAAGAAATCAGATCAATATATTCTAAAGCTGCTAATAAGCCTTTTCTAAAGCTGCTTTTTGCTTTAACAAAAACTATTTATGTATTCAGTACGTAACGAAAGCAACCCATTCTCAATTTTTAGAACAACATTTTGGTTATTAAAAAGGACTACTTTTCTTATTTAAAGAGAACCATTTCCGTTGTGATATTTGCTATGACGTTAACGTTTACTGTAATTTTAAAGCTTTTTTTTAGAAACCGAATTGTACTGTTTTATTGACAGTATTGAATACAATATTGATACACAATTTATTAGACGAATATCACTAGAAACATGGTCGAATTTTAAATGTTTCTAATACTGACAGAAATTATTTGTTAAAATTCTTATTTATTTAATGTTTTTACTCCGAATTACTTATAAAATAAGATAAAAAATAATCAAAATATTTAATTTAATATAAATACATATATTTTTAACCCTCAAATAAGTCAAAAATCAATAAAAACAAAATCGGAAAAATTAAGCAAAAAGTATAAGAAATTCTCCAATTCAACCCACCATTGCTATGTCTATGGAAACAAAACTGATTTATGCTCAATATTTTGGAGTTATTTCAAAACTAAATAAAAGGAAGTATTGTGATAATTTGAATTAATCTAGAAATAAAAATATATATATATGCTGTATAGAGAAAATCTCTTAATAATTATAAAAAACCTCATATATGTCAGTATTACCGCCACTGTCAGTATTAGCTACACTTACCTTATATAATATTTAAATGTTACCCAAAAAATTTTACAAGTGTACATTATTTAGTAACCAAATATATATAAGTACATACAAGGTCAAATTTCTATTTTTTTTAAATTCTTATATGAGTTCAAAAGGACTAAAATTACACCAATTTCAGAGGGTTATTTTTTTTTTTGCTATTATTTGTATACTTAACCTCATAATATACAAAAAATATAAAGAGAAACATTTAAATTTTTTTTTTGGTATTAAACAAATTCTGAACACGTATTTTATGTGTTCTTTTTTTCTGTTTTATTCCCAACGAAAGTATAATCGAACATTTTCGTGTTTTTTATAAAAATTTTCTTGGTTTATCCATTAACAGCAATAATATACTTATATACATAATTATTTGTATGTATAAGTATCTAGAATTTAAATACGTTCGATATAGTACAAATAACAATATCGTATTCAGAAGAGAAATTCCAAGTTTTATTGCACCTAATTGTTATATGCTAAAATTTTTAAATTTTTCATCAGTAAAAATAATAGAAGAACGCCGCAATATTTGCTCGAAATGTCAGAGAATTTGTATGAGTACATTATAGTTATTGCTTGTTCAATTCAAAAGATCAATGATTTGATAAATTACGGTTTTGAAGAAAAACGCTATATCAAATATTTGAAAAAAGAATACGAGTTTTAGATAACAGTTAATTTTAACCGCCATTTGTTATTTCAATGTTCAACTATGCTGTGTACCGGCTGAAAAAGCATCTGCCTACCTTTTTGTGTTTGCAGAATTTAAAAAGTGTTTATATGATTTCAATACAATAAATAATCAAAAAATGTCATTTATGGGGTTCTAGGGTGTTATATATTTTAAAGGGGATGGGGGAGGGGGGCTTCTCAAAGGACTTTATTCAGATTTCTATCTAAAAGTGTGTAGAAAATTTCAATACTGACCGATGGGCGAACAAATCAGTTACAACCACCACAACTCAAAATTATTTAGTATAGTGACTTAAGGTACAATAACAATTTAAAAAAATTGTACTCATACACACGAAATTTCAGTTTTTAACCATGCTTTACTATAATTTGTTTATTTTACTAATTACACCATAATGTTGACTTGTTTGTCAAAAAAAAAAATGAAAAATAAATTTAAACTTAATACAGACAAGGTGATAGAAAAAGTAAAAACATTTATAAAATTTCACACTTCTTATTTCCTATACTTTAATTAGATTTTAATTAAATTTGCTTTTCAGTATACCGACTGAGTAACAATTTGGATTAAAAGAGCGAAGAACATGCGGTTAAAAAATTATTCATGTTGCATAAGAGGCACAAATACGTATACATACTTCAATATCAAATGACGAATTTCCAATAAAAATTATCGTATTTATCGAACCATTACAAATTGGAATCAAGAATATACGAGTAATACTCGTATTATCAAGTAAGTATAATTTTAAGAAAATGAGTAATATTTAACTATGTGATATAAAGTTGAAAAAAATTAGGCAAGTCGGAATAATTAAATACACTTACTGTCACAACATTAAAATTTGATAAAAATGAGACAACAATAGTAATGTGAAATGTATGTCGAAATGGCTTTGTATTAGTAAAAATAGATGTTAGGTGTATAACACAATCTTAACTAAAGTACTCTACACAAAAGAGGAGTAGCTGGGAGGATTAGTTGTGTATATTTATTCCGATAGGTGGCATAATTTTTTTTTGCATGGTAAATGAATGTACGCTAAATTTTATATTTAAATTTCACTCTTTTATTACAGGAATTTCAAATTAAATAGCTAGTAAGCAACTAGCAAATTCTGTAAATTATAAAAATTTAAATTTTATTTAAAATAATTAATTTTTCTATTTACTCAACAATAGTACTACATATTTTAAATAAATAGAAGAAATGAACGCAATATTGAAAAATATTTGGAAAATAAATAAAAATTTTTTCTCTTTATTTTCACCAAAACAGATGAAACAATAATAATTAAAAAAAAATTTTAAATTAAAATTATTGCTAGAACAAAAAAAAACTAAATTCACAGAGAATAGAGAAAAAAAAAGTAATCATTTTTTTAATTTTCTTTGAAAATAAATAAAAATTATTTGTACGCTATAGAATGTAGAATAAATTAAAACAAACTAAATAGTAAATTATCCGAAGCTTAGTTTTTAAAACGCGTGCTTTTGAATTTATTAAGTGTTAGAAATTTATTATTAAATATTTTCAAAATTTAAAGATTAAAGAGAATTTGTCATGTGTATGGTAATTAAATTTTGATTAGACAACTTAAATATTTCCCGTAGCAGTTAGAAAGATTTCAATCTAAATAATCAACCAAAATGGCGACGTACATACGACGTATACATTTCCTGTCAATAAATTTTAAAACAGTATAATATTTAAATGAGAGCCACCGAAATACTCGATGCGATGACATACTGTAACTTTAAACTTTTAAAATTTTTGTTTCTCCTTGTTTTTTTTGTCTCTCCTTGTCAAAAGAGTACTTTTGATTTTGATTTGAGTATCAATTTCGGTATACGTTGATGTATCAAGATATTGGCGTATAATACGCGTACGTCGTAGTTCGTCATTAAAAGTTGGGTACTTAAATAAACATATACTGTATATAAGTATTTTAAAAATGAATGTGTCTACATAATTTTTATGAACCGCATGTTCAATACCCCGGTTGTGGTTAATTTTTCATTAAATTCAATAAAATTTCTTCAATGCGATTGGAATTATATCAGGAAAAAATAATATAAAAATAATTTTATGAAATTTCCTCTATATTTTACGTATACAATCATATCTGATATACATATTTGTGGTTAAAATTATATAATAGGTTTTTAATACCATTTATATACAGGAATTTGCTAATTTATTAATTTATTATTATATTTCTTGTATTAATTTATTATTATTTAAAACTATTTTCAAGGGTAGCATTTGCCTACATATATACATATTAAACAAATTCTGCTTTATTGCATAATCAGAGATATTATTATACAAAAAATTTAAGTGTTATATAAAAATTATGGATATAAAATTTGGTTTTAGAATTTTAAATTATAAAAATTAAACAAAATTTTCCTTAAAATATTCGATTATATTTTCTTATAGAGAATTGTTAATATTGCATATACTGAGGCGCAATAAAATTTAAATCTGTTGTTATTTTAAATAATTTAATTTCGAAAAAAAAAAAAACTAATTAAAGATTAATTAATTTCAATGGCCATTTGTTAAAAATTGAAAACTTGTTTAATTAGTTTCAATTGTTTTCTTTGAATTGAAATTATAATTGATTGAAATGGAACTGTTAATGACTTAATTTAAACAACAAAAGATTATTTCAATTATTATTTCTAAAAACAGTTTCCCATAATTTAGTAGTACCAGTATAGAAACTGTTCAATTATTCTAATTATTATGCTTTTCTGTTTCTTTATTTCATAATTAAAATATCTGGAAATTTACAATAATTTTTCTTAGTATAATTATTAAAATCGCCTTACACTCCCTTATCGTTGTTTAATCTTCTTAAAAATTAATTAAATTGCTTGTATACCTACTTAATTTCTAATTTTCAACAAAATAAATTAATATTCTATATAGTCATAATGACTAAACCTATTTTTATTATATAAAAGGACTAGCTATATAATTTTATTGTAATTAAGTACTAGTAGGAGTGTAGTTGTAGTATATAGTAGTAGGTAATGGTAAAATTTTAATAATAATAAAAAAAGCGACTCAAGGACATTCAAAATTGATTTTATTACAATCACTTTAATTTCGTAATTTCTTTTGATTTTTTTTTTTTATCAATTTTTGATTTATTTTCTTTCTTTGTTTTATTTGATTTTATTCTTATATACAAATTTCATAATAATCCTGTAGTTGACATGGTAATTAAGTAAGTATAGGTTGCTATGATAAAAATTCATATGACATTGAATATTTTTTAAGAGATTTTTTGTTTTGGGAGAATAAATTTTATGTCTTTGATTTTTTTTTTATTTTTTAGAAAATTTTGAAGGAGTAAAAGATATATTTAATTTGAATAGATGAGAAAAAGCTCATACACAAATTGGACGTTTATTCTGGATGGTTTCAAAAATATCAATTTATATATGCACACATGCTGAGCCGAATTTAATGTAAAACTAATTGGATTTCAGAGGTGCCACACACCAAAAATTAATTCACCTAGAACAGTTGAATATACTGAAGTAAATGGCAATGTTATATAAGATAATTTTGCATTTGTTTGAATTAGAAGTGAATTTTTTTAGTATTCTTCATTTTTTGAATGAAAATCATTCACATAAATGAGAATCGCTTTGATTTTTTTTTCTGGAAATACTCTTTTTTTCTAAATAAAGAATATTTTAGTATATATTAAGTGCTAAAGATTATGCCAATATAAATTTTTTGGTATACGTTCTCCATTACCGTAATTATGATAGTTATCGTAATTACTATAGATGTGTATCGTATGAATGTATGTCACAACTGCACATAAATGAATTCTAATTTGTTTTTCGTCAGCATCTACCACAAATATACCACGTTATATTAAATAAGTTCCAAAGTTTTTTCATTCATGGGGAAGAATATTACGTTAATTTAGTCATTTGGCTTCGTATACAACAAATTTTGAATTTCGACTTAATTTTAGGTTCTATCTTATCATTGTACCTATATTTTAACACAATTCTATTTTTTTATTCAAATTTTCCAAATTGATTATTTTCTTAAGCTTTAAATTTCGGAATTATTTCATATGATTTTACGTTTTACGTACTCAACTTTTACGATATACGCATATTTAATTAACTGTAAAATTAGTTTTCTAAAAAAAACAAAAATAGAAGAAAAACTGAAAAAAATTTCATTATACAAACATTTAAGGAAATTTCATGAAAATGGAAAAAAAAAAAAGTTTAAATAAAATTAAATAAAACCAAAAAAGTGGCAAACGCCTGCACAAATAATCTTTTTTCTAATGTCAATCAATCAGTATTAATAAGAAAACTAAAAAAAAAAAAAAAATAATTGAGAAACCAAACTACCTTTTTCTATTTACCTTATGCTTACCTTTACATTGTACCTTTTCTTCTCTTCTTAAACCAATACACACACGCAGCAATTCAATTTTCGAAATTACAAAAATTTTTTTTTTTATTTATTTTCAAATTAAAATCATTAATCAAAAAATAATAAAAATGAAAAGAAGAGTAGAAGAAAAAATCAATAAAATAATTAACTTTTATTTTCGATTCTTACAAGAGCAAAAAATACAATAAAATAATGGGGCACAATGTGCGCCGCACTCCTCATATTTACGACAATCAATTGCAGAAATTAATAATTTCAAAAATATATAGGTAATTATGCTGTTTATAAGCAAATTTCCATTTCCGACCAAAAAAAAAATTTTTTTTTTTTAAAATTGGCACTATTTTAATTATTATAAAAATAAAAAATTAAAATGTAGGTAGCATATAGAGGTGTGAAATTATTAAAAAATTTCTGAATTAATAATAAATTTTATTCAGACGTCATACAAATATTATGTGTGCCTGACTGCCTGCCTGCATATTATAATATAAAATACCATAAACCACCTAAATGATTTCATTTCTATATTTGTGTACAATTGAGAGGAAAGTGTTTGTACAATTTACTAAACGAAATTTTGTTTTATAGCCCTTCCTTGAATCCGCCTGTTCAAAAAACAAAAAGTTATAGTGTGCCTTGAGTTTTATATGCATATTATAATATATGCTACATATTATGCTAAAAATTAATAAACATTATTGCATCTGCATTGTCACATGAAACTCAAAGTAATTATTCTCCGATATTTGTATAAATATATGCGATGCTATTAATATGCTAATATAATTATTACATTTCCATGTCATTGCATATGGGTATATGTATGTATTTACAAAAGTCAAATAAATATACATATTGTGTACATGTATACAGTCATCCTATAATGTATGAACCATGCTTAAATGCATTTTCTGTTTTAATGCTACGAACAGCAGCCAAATTTTTATTATATCGTATTTAAACTATACATTTAAGATTTTTGGGTTCGCCTTCTTCACTTTATTACGTCAAAATTTTAGTATTCTGAATTATAAATATTTGTAAATTTTCCCAGTTGCTGATAAATTAAAAAAATCGTATTTTTGTATAATTGTGAATTATTTTTCTTTATTTTAATCGAAACACTTATTGTGAATTATTTCATTTCTATTGGATGTTTGAATTTAATTTATACACTTGCAGGAGTGCTTGAAAACAGAATTTAGTTGCATTACAGAGTTTAGTTCTCTAAAATCAGCAAAATTATTTTTTCTGTTTTATTGCATTAATCGTGCACTTAAACGGGACTCTTATCTATATATGCGTTTCGCCAGTGTAAATTACTTTAAAATTTTTAAAAAACGAGGCGAAGCGATTTATTCGGGGATGACTGTAACATGTATGTAAGTATAACATAATTTCCGTGGGTTTTTTTTCTCCACATAGTTTTTTTTTTAAATAATTTTCGCAACTTCTTTTGTGGTTTTCCATAAATAGAAATATATTTATGTATGTGCATATTGTATAGGTTAAGAATATGTAAAAATCTCAGTCTTGCTCCAGCTCACTTCCCCCTTTATATGTAAATTAAGATACGCTTAACGTATAAGTATGTATATGTAAATAAATACGACTATATAGAATATTGGAAAACAAAAAAATAAAACTCGGTTCGATTGAGAATTTCAAAATCTGTATGCGTTTAAAAAGTGTGACAAATCAGAAAAAAAAGCAATTCAAATATTTAAAAATAAAATTTACAATTACAATTTATTTTATTATTTCCGTATAAATTCAAACACAAGGAAAATTTTCAATTTTAGCAATTTAAACAATTAGTAAATACAATAGGTATACGTACATATGAGAATGAAATCTAAAATCAGAAAGATTTTCAATTTGTGGAATAAAAAATCTTAAGTATTTTTAAGATTTTATTTATGATTTTACAATTTCTTAAGAAATAAGTAAAATGTAAGATTGTTTACTATACATAATCGGTTTTAATATAAAACGTAGACGATATTTATTGATCTTTTATACCCCCATACAATTATAATATGGTTGTTTTAATAATTTCAAAAGAAAAAAATCAATTTAATTGCAATTATAAATTATTTGAACTTTTTGCTATTTTAATACATAACCTCAAAATTGCTTTAAAATTATAAAATATGCTCGAATATCGTGCTATTGCATAGATCCTATCTATATACTTCTGTATAAATGGCTATAAATTACTGTACATACTGTATGTATTCTATAGCATAATTTAATTCTATATGTAAATGCTCTTTTTATTCATTTAATCAAAAAATATTCAAAGTTTAATCAATAATCTTTATTTTTTTATTTTGAAAATTTTATGTACGTAAATGAAACATAAATTGTAATATATATACATAGGTATGTAACATAAAATTTTATTTTTAATGTTTGATCTAGATATTAAATTCCAATACACTTGGTAATACTACAGGAAATTAGTGTAATATTGGTAATATTAAAGGATAATCCAGTTGGTAACACTATAGTGATGTCTCATTATGGATTTCAGCATAATATTTTGTTAAGAATGTAATTAATATTTGAAGTTACAAATCAATTGAAATTGTGAAAATTACGGAAATTTATCGAAAATATCAGATAATTTACGAAAAATCTTTGAAATTCTCATTTTTATTTACATACATATTATGGTAAATAAATTTTGTAAATGTCATTTGAATTAACTACAATATTTCCATTCACAATAGGATTTTAAAAATTTAAGCCGCACAGAACATATTTAAAAAAGTGAGTTAACAAAATAATCATTTTAAAATTTGTTTTGATTTTAAAAGAAGACAGTTGGAAGAGTATAGAAGTAGAAGAATAAAATGAGAAATAGGGGGGAACTTGTTTCAAATACTTGCGTTTGAAAGTAGTTGCTTTAAGGATTGTATCAAATTATATAGATATTATGTGATTTACTTAAGTATTATGGGAGACTTATAAGAAGTAAAAAACAAATTCGTCGACTTTTTCAAAGTACAACCTCTACACCTTCATTGTTTTATGCAAATTCCAGTTTTATTTTGCTTTTAAATTGCACTTAAAAATTTATTATTTTTTATTTACTTTGCAATTATTTTTTCCTTTACATTTAAATTAAAATAATTTCAATATCTTTTTTTTCATTTTTTTCTTGCATAATTTTTCTAAAAGTTTTCAATAAAATTTATGAAAAATTTTACAAAATTTTGAAAATTTCTGTCAAAAATAAAACCTACATACATAAATGTTGCCATAATGTAATTAAAAATTTCTCATACAATTTTTTTTTTCATGAAAATTTATAAGTAGGAATATTGTTATGTAATACGGCCGTATTACTATCATATGCAAGTTATTTTTTTTTAAGGTTAACTTATATTATGTATATATATATATACATATTTATATTATATACGGTATATAATATTGTAAAATAATAACCAAAAATGTGGTTAAATCTAAATAATTATAGCTATTGTATATTAACTAAAAATATTTAATTTCATTGAGAGAACAATATAATATGGTGCCGATTCACCGCTACAACCATTTTAAGACATAAAAGTTGTATTTAAAAAAAAAATTTTCATTTAAACAATATAATATGTTTGAGCTACATACGTATAGATGTATTACAATAGTTTATAACAGTTAGTAATAATAATATGACTAACAATTTTATGATATTACTTTAAAGTTATAATATCACCATAGTTACTTGCAATAATATTATATGTTATTGTTTTAAACTTCAAGCCCTATATACAATCAAATCTTACTTATGTATATATATTATATTTTGTATATTAAAATATATATGTACTTAATTTATTGTAGATTGGAAACCTACAGTAATTATTATAATATTAATTAATATTCATACACAAAAATTTCATTTAATATACCAGTAACTATGTATAATAAATTTATGACCATTTTATGATTTTATTTTCACTTTTTTTTTTAAGAGTTTCAGTAGAATGAAAATTGCCGAATCATAAAAAAAATTAAGTTAAATGAATTAAAACGGAAATATGAACGAAAAATAATTATTATTACATATTTTAGATAAGAAATACAAGTAAGTGTTATACTGTATGTAGTGTAATAAAAAAAAATTAAGTTAAATAAAGAGCACTTACATAATGCAATTATTTAAATATTGCATTATGTAAGTGCTCTTTAATAATTATACTAAAATTTTTACCTTACTGAACTATATATATGTGACTCACAATGTGTTATACTAAATTTCGTTATGTGTTATACTAAAATAAAATAAATTTTTTTATTGGCAAATTTTATATATATAATATGTATATATATAAAGGGCTATAAGGGGCCAGATACGAAAAAAATTACTACTTCAATAAGAACACAAATTCAATATCGTCATTTATAATCTCTAACAGTCTAACAATTTCTTCTTTTTTTACACAAATTCCCACAATTACTATAAAAAACGAACTTGATAATCTTGTATATGTAAGTTATACATTAAAATAAATTATTTATGTTAATAACATTATTGTTATACATAAATATTTCACCGGTTTTTCATAGTAAAAATACTTATAATAATAATTTAGAAATTCACCTTAAAATCTAATGAAACTACTTATAATATAAAATATAAACAAAATTTTATATAATAAATTTTCGCAAAAAATAAGCGAAAAGAAAAAAAAACGCGAAAAGTAATAATGATGTAAAAAGTGTGTGTGTATATTATGACATGCTCAAAATATCAAAAAAAAATTATATATATATATATATTTTCCTTACTTATTTCAAAATTTAATTCATTTACTTCTATTTTCCTTTTATTATTTATATATATACATATATGTAGGTATATGAAAAGGAAAAATCGATTTCAATTTTCTACACGTTATAATATTATAAATATATGTATCTGTATAATAGTATATATAGAATTGGTATATATTATGTATATGCTATATAAATTCAGTGGTGGACTACAATAAATAAATCCAGTAATTTTAATTTTCATTTAATATTGAATTTGAACGTCATACTTATGCCAGTATGAGTATTTATAAGTATACAGTTATGTATACTTATAACTGTATATGTATATGCTTATATATTTAAAGTAAAATAAAATTTTTTAATAAATTGATAGCTAGAGATTTTTATTATCAAATATATTATTCATGGATTCTTATTTGATTTGATTAAAATTTAACGTACCTAAATTTAATTATCTGAATGCCTGTGAATTTTATTCAAAAAAGAAAAAAAAAATATAGGGGAACGCTATACAATTCTTATATATCGCACAATATGTCCACAAAAACACAAAATGTTTAATATTTAACCACTGTGTAAAATTTGACAAGAAAATTTTTATAGAATTTCCTATCAATAAAATTTTTAAAATTAAGAATTATATACACAATATATATACATATGTAAATTTAAATAAATGACACAAATTATTAACTATTATACAGTATATATAAAAATTTTTAAAATTTCATTAATATATATCTAAATAAATTTTGTAATACAATATTTCGTACAGATCCATTTAAGAACCGGTTTGAATTTCATCACTGTATATACATATATACTATCTCTAATTTAGTCACTTTATACCGATTATATATCTATATATATATATATAAATGAAGTTATACATCATTTTACCTATATTGTAAATACCCTATATATATAACCGTATAACACAATATATAAATTGTTAATAATACAAAAAATTCATTTTGAAAATTTTAACATTAATAAAAGTAATTAATATAATATAATAAAAATAAATAAAATTTATTAAAATATTTTATATTTGCATACTATAATGACATTATTATTTGAAAAACTTTTATACAAACCTTTTTTTTTTAATTTTATGGAAATTTCTGTTCAAAATTTCTTTAATTTCCTCTTCCTATTTTTCTCTTTGGATAAATAGTCTTAATTTTAATATTAATCAATTTTTAATTCTGATTTTGTAGGACTAAATCTGATTTCGAAAATTATTTTTATAATTTTTAATTTTTAAACACCGTATAATAAAATGCTTAGCCAATATTTCAACAAAAAAAAAATGATTTCATAGGTAAATATATTGATATATTTTAATATAACACTTTTCTATTTTATATTATATAAAATTTAATTTATTTTATATATTTATTTGTAATAAATATAAGAAAAATATTAAAAATTATAAAGAATTAAAAAATTGCACACTTTTATTGGGAAATTTTCTATTTTTTACAAATAATTTAGTATAGGAAAAAATAAAACAATAAAATAAAATTACACAACAACGTTTCCAGGATATTTTCGGTAAAAGAAAATCCTTTTTAAGAAATAATACCGCTGTTTTTTGTTTTTTGTTTTTATTCTATTTTGTTTTTCTTTTTTGGCGTTTTAAATGCGCATGCACGCTATTAGTCTTCTGTGTTTTCTTCTGTTTTTTTTTTTTTGTGGATTTTCTTTTATATATTAAAAATGGATTACTTTCTTATATAGATTAAAAATTGTAATGAAAAAGAGAATTTTTATTTAATTCTTATATCGTAAATTAAAATAATTGCAAAAAAATTTTATAAATACAAAAAAATTACAATGATAATAAAATTTTAATTTTAAAATTATTAAACAATTATTAATATTTTACAATATTACAAATATATTTTTGAGAAAAAAATTGGAATTATAATTTTAAAGCGCGGAAAATTTCTTAAAATAATTCGGTTTTACTCTTTTTTTTTTTTTTCTTAATTTCTTATTTTCAACAAACAGTTTAAGTCAAAATTCAAATTACGACTGAAATATTTTTCTCTTAACTTTTTATTTAAGCTTTATCTGAATATTCTGAATGTCATATTATAAAATAGAGATTGAATAGAAATTATGCTATAGAAAATTTATGATAGTAACTGTTATGTAGGAATAGGAACAAGTAAAATGTTTATATAAGAAGAAATTCAGAAGAGCACACACATAACTATACACACATTAAAATTTGTTTTTTGTTTTTATTAGAGGAACAATTGAGATTTTATTTTGTTTCAATATTTTGTTATACATTAAGTACAATTTAAATGTTTGCTTGTATGAATCTACTTGTCATGTCAATTTATGAAAATGAATTACATATAAAAATTTTTTTTTCAATTGTTTCAACACCGTTAAAATATTATGTTTCAGTTTCTCTAATGTCAGCAATTACCAGTTTGTAATTCATTTTTATTAAATGAATTTTTGAATTTTAATTTTTCTTAATTCCAATAATAATATTATAGATAATTAATAAGAATTTTATAAAATTTAATGAATTGTAACAAACGCTGATTAATATTGTAATATAAAAAAAAGTTTGAAGCTAACTTTAGAAAAGTGATAGACAATTTCCAATTTATATAACTAATCCGTATCAAATTTAAATTGTGTAAAATATTAAAGTGGTGATATTTTTTAAATTAAAATTTCCAAAACTGTAAATTTTATTTTGGGTTAATTGTAATAGGAATAATAGAAAGTCAATACCTCGAGAGGCTAGCTAGAAATTTTCAAATGAAAAAATCAAAATTTGAAGGTAATTTAAAAATTTTGATGACAATTAAGAGTAATCATAAATTAAAATTTAATATTAATTATTGATTTGCAATAAATACCTACATACTTAGAATACACTATGAATTAGAGCATAAGAATTTTTTCATATTTGACTACTATTAAATCACATTTCACAATGCAAATATATTATAATAAAACTATGCTGTCAAAAAATGAACAAGAAAAATATAGGCTCATTGTTCAGAAAATATCTTGTTCTAAAGTTTAAATTAGCTCTATTACTATTCATTCACTCTACCATTCACTACCATTCAAATAATTTATATTTTCTAATCTTAGAATGGGCCACTTATTATATGAGTACTGAAAATTATTTATTTAGGTGTTTTTTTATAATTTTTTTTTTATAGAATATGAAAACTTAATAATTTTTATTTGTTTTTCAGTTATTAATTTTTAAAAATTTCGTTTATTATTGGATGGTCTTACCTCAAAGTACCTTTTATTCGAGAAAATGATTATTTATTTCAATACTCTCGAAGATGATAGTTATCCTTTTTAACAAAAATAACTACATATTAAAAAAATATATTTATTATAAATAATGTTTTAAGTTCTATTAAGATTCTTCTGATTATTTTAATGTAAATGCAAAATAGAAACAATTTTATTATTTTGTCTTAAAAATTTTTTTTTTATTTAATTTAATTTTCTACCTTATAAATATTTCAACAAAAATATTTCAAATAATTTTTTTACTCCTTCATTTGCTTTTAAATATTTAATTTGAATTTTTTTTTGGGTTTAATCTATAGTAAATAAGTTAATAAACAAACAAAAATTTACCAAATGGGAAACAAAAAAAAAACATTTTTCAGAAAATAATTACTAAAAGAATGAAACGAAAATGCTTTATAAATAAGTGATATCACATAATTCTAAATAAACAAAAACTTTTTTCTTTAAATAAAAATAGGAAAACGGTCACTAAAACTTTAAAGAATTTCATGATTTTTAAAAATTAATCTTAACTTGTTACACAGTACATATACTATAAAAAAAAATATATATTCTTTAAAAAAATTTTACATATTTTACAAAATAACATTTTAGTTTTTTTTTTTTTATCCATTTTAAGTTTTTTATTTTAACCAAATATCATCTAAAGTATTATCATTCATTTCATCTGTTGGCAAGGCCTTTAAAGTTTTTAATGTTTCCATATAAAATATTAATTCTGATGTTACAACACCATGTTGAGGTCCACCATTATTAACAATGTTATACTTGAGCAATTGTTCTCTTAATTTATCTTTAAAATTTTTATGTATAACACGATATATTGAATGTATTTGTTGTTCGGGCAATATGGTGGCTATTGCTTCATGTAATTTTACAAAATGTTTTGATATATTACGAAATGATTGTGATGGTACTGGTGGTCTTGCATCCCATGATTGTAATTGATTTATAACTAAATTCGAAACAATTGATAAAACTTTTTGTTCAATTTCTTTGATATGACTAACAAAATCTTTTTCTACAATATCATAGCCGCCAATTGATGTAGAATCAAGTTTTTGGAAATGTAATTTTACTTTTGGCAAAAGCCATAGTATTATTTGTAATGCTCGCGATACCAGCGCTAAATTACCACTTGTAATTGTTTTTAAACCTGCAACATGTAGGGCACCAGCACCCAAAACTAACTGACATGAACGTGAATTAAATGTTCGTAACAAATCAACAACATGTCTTGACATTTGCCCAGCTACTATTGGAATTTGTTCTGCACATTTACAATATTCCGTTATTAAATGTACTAAAAGAATAATTGATGAAACTAATGTATATGGTTTTCCATCAACTAATAAAACTGGACTTGATGGGCTTGATGACGAAGTATTTTTGCTACTTAAATTAGAGTCCTGAGATTCCTTTGCTTCCGTTGATAAATGTAACGATAAAATCTCTTTACTAGATTTTTGAAAGCCAGAAAAATCATTTTTGGATATCCTATCAATTATCTTTTGGAATTCATTTGGTATATCAACTTGCTTCCAGCGTTCTGAGTCCAATAACAATGCTAATTTGGATTTTCTTTCGGAATGAAAATTATTTGAAAAACGTGTAGCTTGCGCTTTAACAGCCGCCCTTAGAGGAACACTCTGGATACCTGATATCTTCTCACAACCTAGAATTTTAAAATATTTATTTTTAATTCAAGATTATATTTTACAAAAATTTATATGTACCCTGACTAAATTCCTCAACTATTTGAGATAATTTTTCGATTTCTTCTTGGGTGGCTACACTTTTTTCCAGACTTTGGCTTGATACCAAATTAGCACATCTTTCGTGACAATAATTACAAACGCTTCGTAACAAATCCTCTAATTTTTCTATAACAATCTTATAATCATTTTCTGAAAGAAAAACTTCAGAATCTATGAATTGTAAGGTTTCTCCACATTTTCCAGCACTTGCATCAGCCGTTTCTTTTATTACGGTATAAACCTTTTGTACTCTTTTTAATAATTTCAATAAAGTTATTGTAGCTTTATCAAGTAATTGAATCCAATCCGGAATTGATAAACTTTGTGCTTCTTCTCCAGCTCCAGTTAAACATACTTCAGCATCAGATGATGCAATAATTTCAATTACCATTTGTTTAATATTTGCTTTAATGGCTGTTATTGCTTCTTCTTTATAGCCATCAATAAAAGAATAATTATTCTCCCTTAATAAACCCATTATAATACAAACTAATTTATCCTCTTCAATAAGGCCTTCATCATCACTATTTAAATATGGTCGATTTAAATCAGCAGTTGAATATCTTTCAAATTCAGTTGATAACATTTTATCAATTAATTTTTCAATTTCTTTCAATTGCATTGGTAAATGTCGAAAACAGTGTATACCAATTAAAGCTTGAGCACAAATTTCTTGTGTAGTACTAATTAAGTCAAGAGCTGCCACATAGTCCTGTGTTCCTAGTAATAACTGTATCATAGGCTGAGTTTGTTGAACAGTCTGCATTAATTTTAATTTGTCTAAAACTGAAAAGTAATTCTGTCTAGAGCGTGATAATAATAAAATTTTTAAAGAATCTTTGACTAAAGTTGTGTCTATATATTGTAAACGTTTTCTTAAAAATTTAACATTAGATGTAGCAGCATTCATTTGCTCCATTATGGTATCCTGCGAGGTCATTGCATGAAAAAATGCAGATGATTTTTGCGAAACCTAAAAAGTAATTAATTAAAAATTGTTTTGGGGTTTTAGGTTTAATTTAAACGTTAATTACTTGTTTTGCAATATGAACTTCGACAATATCTAAATAATGACTAAGCTTTTCCTGCAATAGTCTTCCTGATTGTTTACTTTCCTCATTTGATTTACCTATACCGGGAAAAACTTGAGCAAAAGTTTCTGGATTATTTAATTCTAAACTGGCTTTCATAAATATTTGTGGTATATCATCTAAATTTCCAATATTACTAGTGGTAAAATTTTCTACTTCACCATTAATAATATCAATATCTGATTTTAAATACATTGTCCGACTACTCTGACTAGATGCATTTGAGTCTTTTCTAAATGCTTCAATTTTATCATTTTCAAATTTATTTTGTTGAACATTGTCAGTTGTGTATCTTAAATGCCTTCTAAAACGTCTTCCTATTCGTTTTTGATATGAATCAAAATCATCCCATGTTATTGGGTCTAAATATTGTGATGGTGGAATATGCGATTTTTCAACAAAAGAATCTCCCCATTTTTTTGTAAAAAGATTTGTTTGTTTCCCCTTACTGGGATCATTAAGTACAGCAGGAAGATTTTGTGCTGCTGAAAAAACAGACCATTCCGGTTCTCTTTGAATTAAATTAATATGATATTTGGCTACATGAGTTTCATAATCTTGATCACTAACACCATCCAAAACCGATGACTGGCAAACACCATTAAAACCATATCTGCATACATATGAACCACCTTCCTTAGTACAATGTCTTTCCCTTAAATGTCTATTATATAAATTAACAAAAATTATATATATATTAGACTAGTAAGCTTATCATTTAATCAAATGAAATTAGGTCAGATATACAAACTTTATAAATTCCGATCTTAATTTAAATGGTTGCTGCATAGGACAATAATAACACTTCTCCCATGGATTTTTGTTAACTTCTTTAGATGTTGTTGCCGTCATTGATATAAAATCATCATGATATGTGGCCATTACATCTCTCAAGGATTTTTTATTTTGTATTATTAAAAACCAAAAAAAAATTTTTTGCTTTCGTCAAATCAAATGTAAAATTCACAATTTTCGGATGTCAGACGATAATGACGTCTTATTTGTCAATTTAATTACGAAAATTTCAATTCGATTTTCGATATTGTAAACAATATTAGAGTTACCGCAAATGAAAAATTTTTTCAATTGCTTGAAATAAATGGAATTGAAATGAAAATAACAAAGTCAAATAGATATTTAGCTAAGGAATACAATTTTATAGTAAAAATTTTTAAATTTATCTTTTAAATAGTAATTTTCTTAATTATGTCAAATAAAGAATTAAAGTATTAATCACATTTTGTAAACATACGAAGCAAAACTTGTAAATTTCCCTTACTCAATGACGTTTTTGAGGTACAGGTTCCATAATTACTTCCCTCCATAATTAGTTAATACTCACTTTCTTCCTTAGAAAGTGAAGTAGTTATTTTAAAATTTTATAAAAATATAGATTTTAGTGCATGCAAAAATTAATTTAAACAAAGTTTATTTTTTTTATTCAATAAAACTTTTATTTGCCTACTTTTAATATAATAAAATTCGTTTTTCTTTAAGCTCTAACATGAAAATTACTTGAATTCATTTTGTTTTTTTTTTTGGGTACAACTAAGTTTTATGTTAATAGAATTTATACATATTTATTTTTAATTAAATTTTTAAATTTAATTGGTTTTTCTTGTGTAAATAATACTATATAAGAATATATAATTGTTATTTAGATTAAATATTTGTTATTAATACACAATAATAAAATAAATATCCGCTCACTTTTAATATTTAATTATAAAGGTGTAATACTTTTTATATTCATTTACAATTTAATATGCATATTGGAATATTAAATTTTTTTAAAAAAATTATTTTCTTTTTTCTTTTTATATTTTTCAATTATTTTTTATATTCAAGATCATCAGAATCAGGACTTCTCAATGCTAATATTTTTATACCAGGTTTTTCTTCTAAAGCACCACCAACATTAGCTATTGTTGGACCTTCACAACTAACATTATCTGTTGAAGAACATGTATGACAATGGCAACTTTTTGCTTCCAAATATTCATAACGATTTGTTTCTGGTTCAACATCGGGATGACAATGTCTATATTGTAAAATTTAATAACAGAATGGAAAAATTGATGATAATTAATGAAAAAAAAATTTGAATTAGGTATAAAATATATGAATTAATGAAAACATTTTTTAATTTCAGTTTAACATAATTAAACTATATAGGTGGGTTAGTTATATAACTGTTTTGAATTTGATAAAATCAAATTATAAGATGTTGTTGTCAATCATTCTTAAAATATTTTTATTTCCTACTTTAGTATATAAAATTAATTTACCTTAGTATAGCAAATGCTTTAGTTCTATGTGCATGTACGCATACTGGATGAAATGATTTTTTATAAGGAAATTTCCTGCAAATAACAATATTAATAAAAAAACAAAAATGTACTTCTCGACTAATTAACATATAATAATATTCACATACCAATCTGAAATTTCACTTGAATCACAACGTCCCCAACATGACATTACACTAACATAATCCCAACATTCTCTACCCTGTGAATCTGTTTGACTTACTCTAAGAAAAAAAAATATTAAAAAATTAAAATTTTTTATTATTTAAGATTTAAGATTTTAAGACTTTGATTTTAAGATTTTAGACCTTAACAATTTTTTAATATTCTTCATAATTATTTTACCTATACGTATATAAACGTGTATGACATCCAAGAGCTGATTTTGTTGGAGCGCTATCTATAATTGTTTGTTGTACTTCAATACTAAAAACTTTCGTCGTAATTAATAATAGTAAAATTGAAAAAAATGTTGTTCCACTAAAATAAAAAAAGAATTTAAAATAAATTTTTAAATAATTTTTAAATTAATTTTTGAAATTTTCATTTTTTTAAATAATTAATTTTTCATACATTTCACTGCAGGTCAGCATTTTATTTCAATTTTTAAATTCACTTTATTTGACTGTCCTTTGTTTAATTCTTATTTTGTTTTTTATAGAAATATTTAAAAAATAAAATGTTTAAAAATAAAAAAAATCTTGTTATATTGTTAATTAATTAAATTGTATAACAGTTTTTTTTTCTTGATTTTTTTTTTGTTAAAATTTAATTATCCTCGTTGCTTCAAAAGGAAGCAACAATAGGTTCGAATACTTTAATTCGTATGTTTATTTTGTAATCCTTGTACAAGAATTTATATTAAAAAAATTTTCTTAAATTTTAAAAAAAATTTAAATTTAAATTTTATAAATGTGTTAGTGGTAGTGTTAGTTGATCATGCGTAGTATTTTTGTTACGTAAAATAATAATTTTGTTTTTTTTTTTTCATAACTCACTTGCACGCATTTGTTTCTACCCCTATTTTATGGTTCTTTTGTTTTTGTAAAAGTTACACATGTAATTAACATGTTAATTATTCAGAGAGACGCTAAAAATTATTTTAAAAAATGAATAATAAAATAATTATAATTAAATTTTATTAAAGACTATAAAATTTAAATTTGAATTGAAATGTTTTTTTTTTTTTTGAAATTACAAAAAAAGCAAAAAAAAACTTCAATATTTACGCAGATTATGAATGACGTTTATCATTACTCATTACATATGTCATTTTTTGCAAAATTTTTTAAAATTTATAACAAGTAGTTACGAAAAATTGGCTAATTTTCTTTATTTAATAATGGAAATTAAATTTTGGAGTACTGCGTTCCATAAATATTTGGTAATATTGTGTAAATTGACTGCCAGAGTATGTGTGACTTCATATCTGGCATTTGCGACTGCATAATCTTTTCGGAACATATAATTTATGGTACAGATATTATATTGTAAAGATCATTCTGTTATAATTCTATTTTGCTCATTTAAAAAGAAATTAAGAAATTCAAGATAATTCATTCGAGAGAATTAAGAAATTCGAAAAATTCGAGAATATGGTCGAATAACAAATGTCTCATTATTAAAATAAATTGTTCTTCTATTCGATTTTCAAATTTTTTGTTCAATTCGAATGGATTTTATGTGTCATAAAATTAATTTTGAGTTTATGTAAAAAAAATAAAAATCCATTAATTATTGCTGTCTGCTTTTGAATTTATTCAATTTTTTTTCAATTTTTCGTTTCTTACAAATTTTGATAAATAAATTTTGAAAAAAATAAATTTTGGATATACTTTTCTAACTAAAATTAATACGTAAATTTGAGTTATAGCATATTAGTTTTACACGCATTTATTTTTAGAAAATTTCGATCTCATAAAAATATTTCAAAATCAGAATGTCTTGCATTTGTCAATCGGATCACATGTCTTATATTCATTTGATCATTAAGTTCTTCTTCTATTCCTAAGAATATGTTGACTAAAATTTCCTCTATGAGTTCGAGGTGCTGGTACTGGAATCTGTCTTTGATTATCTCTATTATTTGTATTTGACATATTAATAATTCCTGGTACACGATTATCATTGTAATTACGATTATTTATTTCATTTTGAGCGGATGCAACATTATTATTATTGTCATCATTATCGTTAACATTATTATTAGAATTATTACTATTATCATTATTTTGAAAATTCATTGGAAACATTCTTTGCCTTCTCTCTTCTATTAAATGTTCTCGATCTTTATGTATATAATCACGTATATTCGGAAGTTCTTTGACAACATTAACAGTTAATGCTGATCTTACCATACCCATATCGGTTGCTTCCAACCTATATATAATATGTATATAATTTTATCAATATTATTGTGTAAGAAATTCTATTATTATAATATAACAGATATACCATTCATCATGTTCAACGACATAACATTCTGCATGAGATATTGTAGCAACACCATTAAAACCACCAACAGCAATTATCATATCATCAATAATTTCTAAACCGAAATTACTACGTGGATGATACATTTCTTTAATTGGACTCCATCTTTGTGCAATTGGATCAAATTTTTCACCAGTATTCATTCGTGATAGACCATTAAAACCGCCCATTACATAAATGTAACCTTTATATGAGACACAAGAAACACCAGAACGTCTTGATATCATATTTGGTATTAGAAACCATTCATTTCTATTTGGATCATAATATTCAGCTGAATTCATACATTCTTGACCATTGAATCCGCCTTCAAATTATCAAATAAAATGGAAAATAATTTACATTTTAATATTAAACACTAGGTATGTACGTATATTTAATTTAACCTGTAATATAAATTTTTTCATTTAGTGTACAAGCACTTGCATCAGATCTTTGAATATTCATTGAAGCAATCATAGTCCATTGATTACTTCTATAATCATATTTTTCAGCTGAACTTTGTCTTGTTTGACCGTCAAAACCGCCCATAGCATAAATATAATCATTTAGTGTTGCAACACTTACATAACATCTTTTATTATGCATTGGTGAGATCTAATTTAAAATTTAACCAAAATTTTATGGAGAATTTTTTTATGTAAATTACAAAATGTAGAGATTAATGTACGTTGTTTAATGTAACAAAAACATTTTTTTATTTTTAGACTAACCTCTCTCCATGTCTTTTCAACAGCATCGAATACCCGGCATGTATTATAATATTCAACACCATCAAAACCACCTATACAATAAATTTTATGACCGATAACTGCTGTACCATGATATGCTCTAGGACTTGATGTATCTTCAGCTGATATTCTAATCCAACGATCAGCTCTTGTATCATATGTTTCAATACATTTTTGAGGTAAACCTTCACTCCAACCGCCAATTGCAAATAATACTTCATGCGGTAGTCTTGGTAAAGCTAATGCTGGAGTACTCATCTATAGTGTGTGTGATATTTAAATATACTTTCTACAAAATTTATTTTAAAAATAATTTATATTTAAAACTTACTTTATCATTTCTAGATGCAATCATATCTAAATCATATAAAAATGTTAATGTTTCAATTATAAGTGGTTTAGCTTCATCACAATTAACAACTAAATAATGATCTTTAACTTTTTCCATGAAAAACTGCAAAGAAACAAGCAAACAAATGTGTTACCAACATCGTAAAAAAATGTTGTAGAATTAGGACCTTCAGTTACTAATGAAATATTCGACAAAATAATGGAAAGGCTGCACAAATTAACGGGAGGTCAGCTTATTACTTATTACTGAAAACGGAAAATACAGAATTTTTGAACGTATGAAAAACTTAAAAGAAAAAAAATTAAGGTTAAATCAGGAGTCCTAGAAATTTGACTACTAATTTGCAGCATTTAAAGAAATTTTTGTAAGTATAATTTCATTTTTATTGTATTCAATGCTCATCTGTATATTTTTTAGTGACGTTTTCAATGAACAAGGAATTGGTTTTAAGCACACACATGAGCAGTAATTTTCATATCCTTGGGAAAATGTGAATATAGAAATGAGGAAATATAATATAAATATAATTGATCGTAATAACTATGTGATACGCGAACAAATTTTATGAAGAATTGTTGGCCCTTTCTGCCAAAATTTAAATGTGACTTTGATATAGAACTTGGTGGCATGAATATATCTAATAGCTTTAATAGTTTCTAGATTGTGATTGTATTTTATATATATACGCATGGGAACTACTCAAATTGAGGCTTTATTTAGATCAAAATTAATTAAACAAAATTGGAGTGAACGCTACTTTAACAAAACTATTTGTATATTTTAGGGTAGTCTTATTGAGTATTTGAATTTCTATTTCAATCTTATTTAGTATTTAAATTTCTATTTCAACACTTCAATTCAGTCAGCGTTAGAAACAAAATAGTAAATTAATAATACCGTATAATATGCATATTCGAGTAATATATACGATTATATTGTTAATTTATGAAAGAACGAAAAATATTTTTTAATCTTCTTCTTTGTTAATCTTCACTTTATGTAGAAACTATAAGTATATACAAACATATAATATATAAATAATTAGTCAACTTACTCTTGTATTCAATAATCCTAATCTTACTGCATGCATTAATTGTGGTACATATTTTGTTCGATTTTTTGAATCATATTCAATCCAACGTATACAACAATCCCAAACAGTTTCTTCACGTTGTGTATTAAGCATATCATCATTAATAATATCATAAAAATCATCTAATCCGATTTTATAAATTTCATTGCTTTTCCGATAAATTTCAATAAAATTTTTTAAAATATAATTACGTGCAATATTTGCTAAATCAAAACAAAATCTTGATCTATTTAAATAGAAAAGATAGAAAGAGAAAGAAAACAACAAGTGAAATTTATAATTATTAAGGAGGGATAATAATAAATTTATTCAGAGTTTTTATTTTTCCTTTATGTACGTGTATGCAAAAAATTTAAAGAAAAAATTTTAATTTCTTTTTAAATTGACGTCAAATTTTAAAAATAGAAAATTCATTTAACTCAAACTATTTAAAAAAATATTAATTAAACTTCATGTAATTAATTTCAGTAAATTTGCAATATGGATTATGATATTTGTAATGGGATCCCATTTAATATATACGGTAGTTAACACTAAACCATCAAACCTGTGGCAATAAAGTAAAATTGCCACTAATCAAATATTGTATAATTTTCAAGGAATTCCAGTATATAGCTACTCAGAATTGTGATCAATAATGTAAGGTCCCCTTTACATATCCAACAAAATCTAAAACTAAATCTGCGACAAAATAATGCTTGATACAGTTCCGACTCAGTTCCAACAAAAAAACTAATTATCGCCATTTTACTTTTAAAAAATCTGACAGTAAATTTGATTAGAATAGATTAAATTTTATAATTTTTCATCAGATAATGTTTAATGTTGAATAGTGTTTGAACATATAAGAATTTCATTAAACTCAAGAAATTCATAAACAGTACCTAAAATCGGCCCATATATAGAGTGAAAATATATAGAGAAAGTATGGATTTACGACTACCCTGATGTTTTCTAAAAAATTTGCTATAGTTCATTATTTTAACAATTAATTTATTTATTAATTTATTTTATAGATATTAAATTAAATGGAAAATGGACTGTAATTTCCTTATATACATACATATATGAGCAAAAATGTTATCTCGCCCCATTGTATAAAATTCTATTTGCTTGCATCTAATTTCGTTGATAATCTATAAGATGTTCATCGTATTATCAGTCTGAGGTTATTTGATAATAAACACGTTATTTAAAATAATTAACCCCAATAAAAATATTATTAACTTAAAATTATAAAATGAGATTTCATAATAATACCTACATACATTTGTACACATACATAATAATTATTTTTTCTACTAATTAAAATAATAAAAATGCATTTAGCAAAGATTAGAAAATTACTAACGTACATTTTCTTAGAATTGATCCCTTCTATATACAAATAATTTTCAAGTTCATTCATATAAGTGGCGGTAATTGTAATATGATCCTTAATGTTTTTTAATTAGTATTTAGATTGTTAATAAAATTATGTAATATATGTTTCCAATAATTGAGAACATTATGAAATTCAAATAACGAATGTGAATCATTCTACATAGCAATTTTTAACATTAATTGTAAAATAATAATATAAATACCAATAATTTTTCTGTTTTAAAAATTGAATTCCAAAGAAATGTAATTTTTAGAAATATTTCGATGAATAAGCAAATTGATTTTAAAGAAATTCATCTCCAGTCAAGGTTGATAACACAGGATAATTGAATTAGTATTAAAAGCCTACCGAAATTTGTAAAACTTTCTAATCTAACTTATTATATATTGAACATTAGTAACCAGTTGAATGGCGTAGATTTAAGTATATTCTAAGATTCGAATTAAAATGGTTGAAAATATAAAAACGGCATTCAGTAAATTTGTAGTCGTTTAGGCATGGTATATCCTTTGAAAAATTATTAATTTTCATTAATCATATGACTAATCGAGATACTCAAATGTAAATACACGATTTTACATGAAAACAGGCACCGAAAATCTGAAATTTCACTAAAAATTAGGTTTTAACCTACATTATATAATAAAAAAAAAAATTAATATTGAATCACGTACATAGAATGAAATTTTAAAAGAAAAGCATCGACACAGATTTCTTAAAATCTAGTTTCAAATAGTAAAATCAAATAAATTTCCAAAACAAAATTGAAAAAAAAAAATTAGGCCATAAAATAAAAAATAATAATAATTGCTAATCACATAAGATTGACGAAATTATTCAATCTGTTAAGTAAACAAGAGTTTCAATCTGTTAAGAGAAACAAGAGCAACCAAATTTTATATAATTAAATGACCCAATTATTTTGTTATAGAAAAAAAAAAACAAACAAAAATACACCAAATAAAATTCTTATTATTGAATTTACAACTTAAATAAATTAATTAATAATATTTGTGCATTCATTTCTAGAATTCTAGATTTTGTAAACATCAAAAAATTTGAATTTAGAATTTAAAATTGATAAGAAAAGATCTGATAAGAAAAAATACTATAACTTTCTATTAGAAGCTTTTAGAAATTTCATTTAATTCACGAATTTCAAGGCGATTAGGCGAGCTTTTTTTTTAAATTTTAAAATAATTTGAATTGTGATTTTTATAAAAAGGATTTTTTTTTTTTTTTTAAAAAGGATTAAATATTTATATTATAAATTTCTTTTTTAAATATTAATTAAAATATGGTTTTAAAAATAGCAATAATTGGTGCTGGTGTTAATGGTATTGCATGTGGTGTACAAATATCAGAATATTTTAAAGATAAAGCAGAAGTAACAATTTATGCTGAAAAATTTACACCACATACAACTGGTGATGGTGCTGCTGGTTTTTGGTGTCCATATCTATTAGGTTCAACAGATCATGAAAAAATTAGGCTAGTATATATAGTATTGGAAAATTCAAATTAATTTAAAAAATTTAAATTATTAAAATCTTATCTTTAATATTTTTTTTTTATGTAATATACAGGCAATGGTCAAAAGGAACTCATGATTTTTTAGAAAAATTATGGTTATCTGAAGATGCTGGTATTGCTGGTGTTTGTTTATTACCAACATTACGTGTTACAACATCATCTGATCCAGATATGAATGATTATTGGAAAAATAGTGTTTATGGTTGGAGAAAACTTAATTCAATTGAATTGAGTAGAATGACAGAGGATTCTGGTAAAAAACATACGTAAGTAATTTTATAATTATATTTACATATAATTTACTTATGTTTACTTAGGAATGGAATGCATTTTGCAACATATACTGTTGAACCAAGAAAATTATTACCATATTTAATGGATAAATTTCGTAAAAATAAAGGAAAATTTATAGAGAAACGTATTGAAAATTTTGATGATTTTGTAAAAAATTCAAATTATGATGTTTTTATCAATTGTACAGGTATGAAATGTGTTTTTTTTTTAAATTAAAATTAATAAAATAAGTGTTAAGAATTAGAAGTAGTACTCAGTATTAGACATGTAGGTGCATGTTAGAAAATATTACTTAAAAAATTTATAAGCTAAGATGCTCTTTTATCTGCAATAAATGTAAAATACTAGAAATAAATAACGTAAGGGTTTCAATCAGGTAAATAGTTAGGGTCCTGGACAAATTGGCCAAAGCGAATCGACGTGTACTAAATGCAAATGTTCTGTAATTTCAGAAAATTTTGTAAGTACAAAAGTAGCTCTGTTATAACTTGAAATATTAGTTTTCAGATTAAAAAAATTCAAATTCAAATTTGATAATTAAATTTTAATAAAAATTAAATTCAAATCACCATATTGTATAAAAGAAATTTAAAAATCAAAATTTAAAATTTATTTTTCGAAAATTTGCGAATTTATTTAATTTCGCGGCAAATTAAAATTTCCTGATAATTACCCAAAATTTTCGTATACATTATTAATTTATTAAAATCATAAATCCACTAATAAAATTGCATACATTTAGGCTAAACAAAAAAATATTCTATTTTTATTCCAATTCAATAGTTTTGTTTTCGTAATTAAAACTTAATTAAATAAAAAGATAAAGCGATTTTTTTTAATAAAAATATCCAAAATTAGGGGGAAAAATATTTTTTTGCCAAATTATTATTTAGATAATAAATGATTTATGATAATTAAATAAAATATATTGATTTTAATGAGTAAATAAAATGTGGGTAAAATTTTTGGTATTAATGAAATGAGATTGTGAAGAAGAAAACGTAAATGGAATCGATTTATTGTTAAAAGACCGAAGAATTTGTAAAAATTTATTCAAAAAAAAAAACGTAATTTAAATTTAGTGTAGTAGAAGCTAGAAGTAGCTTTAAATTTAATTCTGTGCTCTATTAAAATTTGAATTCTAATTGTATAATTTAGCACACAAAAATAAAAAACTTGCAGTAAGCAAAATATATTTTTTTGATTGCTTGTTAATTTCGAGACTCGAATTAGAGGTCATGTAGTTAAGAATTAATATTCGCAAAACAATTGAAACAAACAAGATTATGAGCTGCAGTTTTTAAGTAATAATGCTTTATTGAAATTAATTAAGACTTTAATTTTTAATTCTAACATATCAGTACCTACTCCGACCCGCAAAAATTAAAATAAAACCGGATTTCTTAGAATATATTTGCCATTATAATCTTATTATTTATGGTCTTTGGAAAAATAATTTTTTGAATTTATTAATAAAATTTTTACTAAAATTACATTCTATATTCTTGGGTTTAAATTCAAATCACCCAATTCTTATATTGTATACTCATAGCTATATATTATTAAGTAGTCAATTATTATTATGGTATCAGTTTTAATGATAAGAAAATTTTCAAACTAATTTACTTATAAACAAAATATATTTAATTCTGTATTTAATATTGTAAAATATTATATATTCGAATTCATAGTAAGAACATTTTAAGATTTATATTAAAAGAGATCAGGTGGTTGCACGCGGTCGATTTTTATATAATTATCGCTTACGAATTAAATACAAAAATTGTAAAAATATGGTTTTAAAAATTGCAATAATTGGTGCTGGTGTTAATGGTTTAAGTTGTGGTGTACAATTAGCTAAATATTATAAAAATTTAGCTGAAATAACAATAATATCAGAAGTATTTTCACCTCATACGACCGGTGATGGTTCAGCTGGTCTATGGGGTCCATATTTAATTGGTTCAACAAAATCTGAAAAAATTATGTAAGTCTATTTTAATTCAAAATCAATCATTGAGACCAAATCAATCAGTATAATTATGTAGAAAAATTATTTTCTTTTTTGCTGGCATAGTGAATGGTCTAAAATTACACATGATTTTTTTGAAGAATTATGGTTATCTGATGATTCTGGTATTGCTGGTATTTGTTTAATACCAGCAATACGTGTTTCATCATCAAATGATGATATAATGGAAGATTTTTGGAAAGATATCGTTTATGGTTGGAGACGATTAACAAAATATGAATTAGAAAAATTAAGTAATGAAACTGGAAATAAATTCGTGTAATGAGATGAGATTATTTTTTTTGTTTTTATTTTAAATGAATTTCAAATGAATTTTTGTTTTTTTTTTTTTGTTAGACAAGGAATGCAATTTATGACATTTACTGCTGAACCAATTAAATTATTACCATATTTAACAGAAATATTTAAAAAATTCAATGGAAAATTAATTGAAGGAAAAATTGAAAATTTTAATGATTTTGTTAAAAATTCTAATTATGATGTTATAATTAATTGTACTGGTAAGAAGAGTAAAAAATATTAATTTTAAGAATAATTATAAGGTAAACGATTTTTTAAAATATTAAAGGTATCGTGATTTTAAAATTAGTTTATAATGTAAGATGTTTTTAAATTAAGTGATTTTTAATTCATAAGAAGTAATTTAAGTAGACTTAAGTTGGGTTTTTGTGCATGCTATACTCAAAATTTCAATATTTTGAAATTATGGGGAAGTGGGAACCATTTTCGTTTAATTTAAGTCGAATTTGTTATACAAAATAACGTTGTTTCCCTCGAAAATATTTATTTTTTTGTATTAGAATCTTAAATTTAAATTCATATGAATTTTGAGATCTAATAATAATGTTAAGGAATAATAAAGGCCTTGAAATATGTATTTTTAGTAGCACATTTTGTTATTTTTGTTATCAAATTCAAATGATAAGAAAACAAAAATTTTTAATGTCTTCTAAATTCAGAAGTGTTAGGCAAAAATAAATATTAGAATATGTAAGGAAAGAGCATTAAAATTAAAGATTTTAATTTAAAAATCAAATCAATTAAGAAATTAGAGTTTGTAGCTGGAAATTAGTTATAAGTTAAGTACCATTTTTGTTTTTTTTTCGAACAAACTAGGGATTTTGAATTTTTAATAAGATCGCGGCTTTATACATTAAAAATTCTATTTTACTTATTCTGCGTTTAAAAAAGCGGATTTTGCCAAAAATCTGAATTTTGACAAAAATGTCACTTAGCTCCTTAATTTTTTTGCCATTTCCAATTTGTCACATTCATTTACGTAAGCAATTAAACTCTTAAATTCTTTCTTAAGTAAATGATTTTCAGATTTCTAAGCTTAAATTAATTGAATAATTTAAAGTAACAGTTTCAAATCATCGGGGCATGTGGTCTGTGGAGCATTAATTAAGAAATTGAATTTGCATTTAATTGTTAAAACGAAAATTTTAATTAAATACTCTGAATTTATAGGTAGTTCTTAAACAGGCAAAATTAATATTAAAAAAATAACTATTATAATTAAATTATAAAATATTTTAATAAAAATATTAACTAATTCTCAAATTATATTTTTTATTTTTAGGTCTTGGATCAAAAACTTTAATTGGTGATAAAAATGTTCATGCAATTCGTGGACAAGTAGCACGTGTACAAGCTCCATGGATGTATTATACATATTTAGATGAAGCTAGTAATGGAAATTATATTATACCAAAGTATACAAAAATCTTAAATCTTAAAATATTTTACAAAACAACTTAATTGAAATTTTCTAATAAACATTTTTTTAATAATTTTTTTTTTTTAGCACTGAATCTGTTGTTATTGGTGGTACACATCAAATGGAAGATTATAATACAATACCAGATGAAGGTGATAAAAAATTTATATTAAATGGATGTAAACAAATTGTACCAGCATTAGAAAATGCATCATTTTTATTTGATTGGGTTGGTTTAAGACCAGGTAGAACAGAAGTTCGTATTGAAAAAGTTATTACAGATGGTTAGTAGAATTTAGTTTTTAAATCATAGTTGGACCACGAATAATGAATATAATATTATAGGGTTTGATTGGAAATATTGAATCAATTTTCATTTACATAAATACATAATATACGTTATTCATGGTCCATTCTGATTTAATTCCTGTTTATATAATATTATTAATATTTTTCAATTTTATATTTTAGATGGTAAAATTATAATACATAATTATGGTCATGGTGGTAGCGGTGTTACAATATGTTGGGGTTGTGCAACAAATGTTCTTGAATTATTAAAACCAAAATCAAATCTTTAAATGGATTCAACACATATTATACATATATGGAATCTTTAAAATCATAACGATTCTAAGCTTAATATTTTCAAATTATTTTATATGTCTAATAATTGTGTTTATTCAATATCTATAAAATTTATAAAATTTTTAAATTAAATTTAATGTCTATATTTAAATATGTATTTGGTTGGGCACAATTAATTTTTAGATAAAAAAATATGTATTTAAATATTTAAATTTTTACCTTGCAAAACACCATATATTAATACAATTTTCTGGTTTTAAATTTTTTTTTAAAAAACGTACACATTGTTTTACTAGACCCATTATTCCAACATAATCAGCAATTGTTAAAATTTCATAAATATTATTTTCATTAATTGAACATTTTCTTAAATATGCATAATCAATAATTTTATTCATTATTTCGGAACGAATTTCTGGTATAAAAACATTTTTCTTTTCTTCAGTTAAAGATGTTGTAAATAGAGCTCTATTTTAACAATTAATAATATTATATTATTGTATATAGAATTATAGGTATAATATAATAGTTTATATTTAAATGTATATAGATAAAATTATTATAATTAATTCAATTTTTAATAAACAACATAAATGATTTCTATAAATTAAATGTTATAGATTTGAGCTAAAGGTACTAGATTTGGATTGAAATACAGGAATGTTTAGGGTCTTTCCAAGCTTTTTTTTTTTATTAAATAAATTAAATTTAAGTAAAATATGCTTTTGTACTGAATTTAATATCTAATTATATGATTTATTCTTAAAACAATTAAAAATTTAATTATATTTTTCTAATTCAAGTTCAACTTGGAATATTGTTTAAAATTTTAATTTTTCTAAAAGACGAAATACAAAAGTAATATTAATATTTACTTATTTTGTAACAAAATCCTTTAACCTTTAAAAAAATAAATTGTTAAAGGTCTATAGTTATACTTTTCACCTTTTGCTTGATATTAAAGCAAAACATTTTTTAAAAAAAAAAACAAATTTAATTTATAGGAAACCTCAAATGTATAAATAAAATAATTTCTATTTCCAAAAAATTTAATTGAATCGCAAAAAAAAATTTCTTAGGGTCCCATTGGGAATACTATTCTTGCGCTTGGCTTATGTTTTGAAAATAATTGTTTCCGATACTAAAATCATGTATTATAGTTAGTTGTATATACATATGTTATTTTGTTTTAAATGAAAAGTATATGAAAAATAAGAATTCATTTTAAATTTACTTAAAAAAAATTTAATTAAATATATATTTTACCTAAAATAATTACTACAAGAGCATAATACAACTCTATGAACATTAAATATACCATCATCTAGGGTTATTGTTGCATCACATAACATATTATCAGAACGCATTTCATATAATGTATTCATTGCTTGTTGACTCATACAAGTTTTAGGATCATGTTGTTCACATTCCTCTTCATCTTCAGGAAGCATATTATTCTTTACATAAACGGAATGCAATATAGAATAATATTAATGTTTCAAAAATTTCAAATGAATTTCTTAAATTAAAATTTTGTTTCAGATATACATAAATTATTAAAATTGTAAATAAAAATTCAATTTTTCAAATTTACCTTTAAATATAGTTACGTATTTGTTGTTTTTTCTTAAATTTTAGAAAGTATAAAGTAAAATTTCCCAAATAATATAAAATATTTGAATAATATTCCAAATAAAAACTTAATATTCCAATAAATTGCTTTAACAAAAATATATGTAAATAAAAAAATAGAAATTCCCGAATATAATATTGGATAATAATAACATGTATAAAAAAGACATTAAAAACAAATGTTTGACAAAATCAATTTAATAAAATTTTGTCATTTTAGTTTATAAGTAATTGATTTTTTTTTTGTTTTTAGTTACTAGAAGGTTAGAATATTTCTGCAGTTCATAAGATTAGAACTGAAAAGCTTTCAAACCTGTATGTACCTATATAAATTATGCAGAGCTTCTGAAGCTTTGTAGTTCTAACTCTCAGAACTGCATTTTCAGTACTACTCATATTTTGGTAAAAGTGATTTAAAATTTTATTTTGTATTTTAAAATTGCTACTAGTTATATGAAAATTGTAAATTATACACCGAATATCTGCTCAAAATTTACTCTTATTATGACAAAACTTTTCTCATTTCCGGAATCCGAACAAATACAAACCATTTATTGAGAGAATTGCAGAACAACAATATTGTAAAATTGAAAAATTTTTAAATTATTCAAAAATTAGGAACAAATATCTGGAAAAATTTCGAGTTTTTATTAAATATTTAGATTTTTTTAAATAAAACAATAATCTAATAATGATTTACATATATATTTTCCAAAATAAAAAATTAATTCAGTCGGCAAGATTTGCTAGCATAAAATACCATGTTTCACTAACCAACGAAATTAGGATTGCAAATTATACATTTTATTAAAGATTTATTTTAGTAAGAAAATAAAAATATAATAAAATTTGTGATTTGATTAGAGCAGTCTATCAATTTTTGTCACAATTTTAATGATTTAATAAAATATTATTACAATTTATAGTTCCCTAATGAAATTTCCCTCATAACTATTAAAACTCTGTAATTAATTGCTAATGTAACAGCCTTCCAATTTTAAATAGAAAGTCACACTAACAAAATTACACGATTTGAAGAAATTCAAAATTTACATTTTAATATTTCTTGTATTTATAAATTTAAAATGTTCTGAAAATGCAAAAGGAACAGAAAATTCTATTAATAATCTAAATTTTCATATTAAAACAATTATTTTAAAAATGAAAGAAAAAATACAATTAGAAAAAAACAAATAAAATAAATTTAAATTTTTTAATCATTATTAACGCTTGATAACAAATAATCAAGTAAAAAGTACATATAAGAAAGAAATTAAAAATTTTCACGAAAATTAAATAAAGGAAATTTATGCTGAAGGAAAAAATTTATCCTGTTAAAAATATTTTTTGAAATGTGCGCATGTTTCTCACCCCTTCCGGTATAATCACTATCCAATAAAATAATAACCAAGTTTTAATTAAAATACTTACAATGCACACTCTCTATACTTGTATAATATAAAAAAGATTTTTAAATTAAAAAAATCAACAGTTTTTAAGTTCATTTCAAAGGATCATCATCCATTCATTCATTCTTCCATTCTTATAAACTGGATTTAATTTAAAAAAGAAAAACAAAACTTTTAATTTTTTCAATTCCAAAAAAAATTCAATTATTTTTTTTTAAAATGTTGTGGCTGCGTTTAGGCAGTTTATTATCTTTAATAGTTATAATATTGGGTAATGATGTATGGCAAAGACCCGGATGCCATAAAGTTGGTAATACAAGAAAAATAACAATACCTGATTGTGTATCATTTACGATAACAACAAATGCTTGCCGTGGATTTTGTGAAAGTTATTCGGTACCATCATTACCATTTGTAGCATTAAATTCACTTAAATCAATTAAACCAATTATTTCAATTGGACAATGTTGTAATATGATGGAATCAGAGCAGGTAAAATAGAGATTAAGAATATAATTTATTTGAAATTAAAAAATAAAATTTATTTTAACATTTATTTTCTTTTTAAAAAAAAAAAACACAAAAAATTAAATTAGATTGAAAAACGTGTATATTGTGTTGATGGTGAAAGAACATTAACATTTAAATCAGCTGTAAGTTGTAGTTGTTATCATTGTAAGAAGAATTGATTTCATGAGATTTCAAGAGAATTAAGCATAAAATAGAAAGCATTTGTTTTTAAATTATGAGCTCTAACACAACATCTATTGTAAGAAGTTCTAAAACTTTCGTTTTTTTATCTTTCTAAGCCATACTTTTAAATAAGCAAAATTATTTGATTAAAAAAAAAAAAAGAGTTATAATCCGATTTATAGTATGTATATGAATATTATAAGAAAAAAAAAATTTCTTTATTGATGTATTTAGGTAAGAAATAAAAAAAAAACTGATAATTAAAACCAAATATGAAGTATTTAAATTAATTAATTTTTGTATTTGGAATCGAATTGTGTGTTGGATATTCGATCTAATTATTAATTAAATATCATTACTTCCGAGGGCATATACGAAGCACGAAGATACAACAGGATTAAAAAAAAAATGAAAAAAATATATAAATTTTTTATAAATATATATACGTTGTTTGTTTATTCGTATGTTGTACAAACAAAATATGAAAATAAGTTATTTTGATAAAAAAATCATTTTAATTCCAAAATATGTAAGTAGATAAAATAAGATTTTTTTCAGTCATATTTAATAATCGTAATAATTTTCTTTTTTAAAGTTTACTCTTCGGTGGGGGTACTCCTTGTTTTTCTAAACAATCTCTCATATCATCAAGGCATTTCGATAAATTAACAGCCATTTTATCTGAATCAGTTTCAGAGGCACTTTCCCATGATGAAATCGCAAAAACCATATCATTTTCACGAGGATTATAACAAATGCCATAACCATCTGATACTAATGGACCATAGCACATAAAAGATACATGTTTTGAAGGTACTTGACCTAAAAATAATTGAATAAAATAAAATACATACATGTATTGATTTGGATAAAATTTTGTTAAGAATATAATTCGTACTTGTAGATAAACGGAAATTAGCACTACGTTTAACTGCTTCAATATTAAAAAAGTCAGGAATCGGTAGGTTATGTTCTCTAGCCATTAATTTTAATCCAAGAAGATGTCTATCAACACCTTTACCAGCAAGAGCTTCATTTGTATAAGTTCGGTGTGCGTTAACAGCATTTCTAAGTAATTCACATTTTTTATCGTTACTAGCTGTACCATGTGAAAATTCTTTTGCAAAATCTATAGATTCATTTGAACAGGATCTGATAGTTTCAGTACGTCCATTTTTAAAAATTCGAAGATGAGCTGATTCATAATGTCCGCCGGGTACATTGTGCATTCTAAAAGGAAAAAAAAATGTATAAGTTGTTTGAAGTTCAAAATATTTAAAATTTTCCATACCGATAGAAAGCATATTGCATTGCCATTTGAATAAAGCTGTCAGGACTCAATTTGTATTGTTTCATGAAACCCTTTCCATATGTTTTGTAATGCAAAACTTTCAAATGAAGATCATTTGCTAATTTAGTAACATTTTGTTTAGCAATTTCAACATGTTTAAGTAATTCATTTGATGTTTGGAAGTTTAATCTCTCTGGTTTGAAAGAACTATCTGGAACACCACCTTTTTCATATTGTCCACTTTTCCTGCAAGTAAAATATGATTTAAACTAGATAATTTTTTGATATTCAAAATTTTTCTTACGCAAAATCTATTATGTTGTCAGACATTTGTGCGATAGCTACACCTTCAGCAGGTGAGTGCTCATAACAAAATCCACCAACACCATTTCTGTTTATGATAACCTATATAATTTTTTTTTAAATATTTACGTACATATATTAATTTTAACAAACATACTTGGATACATTTGTCAAACCATCTATTACCGGAGTTTTGGCTTGAACCGCCACCATGTATTAATTGTTTACTTAAAACTTCATAAACATTGTTATCACTAACTGGCACAAGATCATCTAAACATACAACAAATAATGCCGATTGAACTTTTTTCACCAGATCATGATTTCCTTTTATAGCTACTAATTTCTCATAAGCAGAAGCCCAATTATCACGATTCTAAAACACAATATGCATTTGATTTAAATATTTAAAGAAACAGTTTAAAGAAATTTACATCTGATGTTAAAACTCCGATAGGTACAGCATTTCCCAATTTTGCTGCTTCCTGCCAAGCTTGTGTCAATGCTTTTGCAAGATAATCACCATGTATAATTTCCCCATTGTTTGTATAAACAGGTAAATAGAAAAACTGAAAGAAAGAATGTTTGCTTAATATGGAAATCTAAATTTTAATTTTTCTTTTGAGTCTCATTAAACGCTTACGTGATTCTTAGCCATAACAATTATATGCTTCGAAGTTGCATGATGAAATTCTATTCCATCACAATTTTTTTGTGGTAAACGACATGTTCCGAAAATTCGATAGAATTGTGAGTTATCTAACTCAAATTTTCCCATTTTTACTACAGGTAGTTTCGAATCATCAATTTGTTTCTTATATTGTAAGTTTGCGTAAATTGCTTTTGCTACAATATTAATTATAATTAAATTCAATAAATATTTAACATTATTTAGTCAATATACCAGCAAATTGAAGCATATCATCATCAGTTTTAAAATTTTGTGGTGTAAATGTCATTCCTGGACTTGAAAAGACACAAACGGGATCTCGATATTCTAAATAAGCACATCTTAACCAACGTTCAGCCAGCCAATTTGATTCAGATCCAGCTGCATCTTCTAGTAATTTTTGAAGTTTTTTACCATCACCTCTTTGAAAATGTTTTATATGATTTTCTGTTTCATCTAATTCAGCTTTTGTTAAAAATGGTTGGGCAGTTTTAATAAATTTATTTAATGTATCTTCAAGAGATAAAGCTGGATATGTTAATAGTTTTTGTCCAGTTATATTTGCTGCTGAATTATTTAATACCACAGAACTTGAGTAAATAGAACGATATAGACTTTCACTTAAGGCTGGATTCTTAAACTTATATAAAAATAAAATTAAATTGAAATATAAGTAGGTAAGTATACAACTTTATTTATGAAGGTAATAAAGTTATGGTTGTATGTATTTGGAAAATTTTATCTAAACAAAATGTTGTGTCATTTTATTGAGATAAAAATTTTTTTGAAAATGTGATAAGACAATACTAGTTACCTTCATTAGAAATGTGTATTAGGATGTTTGTGAAATTTTAATTTAAGACTTACCAAAGAAAATAAAATTTTTCTTGTTAAAATTTGCATCTTTTCTTCTTCTAAATTACGCAAATTTCTGAAAAATAACAAAAACAAGAAGATTTCTATTAGACAGGTAGATATTCTGTTTTTAAACTTTAAACCTTCTTTATCATAGATTAAAAATAAGTAAACCTCATTAATTGAATTAGTAACTTAAACTAAATAGATGAGATACCTTTGATTCTGCATTTAAACGATGATTGATTTAATAAGAAATTATTTACTAAACAAAAGTAAATTATGTCCACGTTTCAAAGCCAAATGCAAATTTCAACTTTCACTTTTCAAAAATAACAAAAATTTATAATAAATCAGAATAGTTTGTGTTTTATTAATAGACAAAAACGTTGTGAATCGAGCTAAATAACATTCGCTTTTAATGTTATCAAAAGCTTTTTCTACAAAATATACGCTTGAAAAGAATAATAATAGTAGGTAATATCATATGAGTTGAAAATTTCTGTATATTATCCACTTATGATTGTGTGTACGTATCTACATACATTAATTCAATTTAGCATACTATTCCTGTTTTATAATTCACTATTAAGACTAGCGTAGCGATTTTTATAAACTAAATATACTTGTTCTACAATAGAAAGAGAACTAATTTTAATTATTTTTTTGAATCTAGTTGTAAGCTTAAAAATATTAAAACCTGTTGCTTCTATTTATTTATTATTCAACTAAAATGTCATAAGCATATTTTTACAATCAACGCATAAACAAACGCGAGTATGTAGAGGATTAATATACTTACCCACTATGAAATTAGATAACAAATTAATATTAATAAATAAATTTGTTCGTTTAAATAATTTTCTTCTTATTATAAGTAATTATTTCTTATAATAATTTTTCACTGAAAATGACCATTGACCCTTGCACTTAATTTTGGAAGAAAATTATTATTATAGCTACCTAGTTAATTAAAGAACATTTTGTCCTCTAAATTGGTTTTTATTGTTTATTTCGAAATTAGTTCGAATTCGAATTAATAAAAAAAATGACACATTACTATTAATTCACAATATTAAATTGATGATAACAAATAATTCACAATTGTTTTTTAAAAAAATATTTTTATGAGCTATGAAAATATGAATAAGAAATTTTATGACATAATGAGTGTGTTCGTTTCAACGAAAAACGTCAATTTTAAGTTTCAGGAACAAAAAGAGACTGATAAGCTAAATAAATATCGAGTACTTAGTTGCAGTTTTCTATAAAAAAATGTAAAGCCATCTACCGGAAAATAATATTTGTAATTACTCTTATCATATACAGCCTATCCACAGTCTGGTGTACTTGGGTGTAAAAAGGCAACAGGTGTAAACGTAAAAGGAACGCTATTAATTCCGTTTTTCAGTTTCAATTTTTTTCTTAAGCGAGCATCAAAAAAATTTTTATTAAATAAATAATCAAACAAGTAGGTTTAATATTTTTAGTTTCAATTGAAATTTTTAATGTCTAATATTATTACATATAAAATAATTTTTGTTTAGCTATTTTTTGAAGAAGATTCTTTGGCTTCTTTTTGAAGTTGGAAAAAATTTAATAAAATCATTTTTTTAAGTAATCGGTAAGGTTTTGATTGGATTCATGGCAAGTTGAAGATAACAGAAATTTATTGATAAAATCTCTAAAGAGATTTTAAAGAAAAATTGGAAATAAATTTATGAACGAACTCGCTTTATATTTAAAATGGATTGAGGTGCTTGGCAAAAATAATTATTGTTTAAGTTGGATTTACAGCTTTCTAATATTGAAGATGTATGCTATAAATTATTAGAATGTTAATTTTCGGGTTGGATTCAAATACAATGCAATGTAATACAGTCCAATTAAGTACAGTGCAAATATGACGTGATTACTAAGTATACATTTGCATATTATAACCTATGGAACAATAAAAAACATATGGACAACATAAAGCAATAAATTAACCTATAAAGGAAGATTTATTTTCAATAATTTGAGAGGTATAGAATGCCACTTTCTTTTCAGATAAGTCATTGGATCGATTCGTATAAATGCCACTTTCTTTTAAATTAAGTGATTAGATCACTATTCGCTCAATATTAATATCAAAATTTCAAATTAAATTTTAAAATGAAAACACAATTTTTTTAACATCCTTTGGCATTTTTATTTTAAAATATACACGTATAATTTTATAATAACATTATGTACATACACAATACATATATTATTACAATTGTTTTTAGTATAAATATATATTGTATATATCAATAATACAATTTATGAATAATTTTTGTTACAAAAAAAATTATTAAGAAGAAAAAACATAAAAGTTTTATTTAAAATATTTTTGTAATTTAATTTCTATTTAAAATATTTAATTATTTTTTGTTATAAATTTAAAATTTTCATTTATGTCTTATACAATTACATAATATTTAATTAATATTATTATAAAGAAGTCTTATTGAAAAAATTCATTAATTTTACAATATGCAATTTTAATTTTTGATTTTGAACGTTTTTCATAATTTTATAATTAAAAAAAAAAATGTGCTTTCTTTATATATTTTTTCATCAATTTCTTTATTTCAACTTTCAATAAAATTGCGTTTTGTAAACTATTTTTTATATATAACAATTTTATATAACTTTAATATTTTTATAATCTAATTTTCCATTTTTTGTTTTTTGTATTTTTTGATTTATTTTTTATTTAACATTTAATATATAATATAATAATATAATAATAATGTATATTTATATAAAATTTTTGGAATATAAAGTATAATAGTAAATTTTTTTTTTTTCATTTTCTTGGCAAAACAATTAATTAATACCATAATTCGTTATTTTTTTTTACATATATTATTTTTTTAAATTATCATTTTGGTCTAAAAATTTTAACACTTATATAATTTCTAAACAATTAAAATATTAAACAATATTATTATTGTTTAATATTTTTTATTATTCTAATGGTTTAAATTTTATGCGAGTCTATAATAATAATTTTACGTTTTGTTTTTTTTTTTTTAAACATTTATAGTGAATTAATTGAAAATACTTTATATGGAAAAATTTTGGATATTTTTTCAGATTTATTTTGTTATTTCTTTTTTATATATAAAAATTTTGATTTTTATGTAATTAAATTTGAAATGAATAATATAATTATTAATATTACAATTTCAAAATTTTATATTTGAGTGGTACCGTACCTATTTATTGTAAATATTTTGGCAGATTTTTGTTTTTTTTTTTTTGACAAAATTATGTTCTTACTTATATAAAATATTTTAGTAGCTACCATTAGGGTTTTTATGGCTTTAAGAAAAGCTTCAATTTCTTTACATTTTCTATATAATATTAAAAGATTAAAAATTTACAAATAATTCCAAAATATTATGTTAAATAAAATATATAATGTTACATTATATTGTATAATATTTATTGCAAATGACAAATTATTGGTTATATATAAGACATACGTAGGAGGATGCAGTACTTTCCTTTTTCTCCTGAAATCTAGATTTTGCTAATTTTACATAAATTTGGTAAGTGTAAATGAATTCAGTTAATTGATTTGAATATCAAAATTAAATTAAATTAAATTTATTTTAGGTATACAAACAACAGGTTGGCACAGTCTGACAACAGTATCAAACTTAATTGTGGATTGTGTATATTGTAAATTAATTTTTTTTTCTCTTCTTTGTATTAAGATAAGGAATCATTATTACAATTTAAAGTTAAATTGAAGGAGAAAATAATTTACAAATTAAGCTTCTAAGATTTATATTCCGCAGTCATTTAATTTTAAAGATGTCATTTTAAAAAATGATATGAGGTAATCATGTCTTATTTCACGGGTAAATGAGCATAATGTTCTTTTAATTCGAAATGCTTCAATATCCACATAGTAGAAATGTAGGCTTTAAGCAATTAGTTTTGTAGTTATTATAATTAAGAATTTTTGTTTATTTAAAGTAAATTTTTGACAGAGAGAACATAGATAAAATTATAAAAATAAAATCATATTTTTATTTTGATTTGGGACAGGAAATAAAAATGTGATAATCTTGCGGACGGTCCTTATTGCAAGATACGATGATTGTCTTATAACTCATACGTACCATGTTATACAGCTTGCAAACTTTGTTATTTGATATTAACTTTATACTATATGCAAAAATATGCTAATTAAATTGTAATAATGACTCTATTAAAATATGTATGTAATAGGATCAATAATATATTTTACTTCAGCTTTAGCTATACCATATTTTTAAATTGTTAAAAAAAATTTTTGTTACGAGTATACAAATTTTTAGTATATTTTTAGTATATTATTTTAAGTAATTCGACCTTATTTTTGACACATTATATGACACAAAGTTAGAAGAATTTTTATATTATTTAGTTTTATTTTATTTTCTTGTAAGTTTAGACTGTTGTTTTTTTTTTTTTTTTTTTAATTTTTTGATTATATACGGAAAATTAATGCGTGTATGTAAAATATTGTGCTTTTCGAATTTTGTGACTTATTAATTTTAGTACATATTGCAATAATATTGTCATTATGTCGTTTAATGTAACAAATTTTTACTTTTATTAATACGCAATTATATATTTCGTTTGTTTCCATAACTTTTTTGTGTGCATTATAATGTCTATATAGGATAAATTTGCAATTTTATTATTTATTCGTATTTCTCAATTTGTTCTTGTTTTTTTTTTTTTTTTGGGTAGTAGCTAGGTATAACAATAATAATTGTATTTTATTTATTATTTTTTTTTTGTGAGATCGTATATAAAATTGTTAATTATTTTTAAAAATATAAAATGTTTACGAATTTTTTGATATTATGTAATCTATATTTTATAAATTCATTTAATTTACAAATAATTTTAATTTGAATAATCGAAAATGAAATTTTTCCAGAACTAAATGAAAATCTAATTGTTTAATTTATTTTTTTTGAATAAAATTTCAAAATTAAAAAATTTAATTTTTAATTTTTTGCCTTGACTAATGTCTATAATGTGTTTAGAGTAAAGAAACATAGCAATTCTAATAAATAAAAAATTAATATTTTTAATTTGATAATAGCAAAATTGATTTGAAATTAAAATTTCTTGAGTAAAAATTTAAAAATAAAAATTTCTTATTATACAAAATAAAATTTTTTATGTACTTTATTATTTATTTAAAATGACATTATAATGTGGTATAGTAATTATTGTTATTTGTAATTAAATTTTAAAAATATTTTTATTTTATATATTTTTTTTTATAAAATCTACAAAAATTTTTTAATTAATATTTCAATAAATTTTTTCTGTGTTATTTTTCTTTTTTATGAATTTAATTTTTACTATGAATTTAAATTTCATTAATTGTTTTTCTTTATTTTTTTTAAATATCACAATATCACATTATACAAATTGACAATTAAAATAAAAAAAGAAAAAGAGTTAAATATATATATAAGAATAATAATAATTAGGTATTACATTTAAAAATTGATAAAATAATTTTAAAAATGTAATAATAAAATTTAAAATTTTCATAATATTTAAATATGTATGCATGTAATATAGTTATACATTCAAAGTTTTTGTGTTAAAGAATGCATAAAATGTTGAAATTTTATAATTTTTATTAATTTCTTCAGAGAATTTATTAATTTTTGTAAATATTATAATATACAATAATAATAATGATAATTTTGATTTATTATAAAAATTTTTTAACCAATAATTGGCTCGTATTTACTCTTTTTAATATTTGCTGCCAAATAACATGATATACAAGTTCCAAATAATGGAAAAAATGCTAAGGCTGATAAAATATTACCAATTGTTGACATATTTGAATTGAGGAAATACATTAATTTTGAAAGACAACCCTGAAAATTTAAAAAAAAAAAATATGAATAATGTATTAAGATATTTAATTTTAAAATTTCTAATATAAAATAAAAATTTATGATTTTAGTAATAATTAAGAATATTTTTGTTATGTTAGTATAAACTAAGAATTTATGCAATAAACTTCAGTGTAGCATTATTTTTATTGAATTAGAATAAAATGATTTCCATTCTTCGGAATAGAATTGCTTTGTGAATTGCTCAGCAGCATATTGTAGGAAATTTGAATAAGGGTTTTGTAATTTTAAATAAATTAATTAAATAATGTCCTTAATTTTATAATATTGCTATAAATAGATTGAAATTTCAATTGAAATATGCTTGTTAAAAGTTGAAATTTCATTTAAATTAAAGATTTTTCAAAAACCTATTTATTTATTTATAAAAGGAATAATTCTATGAAAAATAATTTTGAATATTAAGTAAATTTTATTGTAAAAATTTTACTATAAAATTTAAATTTTTATTTAAAACAAAATCAAGTATATAATCTCAATTTTTATATAAAATGATAAAAATACTCAATTTTATTATAATTATATTAGATTATATAAAAGAAATATACTTACTTCGGTATATAAAAATTTTCGATTACTTGGATCACAATTCTCCTTTGAAGCGATACAACATGATAAAGGAACATTCATATTAAAATTTTTATCTTTCCAATCTTTATAACTAATTACCCCACAGCATTGTAACTAAAACAAAAAAAAAAGAAGAAAAAAAATTTTTATTTTTCATTGTATTCAATTAAACAAAAAAGAAAAAAAGAAATCCTTTTGGATATTTTAACAATTATAGAATTTTCAATTTTATTTTTTTTATGAAAAAACTTACTTTTTGTTGAGCATTACTTAATAATTTTTCACTTTCTTTTGATAATCTATAATTTTCTATATCATATCTTAATCCTTCTTCAAAACCTTTACCTAAACGATCTTTGTATGAATACATTGATGCTGCCAATGCTAATTCAATGAATAATATTGCTACAAGAAGACCAGCATACTGTTAAAATTAAAAGAAATATTAAAAACAAAAAATAAATTAATCTATTATAGAATATTTATTTATGTATATTTATAATATAATTATGTGTATAATGTTATATATTAGATTTTTATAATATAGTTCATATAATTATAGAAGATAATTTAAGAACTTTGCTCTCCTATGGATGGGACAATCTAGGCAATTTAAAGTTAATGTGTACATACAATTGTATTTTTAGAGTTATGGAGCGAATTATAATTTCAATTCTAGATTTTAAGTTTTCCTTATCAAGGCACTAGCCAAATCATGGATTAAAAAATTTGCTAAGTGATTTGGTTTTAATTTAATTTAACTGAAATTATAATTATTTTAACGAATTAAGGCTAACAAAATTTTTTAGATTTTTTTTGTTTTGTACACGAATGAGTACCATATAGAATGTATATTTAATATATGAAGCGAACGAAAATAATTGAATTTTAATTTAGTAATTTCAGTTTTCAATATACAAAATTAATTAGGTCGAAAAGAAAATTATATATAAGATTATAAGAAATTATACGTAATTACAAATATATAATTATATATAACATTATAATATTACGTATATAATATAACGTAATATAGAAAATTCCACAATTTTTTCTATCTCAAAAAATAAAAAAAAATATGATTTGTTTTTACAGATGAACTATTTCCGAGACCAGTTTTATCTTACCATTGAATTCTATAAATTTAATATGATATTTTAAACCGTACAGGTACCTTTAAAAAGTACTTTAAACATACACACATTCAATGTAATCTGGGCAGATAGTTTATGTAATTAAATATATCAGTGGAAAAATAAAATATAAAATTGGGTATTTTATATAACTAATCTATTACATATATGTATATGTAAGAACCTATATCAGGTATATGTTCAAGATTTACAGGACAATGGGTTAGATAGAAAAATTGGAAGATAGAAAAATTGCCTATGGGCCGGAGTATTTCAGGATAATAAAGTCATTAAGTATTTTTCTTTGTTTTTGTTAATAAGAAGCGAAATTAAATTTACCGGCATTGAAATTAATAAAATTTTTGTTTTAGATAAAGAAGTTTATGTAATATTTTGGAAATGTTATTGGAGAGGATATTGTCAATTGTTAATGCATTCAAAAGCATTCATTCTTAATGAATAAAAATTTTATACTTAATGGATTTGGGAGCTGATTTTGAGCACCATCTCGATATCTTTACTGGAAAATATTTTTAGTGCCTGAGATTTTCCAGATTTGAAACATTGCTAATGCCTGATCTGTACATAATGTAACTAGAAGGTGAAATCTTGTTAAATTCTTATTTATTATATTATTTTTCATTTGTTTTTATAGTATACTGCTAATTAGTAAGCGACACACATGAACACATAAGGTATTCATTCTTGATGCAACTATCATATTATATATGATAGAGTCCAAAGAATAAATCATAATGATAAGTTATATGAGAGTTTTTCATTTTTTTTTTACTTTGATAAATTCTTTAAAAAAAATTTCCCTCTTATATGACCTTACATACATATAAAGTTATCTAAAAAATATAATATACATACTACAAATAGTTTTATTTACTTAAATCCATACATACATATATAAATTATTTATAAAAGGTGTTTGACCCAATTTTATCATCTTTATTTTATTTTTTTTTAATATTGAGATAAACTGAAAAAATTTTTTTTTTATTTTTTTAGGTATCTACCAAGGTAATGTAAGAAGTAAGATTTTATACAATAAAAAAAAGGAGACTTATAAAAGATAAAGGGCAGCTGTAAGAGAGGAAGGAAGGAAGGAAATGGTAAAAATCATATCCTATTACTTTTATTTTATGTATTTTTCTTTATTATATATTTATTTATATAATTTTATTTCTATGTATAAAAAGTACACATAAAATTTCTCAAGAGTTGTTATAGGAATATAAGAATAGAAAAACCCATCTACTTATCTACCTACCTATGTACATGTTATATATATGTAAGTAAATAATCTTAAGTGAGAATTAATTTTTTTTTACAAAATATTTTTAGAGAGAAAAATAATTTTTGTTTTCTATTTTTTATTGGATCATCTTTCTGTTTAAATGGTCGATTTAATTAAAACGTAAATGTAATATAGGTACACACTTATTATAAGAGTGTTAAATCACTCTTATAATAAGTATAACTTTAAAATTGGAAAAATTATATGAGAAATTAGTTTGTATTTGAGAAGGAAATGTAGAGAAGAAGATGAAGAATTAATTTTCAGAAAATTGAAATTAGATACCTGAAGGGAAGTGAAGTCTGACTGTTTATAATCTTCGAATTATAATAATACTTTAAATTATCCTCTTATCTCTAAACTCTGTGAGCACAACATTAAAGATAAAGAGAATACAAAACAGTTTATGTTTATACTCAGAAGTAGAACACGAAAATAAAATTTATAAGAGTTGAAGAGCTTGTGAGTTAAAATTTTGTGAGTTTTACTGTCGGGAGTAAATTTAATAATAGACGGTGACAATGAATAAACTATAATAACAATATAAAAATATATTAATTTCTTAAGAAACAATATTCAAATATTAAGTAAAATAAAAAAAAAAAATATATATTCTTACCATTAATAATAATGGAGGATTTCCTTTAACAATACATGTACATGCTAATGTTGCTGTTAATAATATTAATATTCCTGTTATAACAAGTATATATGGTACTAGTCTTGAATATGCTATACTAATTTTAAAAAATTGTTGTAAATCTGTTTGCATCCATATTCCAATCCATATTATTGATAAACCAGAAAACTGAAAAAAAAAATTAAAATTAAATTATAACATTAAAAATTAATACTAATTAATAATCAATATTAATAAAATATTAATATAAATTAAATTAAATAATATATATTATTGAAATTTATATATCATTGCTTGTTATACTAGAGTTGTCGCATATAAGAAGTGTCATACTCTCATTATATGGCATGCAAATAAATGCTCAAAATTTCGAATCTGCTACAAATGTGTGGAGAGAGCGAAATATTTTTGTTGAGTTTTTGTTGACCAATAATTGTTATACAATATTAATGTATATACAAAAGGTATATAACAATTAAATATAAATTGTGCTAATACCCAATATTTGAAATTTACTTTATGTTGAATTTAAATTATTAAATTAAAATTACAACGACTATTTTTATAGGACCTCATGAATTCATTCTAAGGAAACTATTTTATAGTTATACAATATTCGCAGACAAATTAATACATTTATAGATAGCATTTTATTTAAATCAAAATTCTTTTTTTTTTTTTAATTTTACCAATATTTATGCTCAGAATTTTCTCTCTTTTTTTTTATTCAAATGCATAATAATCTATTTATCTAAATACTCAAGGAAAAATAAAACAAAAACAAACAAGGAAAAAGAAATTAAATGAAAATCAAAAACTGTTATAATTTGTCCTAGTTTCTAAAGTGATTCTATATATATAAAAGAAGATTCATCATTGATTTTAAATCGATTCAAATAATAAATAATTATAATTATAATTTTTAAAGTATCATTGAATAAAGAAAAAGTTATTTATTTGTAATTTTTGAGAGAAATTTTCTGTTATATAAAATCTATTTCGCATTTGAGTAAATGTGTGTTTGTATAATAATTTAAATTAAATTCATACATATAAAATATTTAATTGTTATATAGGCTTTCATTTGTTTAAATTTATATTTATATAATAGATATTTTATGTAATAGAACCACATAATATACATACATTTATGTGTTTATGTATATTGTTATATGTATAATATATTCTCATTATTTTGTTCTTGACCTACAACAAATTTCATCTTATTATCTTAAATTTAAAATTTTTTTTTTAATATTCTATTCTAATAACAAATTTTACTAGAATAACTGTAATAACTATATACATATGTATATGTAGATATATATATATATATGATAATACTTGGATTGTTATACATATTATTATATACCATCAATTCTAAAACTTAGAATTCTATTTTTATACACCGAACTAAAAATTTCTTTAAATAAAAGTTTGAATCTGATTAAATATTTTGTAATCTGTCAGCTTTAATTTGGAAAAACGGATACGATATGGCTTAGACTGTCATTATAAAAACTTTTCGAATTTGAAATGTCAAAATATTTTTGGATCACTTGAAATGCTATCAGTTGTGCATGCTTTTAGCTCAGATTTAAAAAATAAATAATTTTTTTTCTAATTGCTCTAAAGTAAAAAAACGAAATCGACGATAATAAAATTTCATTTACTCGGATAGCTAGTCAATGCCAAAAACGAAAAAATGTTGCTTAATAATGTCAAAATCAAATTCGAAATAAGAAAATCCTGAAATTAAGAAATAAAGTTGAAAATTTGAGATTTTAAAGTGAATAAAAGTAGAAAGGTTGGGTTCTACTAGGCGACTTTATATAATTATTTTTATTTGATTTCGTAGGGAAATTAAAGTAATAGAAAATTCGTATAATGACAATTTCTCGTATATTATACAGTTCCTTCTAAATTAATAAAAAAATAATAATTTTTTTTCCAAATTTTACAAAATATTTATTATAACTAAATTATTTCAATTAATTTCAAGGAAATTTTCTCTGCATTTATTATAAGATGACATTATTGTACATGACATTGCAAAATAAGATGACATTTTATATTATGTAGGTTATCGATTTTAATATTTTCGAGGTTGTTTATTAATTAAAATTTTTGATTAAAGAGAAGAAATTTATCAAAACTGTGTACAATTCAAAGCATAATTATATTAAATAAATTATTACAATGTAAAAAGAAAATAAAATTGATTATTGGTATTTTTAAAATAAACTCAGACAATGGAAAAAGTATAATTGTTTAAAAAAATAAAATCTTACGAGAAATGCTCAATAAAAGGATCAAAAGTTCATGAATAATAAATTTAAATAATTTTAATTAAATTTTATTTTCTATATAAGAATGAAAATATTATAGAAGAATCTAAAATTTAATAATATGTGAGTTATATTTTATGAAATATTTTGAGTGTAAAAAAATTACTCATACAAGAATTTGCGATTGAGAATTTTCGGTTATGCACTCATACGAAGAGAGCAAGTTTGAGAATCTCTTTCTAATTCCATTTTGTTTTTTTTGTGCTATTTAGAAAAGATAAGGAATTCTTTATGTCTGGTTATGTGTTATACAATTTATATAACACATAAATGTATTTGTATATATAATTCATATTCACATTATTATATGTAAATATTTGTGTTTATTATTATAATGAAAAAAAAAAATTTAATATTGTACAAATAATAATATTTAGTTTTCGGAAATCCCTATAGAATGCGGTATAGTACCAATGTTATTGAAATTTTTAGTCTTAATATTATAAAAGATTTTGATTATTAATATAGAATAAGAAAGAGATAAGAAAGTTTTATTAATAAAATAAACTTAAAATATTTTTTTTTTTGTTTTGTTCTGGATTTAATTTAATATACTGTTATTATTTTAATTATATATATATATATGTATAGTGTTATACACAACTTTGTATATGCATGATTGACTTATGGTTGATTAAATAAATTTTTTACTTGTCATCGAAGGTATTATATGAAGAATAGAAAATTTATTTCGATTTAGAAATTGAACCCTTATCAAATGGGGGTATGTTCATAAGAATTCGTATACATATATTATACATATATATATTGTTTTGTTATACATCTAGTTTATAGACCCCCGAGGCGTATGTTCTCTTTTGTGATTTCCTTTTTTTGGTTTTTGTTTTAACAAAATTGATAAATTAATTTGGGATTTTTATACTACTTTTATATTTTTATAATATTTGTTATACATATAAACATATTTAAAATATTGTTTACAAATTTATTGTATATGCATATGTATGTTATGTGTTATACTCGCACATACATGTATTATTTTGATTATTGAACAATTTTTCATTGTAAATTATTTTTTCTTATTCAATTATTTTTGTATAAATGTAATTTGTATAATAATTTTTTCCAATTTATTATATTGTGCCTGTCGGGTATACAATATAATATATGCATAGAAAGGAAAATACACAATATTACTCAATAATAATTAATTTATATGTATGTAAATAACTTGTATACATAATGTGCTGATTATATACATTCATATATAACTATATATGTATAATAATTTATTTATGTTTCAATAAATTATTATAAAGGAATATTGTATAAAATAGTAAATAGTTGGCATTACTCTGTATTGTAATTAAAAACATATGCAAAATTGACGATGCATAACGTTCCGTATTGTATTATAACAAAATTTCCGTATAACATGCGTTTTTGAAATACGCAGTGAAAACCAAATTTTGCTTTCAAATGAAACTCGAGTTGTTTTTTGTAAAAGTTTTTTGGGAAATGACGTCGTACTAATATATAAATGCCTTAGTTAAGAATTAAATTGACATAACGGTTAAATTGACATAAATTTGACATAAATTTGGTAATTCATGGTTGAAAAAGAAATCTCAAATTCAGTATTTCTAAGTTTCACTCATGGTTGAAAGAGAAATTTGCAGTGCTTACAGTAAATAATTAGTTTTGGACAATGCAGTAATCACAGCACTTGTATTTGGTTTTGAATTTAAATGAGCAGTTTAAAGACAATTTCAAAATTTAATTTTTGACAATATGGAATACTCACAACGTATAATGTATGTATATACATACATCTATAATGTAGATTTAATACGTATATCGTAATATGCAATTTATTAATTGTAAAACATTATGGGCTATAATTTTTATGCTTTATTTCAATTAATCATAAAATATATCGTATATACATAGTTGAGTATGTATAATGATAATGGAGAGTATAATGGAGAGTAAATACATGCAATGTAGAGTAAATCTTATCAGGCGTAAAATAAAAAAGAAATTGTAAATATAATTAATAAATTTTAATAATTAATAGAATTTCTTTATATGAATAAATGACCATTAACAGTGGAAATTATTTAATTTTTTTTTTTACAATAACAAGTAAAACTTATATCATAAATTTATGCTTTACATATGCAAGTATATGTACATAAGTAAATTGAATTTGTTATATTGTGCCTGCCTGTAAATATAACGAGTATTCAATAACATTATGTTCTATTTTCATTTTTAAGAAATATTGAAGTTTACGTTCTCTAAGTAGATTGTAGATTGCACAGATAGGACGACAGATACATATATAGTATATGTCCGTACAACAGTCGCTGTAGACCCAATCCCCTGATGAATTCGAGTAATTTGATAGATACGGTAGACCGCGCACCTCCGCTTCAGTTAATACACTGAAGCCACCTCATCCTGTCAACAAAATATGCAAGTGCTTTCACAAGACATATAAACTAGAAATCAGGGTTATCTGGAAATTTTAAATTTACTTCATTTACTATAAAAATTCTTTATTACCGTATATATTTTTAAATATTTGATTTGGTTTCAAATCATGATCCTATATACACATAAAATAAAAAATTTATTTATTTTTAAATTTTATGAATTTCACGTTATTATGGTAGAAAATTTATCCTTTTCGTATAAATTATGATTTATTATTAAAAATTATATCAAAGTACAATAACATTTTCGAAAAAAAAAAAAAAAAAACTATTTCACACGTATAACGAATTAATATTCTCATATATCGTATACATAACAGCCTTTAATACGTTCTTATTTACGTCCTTATAGATAGTAAGTACCTATACCTATAAGTATAATTCACCTATACATAAATAGGACATGGAACTTTGCCTGAGCCCTGAACATTATGCAGTCATGTACGGTCTTACATACATATATATATTTATATGTATACTATTGTATATTTTAAGAAAAATTTAAGAAAACGAAAAATGTTAGAAAAAATTTTCCACTTGATAAAACGCTAAAAATAAAGAAAACTATAAATACAAAAAAAAGGAGAGCAGAAACACAAAAAAACAAAAAATTGTTGGTATTTTGTGTCTTTAAGTTATGTGATCGGAAATTTTTTTTCTCATTTTAGGTAAATCTTAAAAATAGGTTTTTCTTATCGTATTTTATAATATAGTAAATGTAGTTGCATTGCATTATGTATTGTTTTTGTAATTTTTACGCTATAATACTCTATAATTTTCTTAATAATTTTGGAAATTTTGTATTTACATATACAGGGTGATTCAGTCACTAGTTTAGGAGCCATATACTATTGATTAAAATGACATGTCAGCACCATTTTGGAGCTACAAGGATTTTAAGAAAATTTGTTTTATATTCTTTAAATATTTCTCTCGGCAATTTCTCACGAAAATAAATTCTTGAATTCTTGAATCAAATGCGGCTCCTAACTTGTTGCTGAATCACTCTGTATATGTATATGTATACAAATATTCATATATGAAAATATACAAAATGCCTTGCATTACAATATTGATTTTAGTTTAATTTCTTTAGAAAATTTTTAAATTATATTTTATAATCAATTTTAAGATTCTACTAGCTTCTTTCAAATATAAAAATGAAAGAGTTTCTATAATGCAAATGTATGTGTGTGTGTCAATTTAAATATGTATATATATATTGAGTTGTATTATTTTGAATTTCTTTAAGAAAATATTAATTAATTTTCAATTACTTTACTTTAATATATTTTTAATATATTAAAGTAAATACTCTTATAGCCTCTGTGACGAAAATAAATTATAAAAAAGTAGAAAATTTTTTTTTAATATAATTAAAAGTTCATAATAATACTTTTTAATGTAGTATATCAGTTACCATATTTTTGATTTTTTATTTAAATAAAGTTTATGAATTGAAGACGGGTCTGATATGTATGTTAATATCGTAAATTGAAAAGTTAAAATTATTAGAAATTCTGATAATGTGTTATACATGCTTAAGTATATAAATGCAGTCTTATTGTATATAGGAAAAAAAAAACTGTTATAATAAGAGAAAATATTTTATAATTTAGGACAAGTTAAAAATATGTACCTCTTCCATTTCAGTAATGCGTTATTAAAGTTATTGTAGACTTATTGAAGATCAATTATACTATTGTGAATTTAATATTTTATTTATAGCAACATAAATACGTTTAATGAATGTTATTAATTGAAAATTGTATTATTGAGCTGCGACATCTACTTAACGTTACAAACCCACAGCCACACTATTACGACAAGCATCATATTATATTTAAGGATCAAATAATAAAATAAAAAAGCTTTGTTTATTAAATTGGAAGAAAAATAATTTTGTCTCATCTCAACATATTGTGAGAGAAATTTTTTTTTTTTTAATGAGAGAATTAGTAGAATATTTTGATTCTCATCATATTTTTTATGCATTGAATTGGAAGAGAGTGCATGTATTGAATTGGAATAAAATGTCATTGGAGCAGTTTGGCTTTTAAAATTCGAAAATTTTACAGAAATAACAGAAAATAAATATTTTTGAGATTGGTTCTTAATTCAAAAAAATTTTTTTTATTAATAATATTTTATTTTACTGCTATTGCATGTAGAACAAAATTGCTGTACATATTATAAAATTCAAAATATGGTGTACATGTTATATTTGCTGCTGACACAAAACCGTAGTGTCTTATAAATGGTTTTGAATAATGCCTATAAAATATAATATCAGCTGTACAAAATAAAGTAAAACGAAAGCGCTCACTTTAATTTTGACACTTAAAAGCGCTCATTTGATAATTCGTGTTATGTGTAAGCAGTTTGCATGCGATGCAGACAATACGAAATTGGCCTCCAATTCAAATAAAATTTTAATATGTAAATTTTTTAATTTTGAGACATTTAAAAGACTTTACGATATTAAATGGATTTTTTATATATAAAATTTAAATTTTGAGCCATAAACTCCCAACTTTATAATTAAATAATTTAAAATTTTGCTTTTGTTTTTTTGAGAATTATTTAGCGAATAATTGTATTTTTTTTTTTTGTAATTTTAAAATTTTTAATTAAATAATTTTTTTTTCACATTATCATTTTAATAAATATTTAAATTTTAATTAATTAATAGCACATATACACATTCGTACACAGATTATATCGCCATTATTATCATATAGCAAAAATATTTTCAAAATAATAAAAACAAAAAATACGATTGTAAATTATAAAAATTAAAATGTCATATTATGTAATTGTTATCATATGTAATTACGTTATCGTAACAAATTCATTAAAAAAAAAAATAAATAAATAATTTAATTTTGATATCCGGTTTCAATGTTTAAAATATGATTACAAATTGTACAAAAATGATTTTATTTAAAAAATGCTTTTGAAAATAAATTATTTTGCATACGATCATAATGTAAATTATATAATAACATAAATTCGAATATATGATTTTCTTCAAACATACACACACACACACACAAATAGGTGCTATTGATGAGAATGTGTTTCTAATTACCGAATCAAATTAATATTTTCAGTTTCGAACTTTAGAATTCGAATAACAAAGTGATCGGGAGATGTGAGAGAGAATGTAATCTACTCTCTTCATTTTATAATATTATACGTCAAATTTTAAAGAACAGTACGACTCCAATTTATAAAACAACGTGTTTTTAAAATGAACATATGCGTTGCTATCTAGACTAAATATTTTTGAATGATATTTCTGTCATGTTGACAATTGTCTGTTTGGCTGAATTTTTCTTTACAAATAATTAGAACGTATAATAAATTTTTACCGCTTATTTATTCTTTGATTGCTTAACAAATTTTTAGTTGTTTCGCACCCACAACAATTTTAAATATTTTTCTTAATATTTTATATCTGAGTAATTATTACAAATAATTGAATATTAAATTGTTTAGAATATTAAATTTAATTCTTTTATTCAGAATGTATAAGAAAATTCAAATGGAATTTTTTTTAAATAATTTGCCATTTAATTTATTTTTAAGCAGAAATACTTCTCCGTGATGAAACATTCCCTATACTCTATATCTTAAAATTTAATTTGAAAGAAAACAGAAAAAAAAAATTCTTATTAAAAACAAATAAAAGTCATTATTATTATTTTAGACTATAATTTAATTAAAATTTAAATGAAAAGAATTTACAAGAATCTTAAAAATACAATTTTCATTTTGAATAGCTACTTTTGAATTATTTTTTTTTATTAAAATAAAACACAAATAATTTTTTTGTTTTTTCTTTCATTCCGCCCTTTAGGTATACAGAAAGAAAAAAAAAAATTTCCTAAAATGATTTATTCTTAGAATTTTTTTTTCTTTTAAATATTAAAAGGACATTTAATTTTATGTACTGTATATAAAGTAGCAATCAGCCAAAAATTATATTGTATTGTATAAAAAATTGAATTATATACAAACTAATGTGCGAATCAAGTTTATAGTTAACAGTACATTATCGTAATAATTTTGGTATTTAATAATTTCCATACGCTATGTGATAATAAGAACATTTTAATCTGAATAGTGGCAAAATTTTCATCTCAGAAATTTGAAAAGTTGATCAAAGAAATAAATTAAATACAAAATTAAATCAATTTTTTTCTCAGTGTATCAATTATTTGACATTTATGTACATAATTTATAAGTTGTATGTCATATAAATTTTTAAGTTGCATACAACAATTATTATTCCATATGGAATTACTTTGACATTTAATTTGAAGTGTATACCTTATAAAATCTGTAATAATATTAGTAGGTATACACTGAGAAAAATTATACGTTAATATACTTATTAAATATTTCTGGATCTTTCATTGTTCAAACAATAATTGTTGTACATGTTTTTCATGTTGTACATGTGAGAAAATTGCACAAGATACACACAATTAATTACGATATTTCAAATATGGAGCGAATTATGTCTTTAATATTTATTCCGATAGAGGGTCTTAATAATTTTATAATTCAAATATAAATTTCAGAGTATAATAGAATTAATATTCTATTCCCAAATTATTCTTGTGCTGTACGTTTTGTGTGTATTTGGAGCATATATTGTTATTATGTTGATTTTCAAAATATTTTAGGAGTATAGTAATTAATAAACGAAAATATAAAGCACCCAACCACTTAGTTGACTCGTTGTAATTCGTGAATTTTGAGCGTTTAAATTTGGTTAATTAACAAAAGTGAGCAATTCAAATATTCACAAATTTTTTGTTTGAATTATCGAGACTGTACTGTGTCGTATATATATGTAGATTATTATTTTCAAATAAATATTTTCAGCAGGTATATATTATAAGGCTCATATTATATTGTTCTTTTCTACGTGATTTTACTATAATTTAATAAAATAAATTTTCCATTCTACACATATATACATATACAAAAGAAAATTTAAAATTTTCCGTTTCGCTCACTTCCAGTGAAAGTGAACAAAAAAAAAAAATAATAATAAAATCCTTAAATTTATTTTTCATTATAATCCGGATTTTAGAGAAGAGGTAAATAAATCTTCTTTTGATATAAATACTGATCCTTCTTAATTTCGATGAAAAAAACAAAAAAAATAAATTCGCTATTAAATTAAAAAAACAAAAAAAAAATTTTCGCTAAATTTTTGTTTTTTTCGAAATTCTTTAGACTTTTTCGCTGTTTTGCCTTCAAAATTTTTGTTTCTTTCTTCTTTCTGTACTATACTCGTACCTACCAATAGAGCTATAATTTAAAGTACTTAATGTATTGTATTCGTATATATGCGTAAATATAACGATGGTGAGTACTTTTGTGAGTACTTTGAATTCCAAAAAGTTATTATACAAGAATAAAGTCGTCGTACAGAAAAGTTGTAATTAAAAATTTAATTAAATGTTGACTTTGATAAAAAAATAAAGTAGGTACTGACTGTACTTTACAACCCAAGATAATAAAAACCAAAAAAAATAAAGAGAGAAAATAAAATAAAAAAAAAAAGTTTCTCTTTTACACTTCTTGTTAATGTTTTAATAAAAGTTATGATTTTTGGGCCTACTTTTTTAATAATTATCCAACATTTTTTTTTTTATGGTGGAATATTGTATAAAAAGTATACGCTACTCAAAATTAAAAGCATTTTCCTGTTTGGTGGTTGGTACTTCATGTTTTACGATGTTTTATTTTTTTATACACCTTTATTTTAATAATAAGTGTACTTATAGCACTAATAATAACTTTAAGGGAACAAACAAAGCAAGAAAAATTGAGAAAGATCCGTTTTTAATTCATTATTTTTAATTCAGTCTTTTATTATACTGTGGGGTATACAAGCACTATATTAATAGCTTTAGAAATTTAAATTGTGTATAAAACATAATTGGTCGTGCATTTTTGAAAATTATATTCATTATTTTATGTACAATAAATTTAAATATTTAAAACGTATAATTATGTAAATTACGTTTACGAAATTATATTCAAAATTTTGTTGAATGACAGTTGTGTAAGAATGACAGCAATGACAGACAGAGAAACGCAGTCGTTTGACATTTGTCTAAAAGTTGAGTGAGAATAACAGCAATGATAAATAGAGAAAAAGAAATTTGTGTGACAATTGTCTAACAGTTGTACGAGAATGACAGCAATGACAGACAGAGAAACGGTAGTCGTTTGACATTTGTCTAAAAGTTGTGCGAGAATGACAGCAATGATAGATGGAGAAAAAGAGATTTGTGTGACAATTGTCTAACAGTTGTGTGAGAATGACAGCAATGACAGACAGAGAAACGGCAGTCATTTGACATTTATTTAATAGTTTTGTGAGAATAACGGCGATGACTGGAAGGAGAAATGACAATAGAAACATTATACTCCATACAATGAAACGTGTATAGATTTCAATTTGAGGAGAGAGTATTCTCTTTGAGATAGTTCTCACTGCGGAGAAAGAGAAAGAATAAATATAATTTGTAATAATTTTTTGTAATGAAAAGCATTTGTATACAATAGCGCTGATATAAACAATTAATTTTAGTAAAATTACTACTTTGGTTTGTTAATTTACATTGTCAGCGCAAGAAATCGGTAACATACCAATTAACAACATTAAATTGTTTTGCTACCACCATTTCGCTACGCAAAACACCCAGTATTTATTGAATGTTCAATTATAGATTACTTATATTACTATATTCAATCTTTAAAGCCAATCTTAAATTTTATTGTACATTTATTACGCATAATATAAACATTATATATAATTCTGTAGAACAGTTATCAAAGCTCAATATCGATTTAAAAATTTTGTATACAATTTAAAAATTTTTGAAATATAATTTATAAAATAATATTGTAGAATTCTTTTCTTTACTTTCGCTTCAAGATAAAGTTTTTAAGGTACGTGAACACAAGATTTGACACGAACTGTTTCCACTATTATCAAAAACTGAGCGAAAATAAAGTTGTTGTATTTTAATTAATTTCGTCAGAACTAAATGTTCTTTAATATTTTGTACTCATTTTGTATGGACATAATAAAGTTAAAAAATTTAAAATTATACAAAATATTAAATTCCTGATATTATAAATTAAATCGGTGTAAACATAAATTTTGTGAAAAATAATGTGAAATAACGTGTAGGTGTGAATAAAGTGTGTAGTCGATCCAAATTTAAATATCAACACACTCTACATTGTGATCGTAAATGTAATTTAAAAATTGTTAATATAACCGCAGCCTCACATTTACAATTTATTTAAATTGTATTCCTACACACACATATTGTACACAGCTACAATGAAAATGTCAAAGATAATGAATTTTCAAGTACCCTAAAAATATGCAATTTTTTATGTTTTACACTATTTAATTTTCATGTTGAACAATTACAATTTTAATTATGTTAAGTGAATCATTATAACATTATACATTACAAAAAAAAATTTTTTTTTTGTTATAATTTGTATTTATTAATTTAAGTTTTAGTATAACACTTTAAAATGAAAATTACTTATATTTATTTAGCTAAAATTACAATAATAACAATGACTGCATATAAAGAACAAGGAGTGTATGTATTCTGTTAATCGTGTGTACGGTATAATATAATAGTAAGATTAATTATTTATAAAATTATATTTGTACTCAAAATAGTTTCTGTTATACAATATAATTTATAAATAAATATATTGAATCAACTTTAGAATATTTATGAATTTAATTATGATTTTTTTTTTAATTTAGAAACAATATATATTATGTAGATATTTATGAATATCGTAAATACGTAATGTGGTATATATAGATCGTAAATACGTAATTGGGAAATATATAGAGAATGGTAATATAATTATAGTTTAAAATAGAGTGGGCGAATATATTATAGGTTTTGCTATTTACTTTAAAGTACGTAATATAAATAGAGGATGATTGTGGGATTATTTTTAAAAAATTTTTAATACCATTATTATAACAGTTATTTACGTCATTTCTTTTTGTTTATTTTTTTAATATACGATTTCCATTTGGTTTATTATTAAACATTTTATTCAACTATATATTTTCAATATTCATCATAAATTTTTTAAGTTTAAGTGTAGATATTTTTAGTATAAAAGATTTCTCATATATAACTATATTACTTTAAAAATATCACTTACTATAGGATTCGATATTCTTACTATATACACATATACATATACATATATAACATTGTTTAACATTTAAAATTTTTTTTTATAGAAAAGAGGGGGAAATACGATATAATAATAAGATAAAAGTCATTTTTTTTTTTTTAAAAGTCATTGGAACTTTTGTAGGAAGGAAAAGATTAAGTAAAAAGCGGAATAAAATTTTTATATTTTTTTTTTTTTTTTTAAATCTTTTATACATTATTTATGTATATATATAACAGAATCCTATTTAAAACTACATATACATACATAAAATATATATAAAACTTTTAAAAAAGTTTAAGAGTTTAATTGGTTCAAATGAATTTTTAAAATTCTCTTATACATAAACTTAAAATATAATGAAAGAGAGGAAAAAAAAATAAATAATTTAAGAATTCAATTTAATAAAACAAAAAAAAAAAGTCAAGAAATAAAAATTAATTCAGGAAAATTAGCATGATTTTTTTTTCTTTCTTATTCAATTGAAAAAAAATTTAAAAAATTTAAATAAAAATGAGCTTGAAAATGGATTTACAAAAAAAATGAAAAGGAAAAGGCTTTATATAAGTTAAATGGAAAATAAGTAGTTAGTATATCATTTTAAAAGCCGAGAGAGAGAGAGAGAGACAGAGTAAGAGAGAAAAAAGGATATGAATTAATATTAAATTTTAAATAAATCTTAAAAATCTTCTTATTAAATAAATATTCAATACAGTAGAATCTAGTTATAAATTTATTTATTTTGACTTTAGAATTTTACAACAGGGGTTTTGGTTTCCATTCTAAAGTGAAAAAATTCTGTAAATTTCTGCATAATTTTAAATTTTAAAATTAATTGATCGACTTTCAATTTGACAAAACTTGTTAAAATTATCGGTAACTATAATCCGCAACATTAGTAAACCTGTGGTTTATACGACAATTTTTGCGCTAACTGTTGACATAGGTTTCATTCCCCTTATCAACAAAGTTTTTCGACAATTGAGAAACGAAACGTCAACAATTGATGCGAAAATGATCATCATGTTATCATAGATAATGCCCGATAAGAGACATCTATAGTGAGAAATTAACAAAGAAAACGGAATATATATATAAAATGAATTTAATATGAAAATAAGAAAGAATAAAAAAAAATGTGCTACATATATAAAAATTTTTAAGAGAAATTAGTTTTAGAATTTTGTGATATTGTTCGCAAAAAGTGAAATATATGATAATATCATTTGAAAAATTTGTTGGAAATTCTGTATAACAGTTTAAAATTCCGTATAACAGTTTGAAATTTTGTATAACAGTTTGAAATTTTTGTATTCCAGTTTGAAATTTGGTTTTTATTTCTGATAATTCATGACTCTGATTCGGAAAAACGGATGGAATATTTTTAAGGAGCATAAGCACATATGTATTGAAGTGAATTAGAGTTTAGAATTGATGCCAAAACATAAGAAATTGAAGAGACCACATTCTTTATTGTTGTACAAGTTAATATTAAAAATATATAAGGTAAAATGTTTTTCTGGGGAAAGTTTTAAAGTTTTTGATAATATTTATTTTTTGCAGAATAGAGAGAATTTTTAATAGCAAGTAGAAATAATTTCGTGATACCGTAGGTTCATTTGTCATAAATGAAATGAGTTTTCTTTTTTTTTTTTAAAATTAAGGCTACACCATTACTTCCATTATCATTATTTCCATTAATTTTTTAAAACACTATATATTTTAAACATTTAAAATAAAAAAATATAAAATTTTTTATAGTGCAAAGTCCTCTAGCATCCACACAATTAAATTGTATAACAAATGTCAGAAGAATTTAATGGATTTTTAAAGTGTTAAAGTATCTTCTACCTACGTTAGTCGATTAAATTTTGTATAGAACAAAAAAAAAAAATTCATGCTTATATAATTTTTCTTTATGCATTTTATATTTTACATCCCGGCAATAAAACTTTTATAATTAAAAAAAGAACATTAAAAAAAAATTTAATTTTTCTTTGCACTTGTTGGTTTAAACACTCATTTCTTATCTATATACGAGTACAAATAAAATGTATACATAAAATATAAAGCCATCTATCGGAAAAAATTAAAGAGAGGTACTTGTGCACTTCTTTCTAATCCACTTTTATCATAAATATTAGGTTGTAGTTTAGAGTGTTATATGTGTTATTAAAACTGTTATATGAAAATAGTTTTTTATTAATATTGTTATTATTATTAGACGAATTGCTTCGACCAAACTAACACTTGTATGAAAGAGCAAAACAATCATCGTTAAGATGGCCAAAATGCGGCTTTCATATGGTTAAACAAAATCGTCGTCATTTAATGAGGAAGAAAAAGGAAGATGACGAAAATGTTAGTAGAATTAGAATTGACAGCACATAATATCATATAGTCGTTAGCTCATACCTATACCGTAATCCGTATTGCGGTGACAAATATTGATTATATCATATAACTAGTCTGAAATTCTAGAAAATTCTAAAAAGTCTGACATTCTTGAAATTTTCTTAATTCCCAGAATATATTTATTTCGATTTTATTCCAGGGGTTTGTATATTCTCATCAAAAAAATTTTCCACATGCAAATATCCAAATAGAGCAAAAAAAAAAACATTTTCATAAACCCTTTTTGAAATGTCTATTAAAGTTGAATTTAATTAATTATGATTGATAAATTCCAATGTATCCTTTTAGTTCATGGACCATGTTTTCATACAACAAAAATTCATTTTAATTTTAAAGCAAATTTTTCCATTTTTTTTTTTTTATTGTTGGCAACACAATTACAGATTTTAAGTCAACAAACCTTATACCAAATTTTAACGAAACGTAAATATTTTTTTATTAAATTTTATTCTGAAAAAAAATAACCCGTTTGTTTAAATATGGGTTGACTATAAATATACTTTTCAAGAAAAAAGTGGGAGAAAATTTATTTTCAATCCATGGTAAATATTCTACTTTATTACTGTTATATACAATAAAATTGTAACGAAAAATTTATTTGCAAGTCAATTGAAATGTAAATTTAAGGGAAATTTTTTTTTCCCAAAAAAAAAAAAGAAAATGGAGAAAAAGAAATAAAATTAAAAATGTTTATGTTTACAAATAATATAATTTGAGTATATTTGTTATAACAGTGTTGAAAATTTAAATATAGATGGCGCATGATAAATTAAGATTCATTCAATTATGTATAGGCATTGTATTCCAAATCCTCATTAAAAATTGACAATAATTTGATTTGTGAACGTGGCGTGGCCAATATCTTTCTATGTACGTAGCGTAAATATTTGTGTTTGTATAAAATTACGTAGTGTCATTGTTATTTGTTTCAAAATAATGTCATTGTAATTTTAATTTGTATTAAATGTCATTGTCATTTTAATTTGTAATAAATGTCAGTGTCATTGTAAAGCATATATGTAATTAAAAGACAATTACTTTTTAAATTTTTAAATTAATATTGTTATTCTTGAAATGGAATTTTATTAACATTTGCCATATTAAATTCTTTAAACGATTTATTATTAGCAATTCAAATATTTATTATTTTACTCGAAAGTCACGGCATTCATATGTATATGGTAAGTGTGAAATCTCTTGTATTATAAATTATGGGAACTACTTATGTCGCTATATTTAATATAAAATTATTTTTTTATGTGTTACTCGTACCTTTGATATTTTTGAATTTTGATTTGGTTTTTTACCCAATTGGGCGGAAATATTAATTGCATTTTTGTGTTTTATTTTAATAGTCTTAACCAAACTCTCACTCAATTGATTTTTTCATTTGAATTGAAAATGATTTGTTTTTGACATAAATTGAAGGTTGAAATTTGGTACTTTTCTAAGAAGTGCCTTAATTGTTTCTAAGAACTCTCTTTCAATTGAAAATTTTGTTTATTTTGACATTTGAGGTTAAATTTCATTTAGGGTAATTATTATAATTTAATATTCAGTAACAATTATTATTGAATATATTTGTTGTGTATTCATTTTAAAACAACGTTCACACTTTAATTTTATAAGTACAATGGTGGTTTCACATACTAATTAAATAATTTACTCAAAATATGTTGCTGTATTTTAGAAATTTGCTTCCAGCTTGAACATCTCACTGAGATGTTTGCTTCCAGCACATAAGAGCTAAAAATCGTGATAATATTTTATGTCACATAATATTTTCCAACTGTTCAGAAAAGCGCAATTACAATTTTCTTGCAAATTCACTTTTACTATACATAGATATTTGACATAATAAATTTATATTATGTATAAAAGGAGGTAAGTCACAATGTTGCAGATATACCACAATTGAGCAGATATATCAAGTTTAGAATTTGACAGTTTATATACCGAAATATTTGCAAAATCCAGAGTTCAATGTACAGCGTGTTATGCGTTTAAAATGTGTAAATAGAGAAAAATTTATGCACTCTCAATTTTTATATGTCACAGCTGATGCAGCAGACAATAACGCAAATATATTAAAATACAAAATTAATACAAATTTGGCAGTAATATCAAAATATCAGTTTGACATTTGTTGCGTTTGCACCTCTCGAACTTAAAATATCAAATGTCATTAAATGCAATACATGTCACAGTGTTATATTGCAGTTATATTGCAGTCAAGTATGTAGTTTGTAGCGTTGCAGTTATACAACATTATATCTACGCATACTTTTAAAAATTCCCGTTTACATACATTAGCAATCACATAATAATAAATGGTTGTTGTCTTAAATATGCGGTTAGGGGTAGATGTGGCCGTGCTGTAATATTTTCTTGAATTATTAAATTTTAATCGAAATTTTGTCATTCGGAATTCCTTCATATAAACTTATAATTTCGAACATTAAATTTTACATGAAAATTTATTGAATACTTTTAAGATCTTTAAAATGAAAAACAAAATTTTATTTTAAGGTCATCGAAATTTTAAAGCTTCTTATAATATAGAAAAAGGAAAAAACCATTAAATTTGACCTTTGTTGTAAAATAATAAAAATTAAATATATACGAATTATACCGTTATACGGAATGGCGTTCAATATTTACGATAAAAATCATACATTGAACTAGAACCAATAAAAAAATAAAAATAAATATTTTTTAAATACAAGATAATTTTCGTATAAAAAAAAAATGGTAATGTAATCAAAATAATTTTAAATAATTAAATATCAATTTAGAAAATTGAAATTTTAAAGATTAAATTTAATTAAGAAAAAAAAAAAGAAATTCATTGGTCTTTGGCTTTCTGATGCTTATTTTTGTTTTCTTGCTCAACAAAATTCAAAGGGACGATAATGTGAGTAATTAAATCATTAACATGACTTTATCTCAAAAAAATAAAGAAAAAAATTAATTATATTCTATTTTCCTTTTCTATATTTTTTTGCTTACTTTAATTATTTTTTCTTTCTTTCTTTCTTTTGTTTGTGTATAATATAAAAATGTTATACACATGCGGATTTACATAACTTGTCTTATTATTATGTACATATAATGATAATGTATTGAAAATTGTAATATCATGTTAATGCGTTACGGTATAAGTATATTGAATTACTCTCAATAATTATAGAGAAATTTAATTGGAATATAAAAATGGTGTGAAAACCATACAAGAACGATTTGCTCCGACAAAATGTCAAAGTCTACGTATAATACCGACCAGAATAAAACAAAATTAACGCCACGAATTTAACCGACGGTGGTTAAATACGCTAAAGTTTTATGTTATCGTTGACAATTCTTTTTGATATCGTCCGTTTCGATGCGTGTATGACATTATGTACAGAATAGTGAACAGCTGATTTTTCTGCTCCATTGCTGTTTTGCTTTAACATCGGAAAACGTTTGTTCTTTTCGTTCTCCGGTTTGGTTCGGTTTTTACAGTTATATGGCAGTAACTGTAAAATTGACACTTGATTTTGACTATTCAAAAACTTGAGAAACACTTCAACGAATAACAGAAACATTGCTACATACGAAGAAATTTTTACATCTCGCTTTTATATATTTTCTAATTGTTTCTGTGTCTATGAGTTTAGAATTATAAAAATCATAGGAGGTTTGTTATAAAAAAAATTAAAAAATTCTCAAAATGTTTCAAAAATTATTTTCAATATTTTTCAATATTCTTATTAGGCAATATAAAAATAATTTATGGTTTAAGAATAATTAAATGAAATTTCTGAAATTAATTTTAAAAAAGAATTTCAAATGGCCTAATTTATTTTTTATTGAAGTTTGGGGCAAAAAAATCTAATGGAAGTTCATACTATATGGGAAAATTATTCAACAATTTATTTCCTGGACTGAGGCGAAACTTTTGGGAATGAAATGCAATTAATTAATATGATCGGAGGAAAGTTTAACGTCATCAATTTGAGAATAAGGAGTTGGTGATTCGAAGGCAGATTCATTCAGAAAATTAGAAACAAAAGATTTTAAATTGGATTATGTAAAGTTTAATTTCAACTTTACAAACGTAAGTAATTTTTTGATTTTAAAATAACAATTGCCTCATTTGTATGTGATCTATACCGCATTGGGTCTATATTTAAGAACAAATGACTGGCCGTTTTCAATAATTTTATAAACAATATACATACATGGGTAGAATCACAATGTTGTTACAAGACCAAGCGAATGCCATCGCAAGGGTGTTATGGCGTCCCCTTTTGGAGACTTTTTTTGACATCTTTGGTGTCCAACGGTGACGTGTGAATCTTTGTTATAAATCATTTAATTTTGCAGAAATTCAGAAATGAATATTTAGAAATTTCTCAAAATTTTATGGAATTTTTTTCAATTTTTACAAGTTTTTCTTAATTTTTTAGAAACATTATAATATATAAGGTTATGTATGTAAATATTTAATTTGACATTTTAACATAAACACCTTAGCGTAATGAAATTAACCACATTCATCGTAACAAAATAATTATAATTTATTATAATGTAACGGTATACAACTTCATTTAATTATGATGGAAATTAAACAAAAGGATATTCTATATATACACACATATACATATACACATAATAAAGTATATACCCTATGGATTTGTCATAGTTACGTTTTTGTATTCTACTTTTGAAAGAAGATATACAATCCATACATACATATATACGTACAAGTGTTAGTATTATTTTTTAAATCCTCTTAAATCCAGCTACAGGCAGAGCTTTCTAAATGATAATATTAAATAAGTATATTTACATACATACATATATTCACATGTTGACTATATTTTATACATATTTACCTTCCTTGTCTTTATAAAAAAAAAATTTTTTTTTTTTTTAAATGTGAACGCATAATTATCAAGAATATATACGATTTATTTAATAAAATTTACAACACCATGTACCTACATAGTAAGTTATGGCAACCAGTTTTAGCTGCTATAAGAAACAAGGAAATAAAATTGTGAATAAAGAAATTTCTAGCAAAAGTTAAAGATCTATATTATTGCATTGTATGCCAGTCATTTTGATAAATAAAATTTATTTATAAATTATTAATGAATTCGACAAAATATTTTCAAAAAAATATTGATTAATGATTGACATTAATTACCGAGAAGCAGTAAAAACAAAAAAACATTTTATAATAATTTTTATTTTTCTTCTTAGACCGGGGTTTTGACATTGAAAGCGTGTTGCTCATGAATTTTGTTTGATGAGAATTTAATGATATTCTCTATAGTCTATGGGATGATACAGCACAAAATCGATAAATATTTATATATCGAACATGTTCGATAAGGTTTGATTCTGATTTAAATTATTTTGTTGTATCAATTCAGTTTTAGATTTAAACTCTCATAAACTCTTATACGATAAATAATGTGTTGCTTATGGATGGTACTGCACAAAATCGATAAATTTTTATCTATAGAACATGTCCGATAAGGTTTGATTCAGATTTAAATTCTTTTGTTATATCAATCCAAATTTACATTTAAACTCTTATGAACTCTTATACGATGAATAACATGTTGCTTATGAATTGTGTTTGATGAGAATTTAGTGGTATTCTTTCTAGTCTATGGAATGATACAGCATAAAATCGATAAATATTTATATATCGAACATGTTCGATAAGGTTTGATTCTGATTTAAATTCTTTTGTTGTATCAATTCAGTTTTAGATTTAAACTGTCATAAACTTGTACACGCTGAATAAAATAAATCTCTAAATAATCTTATACAGCAAGAACCTCATACCTCAAACATTTTGTTTAATTACGTTTTAATTTGAAATAATTTGAAAATAACCATGAAGGCAACCGCATTCTAAGAGAATTTTTATGGTTAGTAATCTCTTATTTAAAATATCCTTAACATAAAATTATCCGGAATTTGTGGATGAACTTTAGAAATTAAAAAAAGTCCCTTAAATTATACATTCATACAACATGTATGTTATACAAATAATATGTTTTTTTTTTTTTGTATTCATGTATGTAACATGTAGGTAGAAGTTTTAAAACAAAAAAAAAAATTTCTTCTTTTTCCTTTTTTTTGTTTTATCCACAATTTTTAACAAATTTTCAACAAAAAACAAGAAAAAAAAAGTGTTCTAGTTTCTTCCCTATATTAAAAAAAAAAATGGAAACTTTTCAATATAAATTTTTCAATTATATTCATTACATTACAAACACATGATACATACATATGTATGTAGGTGCTTACGCTTATGCACCTATTCGGGCCGAGGATGTGGCGGGGGGGAACTCTATTTTTTTTTAACTTAAATAAATTATAAGGTTTTCTCATTCTATTTGTTTTCTTTCACTTTTTGTTGCAATTATTATTATAGAACATGTATTATTAAAAAAATATGTTTGAACATATGCATGAATAATAAAAGTTGTAAATTTGTTTGAACATAATTTACAAATTGTGTTGTGTATGTAACTCATATATAGAGAGAAAAAAAACAAATGTTAGTATTTAGGTTAAAAACTGGTTTAAGTAGACACTTTGTTATATTTTTTTCATCATATCGGATATATGATGGAGAAGTGCAAGTTTATTGTAATAATTGGTGTTATATTATATGTAGGATAGGATATTAATTGAAAATGCGGTTAGTTGTGTATAGTATATATACAAATAATTGTAATAAATAAAAATGTATGATGACTGTGTAGTAGAAAATTGATAAGAACTATGTATGTTTTGTTGAGGGGTAAAAAGGAAATAAATTTTAGGATTATTTTTTTTTTGTTTTTTGGTTTTCAAAAAAAACATTAATATTCATATGGGTGATGATAAGTTGGGACAACTAACAATGTAAAAAAAAACAAATTTTTTTTATGGGTGAATTTTTAAAAATAATTTGTTAGAATGGTTTTTGTCCTAGAATATTTGAATGATATGCAAGGGGAAAATTGTAATAAGAACTTGTATGAACATTTTCACTATTGACTGTGCTGTAGTGGGAGGGAGAGGGGGGGGGGGGCAGAGAACGATATTTTCCCGATGTAATAACAAGAAAAAACAAATTCCGATTCAACAAAGGGTGTATGTACCTTCGTATATTTTTGCTCAGAATAAAATTTTAAGTTTTTTTGTTAGGGTCCCCTACTGTAAATTTACTGCTGAACGAAAACGGGAAGATCTAAAAAATTGGCCCAAGATATAAATGCTAATTATTAACTTTATACACAAATCAGGTTTATAACAGAGTAGAATTAGTTTACTGAAACGCGTTCAGTAGTGTTTTTTCGCATGCGGAAGCCTTTATTTATAAATTTAATACTACCGCACGCGGTAAATCAATGAAATTCATAATTTTCTTAATGTTTTCGGGGAATTAATAATTTTTTTTATGAGGTTTTTTTTCAAAATCAGTTGTTGAAAATCAGTCTCACAAGTTTTCAGAAACCGAAATTTGAAAAATGAATTAAATTAGTATTGTGTATGCGGTTTATATACGTAAATTGAACGGTCTAGAATGAGTGTTGCCAATATAAGATCAAAATTTACTTTCTGATTTTAAAACTCATTTTGATAGTCCATAAATACGAAACGGCCATCCCGTAATGCCGATTTTTTACATGAATTCCAAACCCCTACTCTCACATTTTAGTTTTTTTTTTAATTTCCACTTTCCAGAATTAAGATCTTTAAACTAATAACTTAAACGGAAGTTTTATAACATTGGTACTTCAATAAACAGAACATATATCTTATGGTTCTTTGTTATAAAAAGGTTCTTCATTTTACACATACATATACTTTAAGTAAATACTTCACATATTATAAGGATCTACCTCTGCACACTTTAAGAAAATAGAATTTTTGCTTTAACAAATTACAAAAAAAAAATAAATTGTGTGGAGTGCGCCTGTTTGTTTATTATTTTCAAAGAAATAAAAAAATTTTACAATAAACAAAAATTTATTTGTATTTTCAAAAAAAAATTTTAGAATGCAAGCCTAAACGAGGACTTTTAGGAAAAAAAACTGGAGGATTTTTAGTTTTTTTTTTTAAAGAAAAATGCAGCCCAATCCCATCCTACACAAATTCTATTAAAGCTCACTCAATTTGCAATTTTAATTAATGTTGTACTATTAGAGTCTATTGATTTGTGGATCTCAACCCACTGGTTTCTAATTTTGTTGGGAAATTAGAGCAATCGAATATCGTAAATAATTCAATACAAAAAACTCATCATTCTTGATTTCTAAAATTATTTAGCAAAAATTTTGTTTCTTTGCTTGTTTCTTTGCCACAGAAAAAAAAAAATTATTTTACACATTATTTTAAAAAAAAAAATCCTTTTTTAAGGATGTGGTCTACATAAACGTAGGTTTTTAGTTTCGAAATTTTTCATTCATTTTCAAAAAAGCTTAAATTTAAATATTTTAAAATATTTTAAATTATTCATAGAAATGGCCTTAATCTTAAAATAATTATTCTTGTATATAAAATTTTTTTTTGTTTTATTCTAAATTAAAATTTCATTTTTTCAGACCAAGTTATTCTGTACTTGTACAATATTTTTTGGGTTTTTGTTTTTCTTTTTTTTTGAATAAATATTCCAAAATTCTATTGTTTTCTTTTTTATAAATTCCCAATTGCTTTACCATGGTTTTACCTTTATATTCACAATTTTATTTTATTTTAAAAATATTTTTTACCCATGTGAGTAAAAATGAGTAAAAAAAATTAATATTGGTGTACTAAATCGGTTTTATTTCATTTTGATTAAATTTTTAATTTCACTCATAAAATTCTGATTATATACTCATAAACATTGACTCTCCGGAGTATAAATTATAAATATATTGTGTATTTAATATTTAGTATGAAAATTTGGTGCTCTTGTTCAAAAGAACGAAAAATAATATTGTGAACTGAATTTTGCAACCCTCTACGGGTAATATTATTGGAATTCAACTTGATCGCATTACATACAGGAAATTTGTTTGCTTACGCATTTGCTCATACTCGTAGTCGCTCAAAGTTATTTTGCTCATTTACTCATTTTTGGAAATATGAGTAACTCAATTTTTTTTTCAAAATAGGCTGAGATTTGAAGCATTTATTTCGAATTTTATGTGAATTATCGTTTTCATCTTCATTTCATTCATTTTCAGGAATATACTCGGTAATCATTTTCATATACCAAAGTTGTTGTAAATATCCGTGACACAGAGTTTGGACAAATGAAGCGCCAACAAGTAATGCTTGTAGTACATTAAAACATTCTTGTTGCTTTGCAAAAATATTGCACACAATTTGCGGTTTGGAACATAATTGTGACCATTTGTTAGACGTCATCAATTATATTGACACATAAGTTGTTTTTGACATTAAATAAACGATATAGGCTGACTTGCATAAAATTATCGAAGTCTTTGACATCTTGACTTGCATAAAATTGTGGAAGTCTTTGACATCTTGTCTTTGGCAGTTCAGATTAGCAGTTGAGTGCATTTACAAAACGTAAGCTTATAACTTGAATCATATTATGGCATTATCAAAAAATTTTTGGTTTGCAACTTGGATCATGTGACATTGATATATTTTTATGTTTTATTTGCAAAATGGATGTTACGGTATATGTATTTGTGGTATAGAACTTTTAAAAATGAATGTATGTCAAATGGTATTTCCAGTGTTTTTCTTTCACATGCAGGTTTCTTTTAAACTCATTAAAAGAAATAAATTTTTTTACATAAATTTATTTTTTTTTCGTATTGCATAGAAAAAAAAAAAATTTAATTTTTAAAGTTTTTCTAATTCAATTCTAAAATTTTTGTAGTTTTTCACTTTTTTTTTTTAAGATTTATTTATACATGAATTAAAGAAAATATTTTTGAATAAATTCATGCAAATTTTTGGTTTATGAGCAGAAAAAAACATAACCTGTATTATATTTAGAATTTTAGAATTTTAAAAAATGTAAGTAATTTATGTGAAAAGATTACAATTTGTTTTAAAAAGTGAAAGTATGTGTATTTGTGATATGCATGGTATATAAATATTTTATGGGACTTAAGTAGATTTGCTGATTCTATTTGAGAACAAATGTTACGGGATCTTAAATGCATACACTTCCTGTTCCTGATCTAAATGTAAAGTGATTCCCTATGGTGACAAGTTGTAAATTTTTTTTCTTGTATATAAGATCTAAGTATAGAATCTGAATTATAATGTTGTGGTGCGAGATGTAGCAATTATACTTAAGTTGATTTTGTTATATAGTTCTTTATATATTTAACATAAATTTTAATTCTCAATAGTTCATACTTGTATGTACTATAAATTATAATATATTTGGGGAATATAATTTTTATCAGTATATGATAATTGAACACGATATTATTATGTCATATGAAAATTGCGGTTGGAAATTAAATTAATATAATGTAAGTAATTAAAACAATTTTAATTTTTCGATCATTTAAATTAAAATTTTTATAACCCTTCATATAATTACAACAACGTACTTGCAATATAATACTACAGTACCCCTTAATATATGCAAAATATTTTAATATTAAAATTTAAAAACCTTAACATAATAGTAACAGAAATAGTAACAATAAATAAATTTTCTATTACTAATAACTTTGGACCCTTCCCTTATCGAATACTTTTTGTTATATCCTTGTTCAACAGTTCAGTATATATATAAATATCATATATAATCCTCGTTATATATATGTTATATATATATATATATCACAGTTATAGCACGGAATAGCGTTATTCATTCTTCTCTATATTAAATAAAAATTTAATTAATAACAAATTTCATTCAATTTTCATAATTTTTCTTACTCAATTTCTTTTATTGCATATATACACTAAGAATTTCTTATATATATATTTCTCATATATATCATAATTTCAATATTAAATTTTTTACAAATTTTCTATATATATTTTATTTATACAATATAATATAGTATACAATTTTTATATACTTATACTTATAATATATATAAGTACATATATTTTGAAATCCCAAAATGTTTAAAATGCAAGTATAAATAAAATTTAAGAATTGAAAAATCCATTAAAGAATTAAAAAATAACAAAATTACAAAAAAAAAAAAAAAATTTTTTTTTTAAAGAAAAACAATAACAATTAACTTATTATAATAAAATATAAAATATATGTTTATAACAAGATATATATATATAAAATATATATATATATATGTGATATATATAAAATATATATATAAAACTTACCCAGAAAATGACATTGAAGAGCAATAATAGAGCTTTAGCACAATGCATTGTTAAACATTAAATTTAGCACAAAAATTCACGATATATATAAAGTATATATGGTTGTATATATTAAAAATTTTTAGTATATATAGTAGCTATATAATTATATGAGTTTATAGTAAACAATAAAATATATAGCCCATATATAGTATGTAGGTAGAATGTAGTAAACGATAAAAATAATGTGGAAAATAAAATTAATAATTAAAATTTATTCTCGACATTTAATTTAATTAATTTTTTAAATAATTTTCACTTTTTTCTTTAATTTTTTTAATTCTTTTAAATTAAATTTTTGTTTTTGAAATACACAATTGTTTACAAAATTAATTTGAGTTTCAATTATTAAATTTAATTGATACAAAAATTTTAATTTCAGTACTGTTATAGTTGTATAATAAAAAAAATGGGCAGTAGGCAAGCACAAATAGTCAAAATGACAAATTAAATTTCTTGTTCTTCTTCCACCAATTTCAATTCCTCAAAAAATATTTTTTTTTTTAACAATCGAATATTTGAATTGAAAAATTTTACATTTATTTCAACAATTTTGATATTAAATTTTAAAATCACACAATTTTAATTTTTTTTTTTTTGTTATTTTAACAATTTTTTCTATTGTATTTAATAACAATTCTATTTCTTTAAAAGTTACTCAATTATTTTAAAATTTCAATAATTAAAAATTAAAAATTTTTTATTAAAAATTTTTTAATTCTTTTCTACTTTAAAGAAAAATTATGATGAGCAAACAAACAAACAAACAAAATTAATAGAAAACATCAAATTTTCAAGTGCAACTAGTTGATTTTAATTGTATACAATATTATTATATGCACACAGTCACGAGTACAATATAATATACGTGTATATATGCGTGTAGTTATATAGCAAATATAATAAAAAATTAATAAAAAAAAACTGATACGCGCGTCCTTATTATATTTTTTTTTCTTATTTAATTTTATATCCTTGTCATCGGTCCGAACTCGAAATTCTCGTTTATTATGGTGTTTATAATTCAATGTCTTTTTGGGAATTGAAAGAAAGTGTAGAAATCAAATGCATTTTATACGTATGTAAAAATCAATTCTGGACCAAAGAAAAAACAAAATAAAGCATAATTTGATTTTGTTTTTGTTCTTGTTATTATTTTTGAAAGAAAAGCTCTTAATTATATATACATTTAAATAAATAAGAGAAAGCTTACCTTTATCACTCTCTCTCTCTCTCTCTCCCTCTCTTATATATAAGAGAAAGATATGAAATTTTAAATGTGTGTAGTGGTATTGTACTCGTTTACATATGATTGTTTTTGTTTTTATATAAGAAAATAATTTTCGTAAAGAGAGGAGGGGAGTTAGCGGTATAATGTATATAATGACGTCATAATAGCAACAAAATGTCAATATATAAACTCTCAGTTTTAATTAAAATTTTATTTTTTTTTGTTTTTGGTTGTTCTTATTGTTTAATTTTACTATTTTATTTATATATAACACATTTTACGTTTATATATCGAATATTTTATATTTGTGATATATGTAATGTATATGTTTATATTTAAAATATAAAAAGGATTTTGTTTGTTATATTTTATTATAATATTTGTTTAATATATTTACAGTAGAATACGTTTAAGTGCAACTGGGATAATACAAAATTCGCCTGAGCGTAAACAATTTTTGTATGATACGTACGATATATTTATTTACATATATATACTATAGTATGTGTGTGTTATATATGTGTATATTTATACTACAATATGACGTGAATCACAAATTTTTATAATTTACAAATAAAATTTATGTGCAAATGCAATTACATATTTATTTTACCCGTAAATTTAAATTACATGTAAATGCACAAATTATAAGTCCCTAAGAGTGTTACATTTGCCCGTCCTCTACTGTATATATATAAAAATTTAAATACATATATACATATTTGTAAATAGTAAAAATAATGAAAATAATACGTTTTTGTTTTACTATAAAAATTTCACATAAATTTTGTTATACAATATTATTTTTGTGAGTATACCATAATTTTTGACGTGTATAGGTTATGTTTTTTGCTAATATTTTATATACGACATGTGGTCTATATAATATGCAATTATAATTTAATATGCATACGTACATACATATATGATATAAGGTTGTAAATAATAAGGTAATAAGGTAACAAATTGTAAATATTATATTAGGATTTCTAAGGAAAGCACATGTTTTATAAATTTTATTATTTTTGATTTTTACGTTTTCAAAAATCAAAATATTTTTGTTAGGTACCTACTTAAATTTTAGGATATGTGTATATATATACATATATACATATATATATATATAGTATATGAAAATATATTAAAATTGAATTTTTAATTATAAGTGGGTGTGTTAGAATATTTAATATAGATTTGGAATGCTATTATATTTATATATATTGGCTGTATGTATTTTGATCGTAAAATTTTTGGTTTTATTACGTCATAATTTAATGTATATATTATGAATTAATAATTAGAAAATTATAGATTAATAAATTTGGAAAGATCTTGTGCATGGTATTTATTTTAGAGAAAACGTGTGTATAAATATAAAAACATCTATTCACGGTACGGGAATGCATTATAAGTGACATTATTATACGATATTATACGAGATTTTGTAATAAAAGATCTAAATATTGTATTTTTAAAATTCCGATGCCTAAATTTCGAAAATATTTCAATTCCCAATAAAATCTCTCTTAATTTAATAAAACAAAATTTTTAATTCTATCCCTTACTCGTATCCGAATCTGTATGACAATTTAGCTTCAATAACAAAACGAAAAAGCAAAAAAAAATATAGATCTTTTGTATACCTTAATCATTGGTTTTTCCTTAGCCTCCATAAAGATTCAAGCAATGAATTAAAATTCAAGTAAAATTTTTAAGCTAAATTTAGCAGCAAACGTATCACAATAACAATGTCACTTGTTTTAGTTCGAATGTCAGTTAAATCTCAAATCTGATGCTAATTAATTTTGATATCCATAATTATTGTAATTTGAACTTCATATGATGAGTTAGTAGTTAGTGGTATGGGTTAGTAGTTAGATAGTACTGTTACTGCCTTGTGGTAAATTGTATTTTTTTTTTTTAAACATAGTTCAGATTCAAAGTAATGTTTTCAATATTTGAGAATTGTCAATTTCGATTAATTTCGAAATAATTTTGTTTATATTCCAAAACACAGTAAAATCTCGATTAAAACCACCTAGATATATATGAAGAAAAATTCGATATAAGCCTCTCATAAAATTATTTATATACCATTTCCTCACTGGAAAATTATTTCGTTTAAAATCGTAAATTTTCGTTCACAAAAACGATTTTAAACCAGACCATTACTGTATTTTTCTCGATTACAATGAAAATATATAACACAATTGTTTTAAATAAAATTTATGCCGAACATTTTGTGATTGAGCCGAAAATTTAACCGAATCCCAATTATTTCTTATGAAATAAATGAGTTGCCTACATATCTTACTTGATATGATTTTGCATTAAAATTTCTTATCTAAATATATTTGTAATCTTCTTGAATACCTTTTTGTTGCATTCAGAACGAATTTTTGATATTTTATCTATCTATTTGACAAATTACTTTATTTTATGATTTGTGTTTTCGATTACAGTATTAAAACAATAGTAATAAATATAAAATTTGTTAAATAAAAATGTTATAAAGGTCCTCAATGTTATTGACACATTTACAGGTATAGTTACATACATAAATACATACATACATGTATTTAAGATTTAAGATAATTTCTTTAGGCATTTTCTAATAAATTGGTGTGTACCTTAAACAAATATTTTTATATGAAGGTTTTTCTGATCTGTTATTCAAATATTATCAACGTTATTTAACAAATACGAAACGATATTAGTTAGAAAATTTAATTATTATTGAAAAAAATTAAGGCAAATACATTCAATATGTATAAATATATAGAAATATATGATTAAGAAGGAGATATCTTTATCTAGGGACTTTCTTGTGAACTCATGAGTTTCTTTGAATTACTGAGTTGTTTGTTAAATTATTTCTGGTGTGATAAAAATGATAACGTATTTAATATGAAAATTTAAGAATATTTTTTTCCTAAATTTGTGAATACAATAATAATAAAATAATAAATGCAAAATATTCTATTATCTTGTTAGTCTCAAAGCTTCTCATAACATTGTACACACATACTACTATGAATTTTAGCGTATTTAACAAAAAAAACTCTGCGGGATGAAAATTACTATGCGACAAGTATACGGAAATTTGTCAAAAGTGTAAAAAATTACATTATGACACTTTACTTTAAAACATGTATTTTCAGCGAATAATTCAGCGAATAAATTAGTTATACATAATATTAAAATACAAAATGCTAGCAAATTCGCCAGTTCAAGTGTGTTCGAGTATTTGTCATATAGATTTTGAACCTATTAATTTCTAGTGAAGAATTTCTATAATTCCTTAGCGAAATCTTATATACATTTGTTATAAATTTCACAAATATGTTTGGCAATTAGAACTTTTATAATTTAAATAGCCAGTAATTATATAACAGCGGACCAAATATATTACAAATTATATTCGAATATTAATACAATAATCTGATTTATATAATTTTGATATAAGAACTATGCCATGATTCTAATAATGTTGGTCTAATTTAGTATTGTGTTGGCAGTAAATAAACTTCTTTCAAGGTATGAAAAAAAGTGTGTTTAAAAGAGGAGCATGTTTTTGCCAGCATATATCAATTGAGTATAAGAATTTATTAGCGGTACTATCGGAAATTCAAGTCAAAAATATAACAATTTTATTTTCGCTAATTCTGACTGGGTTAACATAAAAAGTATTTTACGACTTTTACGACTTTTAACTTTTTTTTTTTTCAACCCCTATTATCTTCTATTTTAGTTTGAATTAAAAAATTTTACCAAAATAATTATGAATTTTCAAAAAAAAAATAAAAATCCCACATGTGCACAAATATCATATACTTATACTTTGTATCATATGTCACAACAAATTTTATATTCTTATATATATATATATATATATATAGCTTGTTAATTTTAATTTGATTATTTGGCAAAAACTTTTATGTATGGGCATTTATAAGTTTAGGTAGAAAAAATAATTTTCTCTCTAACGTTTTTATAAACAACAGCTGTTTTTTTTTCTCTGTTATAATATTTAGGTATAGTATCCCGAAATTTTTTGATTTAATTTAATAATTTAAACATGATCATACTTGCAGTTTTCAATTATATACATATAAACAAAAAATTATTGTATAATACCAGGTATACTTATAAAATTGGTACTAGCCAAAGTCTGTTGTTTGTAGATTCTCTCTTTATTCTCAATATTTCTTTATTCATAGTATATTTCTCAATATTTCTTCCCTATTTCTCTTCTTCTCTATTTTATGGTATTTCTAAAAATAAATAAAAAATAAAAAATTATAATTAAAAATAAAACAACATTTTTATTTATTTATTTTTTTTTTACTTATTTTTTTTTATTATTTTTGAAACGTTTTTCTCTTTTTGTATGTATATTTCTTATTTTATGTATATTTTTTCATTTTTATTTTTTGTATTTTACTTTTTTTTTTATTTGTTTTATAACCCCTTATGTAATTTCAATTTTAATGTTAATTTTTTTTAAATTTTTAATAAATTTATTTTGATATTTTTTAATTTTAATATTTTTTTGTTTTTTTTTTATTGTGATTTTATTTTCTTCATTCTTCATTTTGATTTTTTTAACTTTTATTTGTTTGTTTGTTTATTTTTTTTTTCGTATATAATATTCATGTAGGTATTTATGTTTTTTCAGTTGTTTTTCTTTAATTGTTATACTTGTTTATTTTATTTATTATTTTATATTGTATTGTTTATTTTAAATATTTTAATTTTTGATAAGTTTTTTTTTTTTGTTAATTATTATTATGCATTTTCAGTTAATTTTCTTGTTGTCTTCTTTTAATTAATTTAATTGCTTCCTCTTTCTTTTCTTTTTTTTTTCATCTTCATGTTCTTGAATTAATCATTTTCTTTCATCTTTGAATTAATAATGTTTGTTATGTAATTTTTCAATTTAATTTTATATAATGATGGTTTCTATATATTTTTTGTATGTATATAATATGTGTGTGTATGTATATTTTATTTAAAAATTATTAATAATTTTGTTTTTTAATAATATTTTTATATTTTATAACGATTATATAACTTTTCATTATTTATTTTGTCATTATTTGTTTTTTTTTTTTTAATATTTTTAATTTTTTTTCTTGTAATTTTTTCTTGTTATATTTTGATTATATAATTATATAAGATCTGCAAAAATGGAATTTTTTTTTTTTAATTCTTGAATATTTATTTTTTTTTGAATTTTTTTCTTGTTTTGTTTGATTAAAGCATTAAAGAGAAAAAAATTTTTTAAATTGGAAAAAAATTAATAAAATTTTAATTAAATTTTTTTTTGATATTTTTTGTTTTTTTGTTCTTAAAAACATTATTCAATTTTTTACGTTTTTTTTTTTTTTTTTGAATTCTTATTACATTTTTTTTATTTATTAATTTTTTCGGAAAATTTGAAAACTACAGTCAAATAATTAAGGTTAATATATTATATATAGAAAAAAATTTAAGATTATACATAATATTTTATATAAAAGTATATATTTTTATTATGTTATATATTTGTTATATATATCAAGATTTTTAAAAGGAATTTTTCTTTTGATTTTTGATTATATTTTTTAATATAGAGATATATATATGGATATTAATAATTTAATTAAGAATAATTGCTAATTTCAAAATTTCAAACTCATTTTTTAATTTATAATTCAATTAAAAACACTGCATATATATAGTATAATATATTAGTAGGTATTTTAATAAAAGAGTATAAAATCAAACATAGATAGGAGGCATAAGAAACAAGAAATCAAGTTTGTATAATAAAAATATTTGATATTTTTTTTTTTGTTATATTCATTTTTATTAATATTTATTTAATTTTTTTTTTTTGGTTATATTTGAAATTTTTATAAAATATTTTTAATTTGAAATTTTATTTTTCTATATTTTCGTTTCTCATTTCATTTTTTTTTTTTCTATATTTTTGTTTTTTTTTTAATTTAATTTATTTTTAATATTTTCAATAATATTTTGTGATAAAGTTTATTTAAATTAGTTAAAAAGAGAAATTCTGAAATTTCATTTCATTACTCTAGTACAATTTTTAATTTTTATGCATTCTATTACAATATTACTAATACAGTAATAGTTCATCCTAAATATATGCAATTTTATGAATTAAAAATGATACTCATTTTTGATTTTATGATTTTTGGTATTTATTTACTAAATATTGCATAGATTTAGGCGAAACAATTTTCAATTCATTTTAATTATTTTTTAACTTCGAATTATTTTTTTGATTAGGAATCGAATATTGAATTTTAATTACTCGTAACATTATTTAATTAATTATTAAATACATTTTGTTTGTTTTTCAAATTGTATTGTATATAATAATATTTTTATATAAATATTATAAAATTTGAAATTTTTTGAATTAAAAGTGGCGTAAAATTGAATAAATGTCTTTTAAGTGAAAGTAATTTTAAATTAGAAATTTGATAGTATAAATGTAAGCATAAAATTTTTGCAGGTTAGACAATCAAGTCATATCATGAATTTCGTTCAATTCCAAATTACTAAAATCCTACTACAAATATTCGTAATAGTATAGTAATCATAAATTCATTGAATTTTTGATCATTTAAAACTCTACATCGTAGCTTCGTCTATGTTCGTAACTCATACGATGAGTTCTACGATGAGAATTCACGATAGGGTTGAATATTTTGTAATTATAATTAAATGATTTTATTATTTTTACAATAAAATTACAACCTAATTTAAATTATGATAACAAATTTATTTACATTTTATATTACATTTAATAATTATGTAAAAGAAAGAAATTAAAAAAAAAAATTAATTTGAGAATAGATTAAATCTTTATTTTCAAATTTAAAAATTGGATTGGGATGCATATTTAATTTTAAAGAGGTTTTGAGAGCACAAGTGTCATTGGAAATTCTTCTGAGTTCAATTGATTTAATCGAATGAAAAGATTTTGGTATTCTGCATTAAACAAAAACGGGGTATATAGGAAGTTTATTAACCTTAACCTGTTAATGATTGTTAACCATCAAAAGGGCACACAAATTGTTATACTCTTCTTCTGTTTTAATATTTCGCCCTTAACAGATTTTTTATTCGTCATTAAATATTTTTTTTCAAAAATATTTTCGATAATTAATTCTTTTTTTAAATTGTGAGATGTTAAATTTATGTTTTTTGCACAAAGTGTTCTAACAACATGATATGGCTTGTAAAATTTTGATATTTATATATATATATATAAAGAAATTTTCATTTTTTTAACAATTAAGTAAAAAAAAATGGGGGAATTTGAATTATTATTCTCATTTCATCTTAAATAATACTTAAAATATTTCGGTAACATATTAATTATACAAAATATATACGATATTTAAATATAATATTAATAATTATATTATTTTATTAATATTATATTTAATTATTTTTATTATATTTATTGTTCATTTTGTTCTGCGACTCTACTATAAATGTGAAATTATTATAATCAGATTAAATAACAATGTTATTTTTTTTTCAAATTTAATTTTCAAATATAAATAAAATATTATTGTATATGATTTTTATATATTATGTACTCTTGTAAATTCAAAAAATTTTTTCAAAATTTTTTAAATATTTTATTTTTTATTTGTAATAATCGCGGGCATAAATCTCACCTCAAATATTTTTATAATAATAATATTTTTTTCATTTTCTAAAACTCTATCTAAAAGTGTATAATTTTATTTTTTTATATTAATAATAATGTTAATTTATTTTATTATAAATATTTATTGGTTTTGTTTTTTTCGGATTTATTTTCTGTTTTATTTATTTTTAGTTATTTATTGTATTATTTTCATAAATATTTGTATTTGTTGTATGTATGGTTGTTTATATATTACGGGTTTATTTAAATTTTTCTTCTTGTATATTCTTTAATTAAAAATAAAATTTTATTTAATTAATTAATTTGTTTTATTATTAAATTTAAATGAAACAACATTTTAATTATTATTTTTATATTATTTATTTTTTAATTTAAATAATTTTTTTTTAATTCATTTCATATTACTATGCATGTATTTTGTGAATATATTAAAATATTTAATATTTACATTGAAAAATTAAATTAAATAATAATAATAATAATGTATGTAAATTTAATAGAGGTATATGTATATTATAGAGGTATATGTATATTAATTAACAAAAATTAATATAAAATAAAAATAATAATGCCAAACCTTATTTAAAAAAAAATATAGTTTTTAAAAAAGTAAAATTAAAATTTTGAGAAAAATAATAAGTGAATAAATTTAAATATAATTTTAAAGTAAAAGTAAAATAAATGTTCATAATATAAAATAATTTAAAAATAAAAATTTTTATAATATAAAATGTTTAGAAAATTCAATGTAATATAGTAAATTATATTGGACAAGTAAAATCAGTTATTGAGTTTATATAATAAAAATTTTGTTTTTTGAGTTTTTGTTAATTGAAAATTAAATTTGTTTATTACAAATATCTTACAAAATTTAATTAACAAAACGGATTTCAGAATTAGAATTATATTTACTTTCTCAATTACTTATTATTACAATTCAAGTTCTTGGAAGAGACTCTAATGTTATCCCTTAATTTCTGATGTTTTATATTGTATAATAATTTTTATACCATTTGACAATACTGTACAAATAAATATTACATAAAACATTATTAAAGGATTTATCATAGAATGTTCTAGAAAATGTAAATGTAATGCTAAAGCAGAATGTTATAAGATTTCTGATTTTTCTAATTTAATCATTCAATGTGGAGAACGCTCTAGAATTTATGATTAAAGTATAAATATAACCGAGTTTATGATGATATAACAATAATTTAAAATAAGATATAGTGAAATGAAGATCTGTTAATTAATTAAAAATTTTGTAAGAGTTATTGAATTAAAAACAATTTCATTATATTAAAAATTATAATGTTTTTAAATTATTGTAAAATATGTACATTGGAGTTTATTAAGAAAACTATACAGTGAAAGGTAAATTATATAAAAATTTAAATAATATTTTACAAAATTACAGATTTTAGTATCAAATTAACCATTAAAATTTTTGAGTTTGATTGAATTTTGTTATTAGAAATTATTAAACTATTTAATTGTAATTTTATTTTTTGAAAATTAGTATTTGTATTGCGAATACAATTTCAATTAAATTAAACGTTCAAAATTGAAAAAATTCGAATTTGAACTATACACAAATTAAAGAATTTTAAACAAATTTAATAGAGATTTTTATGAATGCAATATTTTAAAACTGCAAAAACATAACAATATTTTTGACTATTATATAAAAGCAAAATATTTCATATATTTATACTGCGCTACTTATAATAGTTTTACAATATTTCCTAATCATTTTGCTATATTATGTTTATGAAAACTAAATTAACAATATTTTTGTTAATTAACATAATATAGCGCAGATTTCGCTATACATCACGCAGTATGCGTTTATGAAAATGCCTAATATACTTAAAATTAAATTTTACTTGTCTCTTATAATATAATTTTCATTTTTAAAACATATAGAGAAAAAAAGAAATAAAAAAATAATTTTGTAATAACCATAATTTTTATAAAAACAAAATATTCTATTTAGTTTTAAAATAATTTTAAAATAAAATAAAAACAAAATTTTCTGATTTTAAGTGTTAAAATTTTGAGTATCATTTACGTATTCTTCGATCCTTTAAATATATATAAATATAATTTATTTTTTGTGTTATATTAATATGTTTTTTTTTTTTTCAAATTTTCTTTAAATATTCTTTTTAATTTATTAATATAAATTTATATTTACATAATATTATTTTTATATGTATATGTACCTATAATATTTTTCATATTTTTAACATTTATTCTGACATATATATTTTACATAATATTCGAAATATACATAAAATATAATATAGAAATTCTATTATTTTATTAATTTATGAACAAATATATGTTATATATATGTATATGGTATGTGTAATAATAATAATTAATATTTTAATTTATTATTTTTTGTCTTAAAAATTTAATTTTTGATTTTAACTCACAAATTTTTTTAAATTTTTCAAAATTCAATTTTTTTTTTTTTTAAATATTTTTCTGTAATTTTGAAGTTCGAATGTTTTTACATGTAACCGCGTGCGTTTTAAAATTTATTCATTACAATTTTTTTCTTTTTTAATTTTTTTAAATATTTTTAAGCTTTATGTTTTTTGTTGATGTTTTTCATATTTTTAATTTTAATACAATTATAACTAGTATATTTTTTTATTTATTTAGTTTTAACATTTTTATTTAATAAATTTTAACATAATTGTAATTTTTATTTTTTTTTTGGTTTTCAATTATTTTTCATTTTATTTTTTGACTAGACTTGCTATCCTTTGGAATTTACTTTGCATTTGTGGTGTATCATGATTATTTTTGATTCCATTTGAATTATTATTGGATAATTGTTGTTGTTGTTTTTCTAGTTCTGTTGAATTTTTTCTATCTGATTTTTCATTTAATATTGTTTGTTCTTTAGCACTCCTAAAATATAGAAAAAAAAATTAAAACATTAAAATTATAATTATAAAAAAAAATCTTATTAATTTTTATTTGTAATTTGAAATTTATGTAAAATGAAAAATTATTTATTAAAAATTCCGGCACATTCCTGTATTAACAAGACAAAGGCTAAGATGCAAATGTCTAATAAACTAGTAAATGAGAATTTTGTTACCACTGTCGTAGAATTCAATTTGTCGTTCTAATTTGACATTTTAGTTGAATTCAAAATCTTCTCAGATTTTTTTTTGGGGAAATATTCTCAAAATTTTTTTTAAACAATAAAATAGAGTTAAAGTGTGAGAGAATAGGAGAAGGAAAATATGCAAAATATTGATCATGTAGTATTGTAGTAATATGTAGTGTAAAAACTGACAAACGTGTATTATTTAAGATAAATTTATTACGATTTGTGTTGCTTGCAAATTTCAATGCCCCACTGTAGTTTACAAGCGCGTTATTATAATAATATTTTATTTACAAGTCCAAAATTTTAATAGCACATACATACATAAATAATACGAAATCGATTAATTATTTTGATTTCATATAATAAATAATTCCAATTGTAGTTATAATTCACAATTTTAAAATTAAAAACCACAATAATCACCATAAATTTTGAAAAAGCAATGATTATCAATTCACCACTTTTATATTGAAATGCAATTATGTACGCCTAGGTACTTCTTATTCTCACCCATATAAAGCATAATTTCGTAATAAAAAAAAAACAACAAATCAAAAATTTTGAATAGCACGTGATATTTACGAAACCCTAAAAAAAAAACGAATATCATAATAATTAAAATAATTTCCTCTTACTATAAGGTTATTGAACTTAAAAATTTGTTTCAATCAATCCTCTTAATTCAATTCATACATGAAGTTATGTACATATATGGTATGTGTGAATTGAATATAAAATAATATTATTATTATAATATAAATTTACGATATCATACACATTATCTACATACGAACATGTGTATACATACTTTCTATACAAATTTACATAGCAAAAATAGTGACTTTATATGAAAATATAAAGTCACCTATATAAGTATGCACTTATGCTAAAATTGCCCACTATACGTTCAGAGGTAAAAATATAAAAAATTTTTTTTTGGGGAAAAAATGTATGATTATATTTTATTAACCAACAGACAATTAATTGGTTCCGACTAACTTTTACACTTAAATACGCGTACTCCGGCGTACACGTATAAAATAAAAATTCACCTGCTTTAGCAGCAGAGAGAAAAAAAAAAAACAAAAACAACACACTATACACTCATTTAAAAAATCTTTTGATCCAGCTGCAAAAATATCAGAGATTTTTAAAGGATAATTTTCGATGGTCGAGGAATTAAAAATGATTGCAGTACAATAATAATTGAGGAAAAATTTAATTGAATGCCAACTTGTAATTTAACAGATGGAATTTTATCAATTAAAAAAAAATTTTATATAATTTTTTTTTATTTGCTTTTTGTAAAGTTTTACTTCCTAATATTTTTTTTTTGGTGAAAATCACAAGAAATTTGTGTACAGAAGGTGATTATTATGTATGAATGTGGGTATGGATGAAAAAAGGAATTGGATTTGAAGTAATGATTTTTGGTTTTATTTTTATTGAAATTGCAATATTTCTTATTGTATGGTCGTGTGTAAATTTGATTATGATATTTAAATTGTGAATCTCATAAAAATAAAAACCTGTTTTACTGAGTGTTTAAACTTTTAAAACATATGTCAATTTTAATAAAGTTAATAATATTTTGATTGATAACAGGAATAGAGGCAGATGAAATAAATGTTGGCTAAAGGGTTAAAACATAAAATACAGAAAACCAGAAAATGGACCTGTTTTATTACATTTGAAGAAGAATATTTTAAATTACGTTATAATTTGTGGCATTATTTAAAATTTTTTTTGTATTAATTCGTAGAATATTTTCAACATACGAGTTAGAATATTTACAACCTGATCGTGTATCTCGCTTTTTTACTCACCTTTTATTCATTTTCAAATCAGTTTCAATTTTCACTTTTCGAATTACTCATTTTTTCAAATTATCGATTGAACGTCTCATTCTCAAAAAAAAGCGAATATATTTTGTATGTATTTTACAAAAAATGAGATTCGCAATACCAAATAATTCTCACTTGAAAATTACATTATACAAGTGTATGATAATTACTCACTTTTCGAGGAAAATAGCGAGATAGACGATCAGGATGTTTGAATTATTCCAAATTGTTGAGATTTATAGTAAATTTTATCTAATATGAGTGAGAGATTTCAATCATTCACTCATCGGTAATTGATAGGCGGAATATTATGTCAAAAAATATACATAAAAAAAATAGATTTTTTGATTTTAGAGTGAGAAAAAATTGAGTAAGTGAGTTGAGCATTCATTATTCATTTAAATAGTATGCAATTAATTTTTAAAGATGAGAATTAAGAAGAGCATTTCTCATATTATTGCATTTCGAAATTCGAAATTCGAGTAAGATAAAGAAAAATTCACTTAATTATTTTTTCCTTTTTAAATTTGTGTCGATATTTTTAGATTTATATATTAGTAGAGAAAGAGGATTTTCTAGTAATTTTTCTACATTGAGGGGAATAAAAATCCTATTGAAAACGTAAGACATTCAATTTCTAAATAGGAATTGAGAGAATGACAATTTGACAACTGTAATATATTTTTCGAATATTTCATGAGGAAAAAATGTGATTTATTTTTTGTTATGAGTGTTATAACGTATTATAACTGTAACGAAATGCGGCAATGTGTTTTAATGTGTACAACAGTCGTATTAAATGATAAGGTTGCCGACGACTCGCTTTTATTTGAGAATTGTCCATAAAAAATTAATTTTTTTGGCCGATAAATTTAAAATTTTTTTTCACAGTTTTAATTTAAAATTCTAAATAATTTCGAATTTTTCTCAACAAATTTAAATGATATAAGAAAATTAGCTTCGAAATTCAATTTGGAAATTTTAGCATAATTTTACCCTCCCTTTTTTATTTAATTTTTAAGAAGCTAATCTAATATTTTGCTGTAATTCTTTTAAGTACATTATTTTCTTTAATATTTCAAGAGCTTCACTTAAAAAAATTTTACTTCCTTTGAAAACTACCGTATAATAAGCGTAAAGTAGTTGCAAAATAATTGCCTTCAATTAAAATTTTCAAATTTCCCCCACTTTTAATTTAATTTGACCGCATAAAATTATCACATATTTAGTTATAAATTATACAAATATTATGCGGGTTCCTTCTTAACGCCCTCACCACAACAATTTTTTTTTATAACAAAGAAGTATATACTCGTATCACTTTCAACTCATATTTCATTTGAAAAAAAAAATATAAAAAATAACACTTACAAATATCTTGTTAAATCTTCAATATCAACCAGCATTGAATCCTGGCTCATATGTAATTCATCACGTTCCATTAAATATTGTACCAAATTATCATTTAATCTTTCAATTTGTGTATGTAAATCATTAACAATAATTTGTAATTGGGCAATATTCATATCGGTGCACATTTGTCTTGAGACACGACGTTTTTCAATTGGAAAATTAACACCAACTTTTTCCATTGCATTACGTATAACTTCTGTTATTGGTGATTCTTTTTGTTTTTGACGTTCAATCTGGAAAATATGGCAAAAATTTTTTACAATAAAATTTTTATAAAATTTTTTTTTTTAAATTTCTCACCTCCATTTGCATATGAGCCATATCTTTTGCTTGTGCTAAGGCCATTCTTGCTTCAATTTGTAAACGTGCTTGCTTTGTAAAGAAATCAGATTCTGAATTTTCTTCAGATATTGGTGGTCCCAATGACAATGTTGATGGTCTTTGAGATAATGTTCTTCGACTATTATTATTATTTGTTGTTGTTGTTATTGTTGTCAAATTATTATTATTATTATTTGTAATATTAACAGATAAAGGACGTGAATTATATGGATTTGATGTTGATATTGATGACATTGAACTATATCTTGATGATGCATTCGATGTCGATTTTGATAATTTTGGGCATGTTTCTGAATCAGAACTAATACTTTCAGTATCTGATGATGCTTCATTCATAAAACATATTTGTAAATTATTACCTACATATATAAATAAAAAATGTTAGTATATTAGGATTTAATAAAACTGTTAATAGAACTAAAAGGTAAAATAAGTGAAAACAAAACCCCTAAATCAAAGGCATTGGGGATATAGAAGAAATTTGTTCGGTTCTCATAATTTATTTTCAACATTTAATTAGAATTTTTAAATATATTCAATTTCCGGTATATTGAAATTCAATATATCGGAAGTGAGATAAAATCCACGTGGGTGTTCAAAATTCTTCGTACTCTAGTTGTAAAATTATAACAATTTGTTAATTTTATGCTCTCACTTATATTGTCCAAATTCAGAAACCTTTGATATTTTACAAGAATTTAAAATATTAATGACAATGACATTTGAAGGACAAATGACATTCTATTGAAATTTTCGGGAAACGTGTTCAATTAAAATTTTCGAAGAATTGCTATGGACCTATTTATATATATGTATATTTTTTTATGAAAGCATATTGTTTTTGTGTTCAAAGGCAATTTTAAATTGTTATTCTTGATAGAATTGAAAATTTGAAGATTTATTTTGTCATTATTTGCAAAAGTACAAAATTTATTTTTAAATTAATTAAGAAATCCGATCGGAAATTTATTAACATTATGAGCATATCTCAGAATAAGTCGGAGAGTTTGTTTTCGTTAAGTACAAATTTCTCACTTGGAGAGATTATTGGTATGAATACTGCCATCTACATCAGTTATACAATACTCTTGAGTAAGAAAACCCTAAAACCTTCTCAAACACATTCCGATAGAGGCGTACACCCATAAGTCCCTTACAATAATTATAAAAGATTTCTTACCATTTTGTAATCTTGATTGTAAACTTGGTTTACGTCCTGGTCTATCATTTGATGTATTATTAACCATTCTACTAAAATAGTCATCTTCTGCACCCATTGCTAAACGTCGTCGAATTTCTTCACGATCATTACGTCTCTGTAAAAATAAAAGAAAAGAAAAAAAATTAAATTAAAATTCAAGAATTTTTTTTTTTATATAAATTAAAATTTGTAAAATATAATGGTATTATCGTTACATTTCTTGAAATTCTGGAATATAAGTTGGTGTGTATGTTTGTATATTATAATTTATGTAATGAAAATATTGTTATATTTATATATCATAAATTGCGTCAACTTGAAAAATTCTATATGATGGCAAGCAACTATTGCAGCGTAACTGACTTTTAATTTATTTTTATTTTAATTTTATTTACGATTCATTGGTTATTCATTATATTATAATAGATATATAAAAAATTAAATGAGTAAGAAGAGGGTTGCTCCTATAGTATAACAGGAATTGTACATTTTAACAATAACGTTATATAGGTAAACAAAAAATATATCATATATAAAATTATGTATGTGAACTTTTTATACAGGAAATAATATTTTTTACAAATAAAAACGGATAGAGTTGATCGTGCCAACTCCATGTTTGCTCTCTATTGTGATTGTAATATTTAAGAACTGAGGCCTTATTCCAAATTGTTTCTAATACGATATTCATATCTCCTATTTTTATTGACCAGCAATCGAAATTCTAATTTTCACAGTTGTGTCTCTCATTTTTCTTCAACTAAAGTATTACAAATAAACTCTCCCCTGCCTCTTTAAAATAAAGGCCTTAACAATTAATATTATCTAAACTTCTGTCTTCTTGTGGTAGCGTAGCTTTAGCTTACAGCTTTTGGCTTAATTTCACTCACATTTCTTGAAATTACACCAAATTTGATATTAAGTACATTGGATGGAGTATCATTTACTCAATTACTCTCTTTTCACCTAATGATTAAAAAATAGAGAGGAACATAATTTTTCTCATAATGAATTAGTGTATATACCAGTTTGTATGTCAATCTTTTATCACGCAATAATTATTATAAACGGAATAGTAAATTTAAAATATAGCAAGGAAATTAGTAGATCAATTATGGGTTTTAATTTATTTTAAAAATTCTTGCTAGCTATTGTGTGTGAATATATTTATTAAAGGAGCGTTTTGATCTACATACTATTGATGGATACGTTTATATATGTATATAGACACATACTTGGAAAAACAAAAAATTTTAAAACAAAACTACAATTAAAGTACTTAAGTAAAAGGAAATTATTTTTTTGCAGATTTTCAGATTTATATAGTGTTATTTTGGGAAATTTTTGAAAGTTTGGCTAATTTTTGTGAAAAATACTTAAAATAATAGGAAAACCTCTTATGATCTGAGTAAAAGATAGCCCACGGTACGATCTGGTAATAGAGCAGATTTGACAAAAATTTTTCATATAAAAAATGTTAGGCCATGTACCGGAATTAATGAACTTCGTAGCTATACTATCGACTACAACTCTCTTATATTGGTGTTGGTTAGTGTAGTTTAGGCAGTGACGTGTCGGAATTTTATATTACATAATTATTAACTCCAAGTACTGTCATTTCAAGGGTAATTAAATAATTTTGACAGTGTCATAATTAAATTCGGTATTATAATAAATTAATTTAAAAAAAAAATTTCTTACATTAAATCTTTTCGTTTCATTAATATCAATTGTTATAACACGTACAAATTTATCAATAACATTATCTAAATATTCAGCATCCTGTACTGTTAAATCAGTATTAAACATTGTTAATTCAATATCAGCTAAATTTTGTTTATATACCCGTGGAAACATACCATCAATACAATCTGTATCATATTGTTGTATTGATGAATATTGTGATAAAATATTTGGAAATGTTGTAAAAAATTTCATTTTACGACGATTATTAACTTTATTAAATGATATTTTTAATGAATGTATAATATTATCGAGAACCATTTTGTCAAAAATTTTATAAAACTCACAGTATAATAAAAAATTTAAAAATTTGACTAGATATTAATAATGTATATTAAATTTCTTTATTGTTATACAAAAATAATAAATAAATTTTAAAAATTCTTATTATGCAATTATTATAAAATAATTATTGTGAATTAAAAGTGAAAATTTTTAATTTTAGCCGGCTCTCTTATTAAATTTTTATTCTCTTTGTTGTTATTTTTGTTGTCACTTTTGATTACATTTTGACCTCACGCTTTTATAAAAAGTTTGTATAATTAAAATTATTTAAAAGAGAACACACAATTATACAATAGTGTTAGAACCATAGGTAGGTAGGTAAGTACATATATAAGAACCCCAAATGTTTTTTATTTTTATTTTTAATTTGAATTTTTTTTCTTATATAACAGTTTTTATTTATAAACAATAATAATTAACCATGTATAGTATGTAGGTAATGTACACACTAACAGAAACACAAGTAAGTTTTAAAGCATTTTATATACTTTTAATTTTTTTAAACTTCCTTTATGAAGGTTATTACACTCAACTATACTCTAAGAAAATTATAAATTTTGCAAATGAGAAATGAGAAGAAAAAAAACATAGAAAAATTCACAAAGTTCCGGTAAAGTTTCGTTAATCATAAGGTTCCGTCCTCTCCTACCCTTTAATTTTGTTTCGTTCTGTGTTTCTATTTTAAATTTAAATAAATTATGTGTAAAGTTACTGAATAATTATTATAAGAAGTTGTTAGAATTGATGGCACTTTTAATATAACAAATTAAAATTTTTTTTTTCTTTTAAATTTCTGACTAAAGAAAGAACACTAAACACGCTTCCGAGCTTAACTTTTAGATTATCTTAATAAAATTATTCTAAAATAATTTTGTTTTTATTATTAAACAGTGGCACGGTAGTATACCATAAGTATACCAATTAGTATTATAGTTGCTGTTAAAACTCTAAATATACCGAATAAATTTTATTTATTTAAGACGAACGAGAGAGAGAGCTTCTATATTAGTTTTAAGTGTAACCAACTGAACGATTTAAATGGTTTCAAGATCAACAAAATACTAAATGATGATGGTTAAGGAATATAGGAATATGTTGAGCAAATAAAGTACAATTAAAAAAAAAAATAAAGAAAATAAAAAGTAAAAAAAACAAAAAGAACATAATTTAATATTGAAGCGACCTTTATAAATTTATATTTTAAATATGTTTGTATATATATGTTATCAACACAACAATGAACATAAGCGGCAAAGATCGACAATATTTTTATGTTATATTCCTACCTTAAGTACCTAGTATATGTATACGAAAAGGTGTCTCAATTTCAATGGTATTATAGATCATCTTGAAGAGTAAAAGATATTGTACTTAAGAAAAATATAAGGTTGAAAATTAAAGAAGTCCATGATACGCTATGGAAAGGAGCACTGATCAACTGAAGAATGTAGATTGTGAAGAACTTTGATGGCGGATGATTTTGTAATCTGTCGATATTCGGATGCTAAGAAGACAAGACGAAGATTTGGTTTTAAGGGTGATTAGGACTAATCTAATTCCTGAGTATAGTCACATACGCATCGCATTATAAAATTAATCCCAATTTTCAATGTACAATTAAACAATCTAAATTATTTAAACAGGAATCAAGAAAATTAATCTAAAGTTGCTAGATTATTTTGTATTACATTGAATTGAGTATCAACTTTAGATACAAACCTGAATTTTAATATTAGGTTTGTGTCTTAGCTTACGTATTGAAAATTTTCCGAATTCAATGTTATGACAAGCTTCATATAAAAATGCAAAGAGGTTTTGAACAGTTTCCGAAAATTATTAACCGAAGAGTATATTAACAGAGTTAGTCTAATATTATACAACTACATTTCAGTTTAAAAATACTTGTAATAAAGAAATAAATTGAAGAATTGTACGAAATTTGCGCTACATTTGAACAATTTTTTGAAGTAAATTCTTTAAAATAACTCAAATATAGCGTGTATATTTGTAAATATATATTCGAAAAGTTAAAATTGTACAATATTTTGTTAGGATCGAAATTTTCACTTTGCCAGTCAAGTGGGAAATATTATGCGTTTGAACCAATCGATGTCACACTGTGTCGAATATTTTCAATGTGCAATGTGGTTTAAGTGAACTACCACTTCATATACCTTTATATTATTAATATTGAAGAGGTCCCAGTATATTATTTTTATTGAAAGGAAATAATAAAAATGTATGTAAGTATATGTAACTAAAATAACACTTATACAAATGCATAAAACTATACAAGTTGCCCTATACGTTAATAAACGTACGTAACGTAACACTAATACATATGTATGCGTAAATTTCAAATAATATTATAAAAAGAAAATCTTTTTATTCTGTTGCTTTCAATTTTTTAATACAATCGCGCACATTTACAAAAAAAAATGAATTTCTCCTTTTTTTTCAATATTTCTTTTTGTTATATTTTTTTAATGCGCATCTGTTCCCTTGGCAGCTGATCCTTTCGATTTAATTAGGACGTTTTACAAGGCTTATATTATGTATAAAGTTGTACATAACCTATTTGTGTATGCCTGTATACATAAAGCAATTAAAGCAACAGGGAATGAAGTTTGTACGTGCGTATGTGTATTACTGGAAAAAGAGCGTAGCACATCACAGGCATCTTTATATTATAGGAGTTTATGAGCACATGCAGGTTTATAGATTCGAATGAATTTTGTGTGTGTTTAAAATTATTTACGCATGCATAGCATTGTGTTAATCCTAAAGGCAATACGCATGTAAATATATATATACATATCCATGTATATATGTATGCAGGTACTTGAAAATTTTTATATTCACGTTGCACATAAGTATGTACAGGCAGACTTATATGGGTTAAAATTATATATTTACTTATTCTTGGGGTTTTTTTTATCATTACTTCAAATCTGTGAATTTATTTGAATCGCGTATAGTGTCAGTTAATTGATTGGTTGGATAAGCGATTAGAACAGTTGTTGTTGGTTGTACAAATAAATATCTGGTAAATTTTATGTAAAATTCGTTATTATTGTAATTGAAAATATGTAAGAATCGAATTTCATTAAGTAGTTCTTAGTTTGCTTTTAAATTCATTAAAGAAGAGGGGGTTTCTGTTTCACGTTGTTCGGTTATTATTGGAATTTAATTACGACACGTACGTTTTATAATGTTAATGTTTTATAAGCAAAGCAATTTGGATAAAATTTAATTGGAAGAGCTGTAAATTATACATGTATACTCGATAACCGTTCTCCAAATAAGCTATATTTTTAGCTTATGAGTTGGAACTTTTCGTGGCCATAATATTGCACCTTAACGGCTCACGAGCGCCGCTCAATAAAAGCTCATATTGCGCCACATTCCCATTTGTCTTCGAGAATTAAGCTTGTTTTTTAAATTATGCTACGATCAGATAAGCGGATTATAAGGCAATTATATAAACAATGTGGACTTTGAATCCATCTACCTATACGTTATTAAACATTTTAAAATCGTGAACTGACTAAACTCACTATTACTCCATTTTAAAACTATATGATAACCGCAAAAACTAGCTAAATAATATTGATTATTAAATTATCTACATTACGAATTGTTTTCACAATCCAAATGCAGCTCAATCCGCGTACATTAAATTTCTAAACAAATAAATATATTTGTTCACATGTAATTACAGATATACACACTTCCATATTTTAAAAATATTTTTTATATTTATTTGTATTGTACATGGGATCGCTTAATTTTAAAGGACATAACAACGACTTAATTGATATTCAATCTGCTGAATATTAATGTTTTTTTCTTTATTTACATATTATTTATTTCGCGCTCTAGTTTTTTGTTTTTATTCCGTACACCCGTATTGATTTGTGATTCTTGTATGGTATAATAATTTTGGTTATTCCATATGTAATACAAATTTTACGAATTGATAAGGCTGCTTTTAAAAAGTATTTTAAGAAAAGTTGAAATGATTTCTGTTAGAGAATACAGTTCTTCCACTACTATATTTTAATCTGTATTAGGCCAAAACCAATGTCGCCACTTTTGGTCAAAATAGGTCAAACTTAGCCATGTTTTTCGTTTAAAATTTAGCCTGGGATTTATTCGGCTTTGGTAATTTTTGGCTACTTTTTGAGTTTATTTGTTTTGTATTCCACAATCTGGCCAATTTTATCAAGGTCTGGCCCGTAAAAGAATAGTAAATCTTTGTGGCTTACTTGAAAACTGGTTCAGACTTAATAAATTGCTTTGTGAATTATTTTGTGGCAAAAACGCCATATTTATACTTCAAAAATGAATTTCAATGCTGCTTCCGGTACTCTACAGTTTTCCTGCACAAACCTATTAAATATTTATTTGATTTTTGCTCTTTGGCTGTTTCTTTTTTCACGACTATTTTATACAAATTGATTATGTTTTTTTTTCGATTGCATTGATAAATGCCTATTTTTCGAATAAATAAATTTTGATTGTGCGCATATTTTCGATATTTAAATATTGGATTTTTTAATTTTTTTTTTTTAGAAATTATTAAGTTGTTTGTTTGTCTATATTCGATTAAAAATTTTAGAAAAAAAAAATAGTGGGCATGTGTTTTATTGAATTTAAACAACTGCCGCTACTATGGCGGTATGTCGTAAGCATTAATGAATGGAATCCTGTAGAATAAAAATTAAGAAATTGATCCTAGACATAATTTGATAAAAATCATTAAATTTTAAAGAAGGATGCCCTCAAATACGATTTTATATTAAGTATAGCAGCTGCAATGTATATGGGATATATTCTATTTCCGGAACATAGAATATACCTTTTTTCCATTGAAATGAAATATAAATGAAAAGATGCACTCGTCTATAATTTTAAGAATAATGAAGAAAATAACAAGAAAATAAGAGGACCTTTTTCTATTAACTATAATCCCGTATATACGACGTATACCAACACATGGTTTCTGTAACATTTCAGTTGAGTCGCGCATATGGTCCAATAATAATAATAATTATCAAACAAGATTTCTATTATCATGTTCCCGAACAAGTATGTATATAAATTTCATCATGGATTCAGGTGGGTAAATTTTTATAAAAAAATTTTAGCAGATGTCAAAAGACTTGTTTTTTTTTTCATTTAATTTTATGTCAGTGATATTTGAGAATATTTAAAAAAATTTTTTTCTTGATTTCAAAATTTCAGTGATTTATAAAATCACAGCTAATTATAAAATTTTTTTTTTCTGTCTTTAGAGGCAAGAAGCAGAAACGAGGTAAGTATATCGACTTTTTTTTTTTTGTTCTCCTTGAAATTTCTCTCTATACATGGTTTAATTTGGTTTATTTAAGAATTAAATTAGGATTGGTTTTAAATACGATTTTCTTCCCGAATCACCACAAATTAAATGTAAAATTTAACACCGAACACCAAAATCTTAACATTTAAGGAGAAAATAAATCAAACATGAACGAGTATGGATCTTTTTTTTTGCACAATTTAAAAAAATTACATAACAATTTTCGAATATAAAGTAAAATTTTTTTCTGTGTTTATGGATTTTTTTGTTTTGTCCAATTTTTCTCGTCATTTACAAAAGGTAAAGTACTTTGTGTACAAAAAAGTAAATATTTTTTTTTCGTATTCGTTCAATGCTTCGGCGATTTTAGTACGGGTAAAGGGTTTTTCATAATGTAGAGTAGTTAATAAAATATTTAACAAGTTCCTGACCATAAAATTGCAATAATTCTCATTCAAAAAGCGAATTTTGATAAAATTGTGGGAACAACAGCTTTAATATCAAAACAACTTTGATAACATATTAAAAATAGAGTTGTTCTAACTGATAAAAACCGAATTTGGCATGATTACGGGTACAACTGCAATTTTAAAACTGGAATGTGTAATTTTCAATTAGTATCAAATAAAATAAAACTTGAATCCATGATGAAAACGAATTTCGACTTTAAAATTACTTTATTCAGTATATGACGATCTGATAGCATTAAGAACCGGACCGAGAATCGTGACTTGCAACAAATAACTTGTATTTCGATTCAATACTATTTTAATTGCCGGAAAAATTAAATTGATTTCAAATCCGAACTTTGGTATTTAGTCATAATACTACTGAAATTTGGATGTTAAGGTCTGTAACTATTATTAATTTTTCCTCGGTAGTTTATTGGTTAGTATTCCTGCCTATTAGTTTGAGTTATTCCGAAAACAAGAACACAATGTCACATTGCACGTATTGAAACGTATATTTTTATATAATATAATATGTTTTTCCTCGGTAGTTTAGTGGTCAGTATTATCCTGCATATTACTTTGAATGATTCTGAAAACCAAAAACACATTGTCATTATTGTACGTATTGAAAAATATTGTCGTAAGTGTTTTAAAAGCTACAATTGTGATAAAAATTTGTAAGAAATTTGTTGCTGTCGGTTTCTTTTTTGCTTTTAATTTAATATACGTGTGTGTACTCATGTTAATGTGTAAAATACTCTTTGTTTACCTAAGTTCTTTTTTATGAATGTACAATTGTAATGCAACAGATGTTTTCTGTGTTTTTTTTTTTATCAAAATAACCATTTTTTTTTAAGTGGAAAATTCTGATATTTTGAAACATTACCAATTTATGACACCTACAGAAAAATATTGTTTATATTTTTATTTGCCGACGATATTTTTAGTATTGCCGAATTTTATAGAACTATAGAATGTATACGAGTATGTCACAATACAAAATATTCACAAGGTAAAATATTACAAAAAATATATGTAGGTAATATTTTCATCCTTCTACTCATTTATTAAACATATGAAATTTATGAAAGTAACCCAAGATCTCTTCAAAGGGTAATCATTCCTTTATGTTGTATGCATGCATACCCATACATAATCTTGTGTTTTGTTGATTTTCATATATCTATGTATGTACCTACATAAATGTTTTTGAAGATTATTATTGTGAATTTCATATGTGAACGTGTATGTTTTAATGTTATTCTTATATGAAAAAAATTTATTGTTATTCGTTTATTACTGTCATGTTACTGTTTTTGTTGTTGTCAAATTGTTGTTGTTCTTATAACTTTTTCTGTTTTGTTTTGTCAATTTTATACTATTCATATAAATATGTACATATTATGTATCAGTTTACTGTTGCAGGTCGACTATGGTCAAAGTCAATGTCAATACGTAAAAAATAAGAGTCAAAATCATTGGAGCATTCAAATGTTATTTTTTTTGTTGTTGTTAATGCTTTCAGAATCAGTTGTTCTTAAAATGTTTCTTATGAGTTTTATTGCTATACGTCGTAGACTTCAATCAAATGCAATAGGAAATAGTAATTTAACGTGTGACATCTATATAAGAAAATTACCAACTTATTAGTTATAATCAAAACTCCCACCGTCAAAGAAAGAGAGAATGCTGCTCTTATACCACATCTAATACGAACTAATAACTTTCTTTGAATGAATCTTCTATGATACAAATAACTTCGTGTGAGAATCGTTCTAATTAAAACACGTAATTAGCGATTTAAAATTTTGAATGAATTGAAAAAATTATAAAAAAAAAAGAAAAATGGAAAAATTGGTGCAAAAAAATACTGATTGTCAAATCATTTTGCTTCATCTGTCAAACTATTAAATAAAGCTACTAATTTACAAATTTTAACAAACCGCTTGGAACAACGTTTATTACTAAAAAATTATATTTTTATTGCAAAAAAATGTCAAATGTAGAATTTCTCCGCTCGGTTAATTTAAGATTGAAAAACACTGTTCAACGATCGCATCATTGACAAAAAAAAAAAAATGGAAAAAACTATGTTAAAAAAAGTTGAATGAAAATTTAAGTAGTGCAATGCAGTTTTCAAGAGGTAGTAAGTTCCAAAATGAAAAAAAAACCTGTTTTTAAGTTATTTTAATTTTTTTTTTTTTCGTAATCGTTTTTCATTTTATTTTTCTGCCCTATACTGTGTGTGCTCATTTGGTTGAACCTATTGGAATTTTTCTTCTTTCTAATTTTATTTGTGTTTAAAATTAATTTTTTTTTTTTTTAGTTGAATTTAAGAGTCCAATGGAGAATCTTAAGTATTTTATTAAATCGGAAATTTTCTATATTAAAAATAATAAAATTATAAAATTTACAAAGAATTTAATTAAAAAAAGAAATTTAATTTGGTTTCCAAGTGATTACTTAAAAAGTTATCGTCTTTTCATAATTTTAATAAAATAAAATATTAAAAAAAAAAAAATATTTAAAAAAATAAATTAAAAGAAAACTTTTTTAGTTTAAAAATTATAAAAGTAAAATATTTTTTTAATTTTTGAATAATTAAAATTTAATTTTTGAATAAAATTTACTTTGTGTATATGAGAGCCCCCTGATTTCCATAAAACTCAAAAATACTGTATAGAAAACAAAATATATGCAAGTATCTACTACACAATCAAAATAAGAGTGAATAAATTTACAGTAAACAAAACTAAATTTACTGGCATAAATGTACATGTTAAGGCAGTAAAAGTAAAAATATAGTTTGGATAAAATTTTAAAAAGGAAAAGAGAAGTTTTTCATTATAAGAGAAGGTGAGATTGGTTGTACTAAATTAAATGACCTTTAATATTATAAAAAAAATTTTTTTTGATGATTTTTTATTAAAAAATGTTATTATTGCTTTTTGTTTGCCTCTCTTGTATAATAAAAATAATATTATTATTATACGTTAAGAAAAAATTTATATTGCTATCTGTTTCTGTACTCTTTATGTACATTTACATACATACACACATAATCGACAAGTAGATTCATTTATTCATCAGTATTAAAAATTTCCATGCATTTTATAAATGTTTAGTTTACTATTCATACAAAAATATGTATGTATGTAATTTTATATTAAGAAAAACACACGTGCGGTTGGGGTTTATATGATATAAAACCCAAATTAGTTAACATCAAAGTCCATTTTATAAAATTTAAAATGTACATGAATTAAGAATATTTGCTAATTTTATACTCGAAATTGTTACTGCAACTTGCATGCGAAGGTCTGTAACCAAAAAGCAATGGTGAATATTCTTATATAATTATAATTTTTCCTCGGTAGTTTAGTGGTCAGTATTCCGTCTATCACTGTTCTTAAGTTTTTAAGTAAAAAATCATGAGTGTTGCGTATGGATTAAGATTGCACTCTGGCGACGATACTTTACACTAAAGCCGAAATTTATTTTCAAGCTGAAAACAAAATAAAGAATTTACTCATAAATCCGTGTTATTTGATCGTTAAAACTCGATTTTATACTCGAAATTGTTACTGCAACTTGCATGCGAAGGTCTGTAACCAAAAAGCAATGGTGATTATTCTTATATAATTATAATTTTTCCTCGATAGTTTAGTGGTCAGTATTCCGTCTATCACTTTTCTTAAGTTTTTAAATCAAAAATCATGAGTGTTGCGTATGGATTAAGATTGCACTCTGGCGACGATATTTTACACTAAAGCCGAAATTTATTTTAAAGCTGAAAACAAAATAAAGAATTTACTCATAAATACGTGTTATTTAATCGCTAAAACATTAGTATATTAGATATACGTTAGATATAGTCTAGGAAATTAGTAAACTTCTAGGTCATTCATAAATAACTAAGCGTGCACTCACCTTAAATAAAAGGTTTATTTGATTTAAAATCTCAATGTGAAATTCTTAGTAATATTGGGTGTAATGACAGGTGATATTCTTGTTCCAAACTGTTATACAAAATCACTATAGGATCCCACTATGTGTATCAATATTAGTATAAGAAACGCGGCTATATCATACATAAAGGAATAAACGTGTACATTATTATATATTTAGAATTAGATATAGTGTTGTTTTCTTGAATTTGGCAAAAAAAAACACAAGAAAAAAATCCAAATAATATTTGAGAGTCAATATCAAAATATCCTTTTTTTTTGTTGTTTTTGTTTTCATTAGAATTTTCTTATTGTTTTTATCCAAAATAGATAAAAATCTAACAAGCACGTTCAAAATTGAAGACGTGAGTTTATTTTTATAACAAATTTACTTTCTAGTTTTCTTGTATATAAAATTTTTTTTTGTTTTTGTGTATGAAAATTAGTTTTTCTTATTTTTCTTGTTTTATTTTCGTCATATTATTATCATATTGCGAATTTATACGTACCTAAACACAAGTATACAAAAATAAAACAAACTTGTGTTTACAAATGCAATATAAAAATTCGTCATCAATATTTTCATCCTTTATCTATAATGAAATAACATTGAATAATACAAACACATATGTACTCATAGATCACTTCCAAATTTCTATTTAAATTTGTAAAAGAAAATATTTGCTTTTCATTCAGTTTGATTTTTTGAAAATAAGAGAAGTAACGTCACCATACGAAATTTATTATAGTATAGAAACTTGGTTCGAAATAGGGAATAGTTTATAATCAGTTGAGTTTTCAATATTCGCTGTTACCATATTGGCCGTGAATGAGCCAATGATTGTTGCAAGTTGTTAATTCTATTCCTGGTTGTTTTGGGAGCTTTTGGGTTGTTTCGTTGGGAGCTTTTTGATTTTGTTTTAATTTTTGTGTAGTTTTAGTTTAATTTTCCATGCATCATTTAGTTTGTTTTGCTTTTCGTGCAGTTTTAATTTTGTTTTGTTTTTCGTAAATTTTTAATTTTGTTTTGTTGTTCGTGCAATTTTAGTTTTGTTTTTCGTGCAGTTTTAATTTTATTCTGTTTTTCGTGCAATTTTAAATTTATTTTGCTTTTCGTGCAGTTTTACTTTTGTTTTGTTTTTCGTGCAGTTTTAATTTTATTTTGCTTTTCGTGCAGTTTTAATTTAATTTTGCATTTCGCACAGTTTTAATTTAAATTTCCTTATCGTGCAGTTTTAGTTTCGTTTTTCGTGCAGTTTTAATATTACTTATTTTCGTGCAGTTTTAATAGCAGCAGATTACGTTCTGTTCACATGAATTTTTTTTTTTATTTTTTGTATATACATTATGATTGTGAAGAGTTTCTCAATATATTATTAAGTGTATGAATTTTATGAGGTAAAACATAACAAAAACAAAAAGAAACAAAACAAAATATTTTGAAAGGATATCATTGCTCAATTTGATACCTTATATTAAATAAAGCCTATTAAAATATAAATAGATGTAAAATTATGTAAGTAGGTGTATAAAATGATGATACCATTGTAGGTTGTGTGAATGTTAGCATGTGTGTATATGTTTTTCTTTTATAGTTATGTTTTCAGATTATTTGTTTGTCATTTTATAACTTTTTGTATAACAACTTTCCCAATTTTTTTTTTTTTTGGATAAGTAAGGTATTCTAGGCATAGGAAAGTTAATATTATTAGGATTCAATATATATTTTGATAAAATTGTATTTTTTCTTTTTTGATTAATTTAATTTATTCACTCGTTTATATGAGTATGTGGTGGTGTATGGATGAATTTCCTATATGAGAAAATGCTTATATAAAATTTAGTAATTTTGAAAGAATGCTTATGGTATTTGAAAAAAGTTTTCTATATATATTGAAGATTTTTATTGGAAAAAGATTTATTAAGTTCAAATTATTTATTTCTTAAGAACAATTGCGTGAAATTATTTTGTCTTTATTAAATCAGAGTCTAAACAGAATTTAATAATTGATTGCACGCACCTATATTTATTTAATTAAATTCACATTAAAATTGTTTGGTAATTATAGATTGTTTTATAGATTTTTGAATTATATAAAAAATTTGTTTAGGATAAAGCTGCATTAATATGTCGGTTTATTTAATTTATAAAATTATAGTTTCTTAGATCTATTTTGTGACCAGTATTTTGCATATAATGCAGTGGAATCTCATGTTACGAAGACAGCAAACACCAAAATTCAGTTCGTATCACAAAGATTACGTTTTTCATTCAGGAAATCGTATGTTGATTAGAACTGTTCTTTAATTGAGGTGTTCGTTATATAGTGAGTTCACTGTATGTAGATATAGTTAAAGTTGTATACTTTAAGTACTCCTCAATATCTAATTTTTGAAATTCCTTTCCCATGATTTTTATAATATTCTTCATATTTTTTAAATTAATAAACTATTTTCAAAATTATTACACATATTGAATACAAAAACTACATAGAATAAGTGCAAATAACCTTTTAAGTTTTACTTATACATATCTAGAAATGTAACATAGGTGCAATTCATCACTCACTATAACATAATTAATATTTATTATAATAATAAGAGAGTAAAACTCAAGTTTGCCACTAGTTAATTAGCGTAAAGTCAAAAAAAGAGAATAATAAGTAAACACTTGTTCTTAATTAAGAGAGACATGTATGTTATGTGCAACTTATGCTTAGTTGAAGTTGTTTTATAAGTTGCTTAATAAATTGTGTAAAAAAAGAAATAAATTCAAGTACTTATACTGTCGTGGCAATAGTGGTGAATGTCCTTCAAAAATTTTGATTGAAATTAAGATAACATTGAATTTAAATTTTCATATTTATTTTTGCAATTTAATTTATTTTGGTAGTTTTTAAAGGGGATTTTCACTAAATTAAGTAAAGATTTATTCAAGAATTTTAATGTTAATTAAATATTTTGAAAATAAAGAAAATGTAGAAGGATGCAGAAAAGAATGTTACAAAATAGCACTTACAAAATTTCGAAGTTTAAAAATAAAAAATTTTAATTAACTTACATAATTTTAGAACAATTTTTGAGTATAGGTGGAACAAACCGCTCATAGGGCGGCAGTTAGGACAACAGTGATATCGATTCACATAGTAATTACTGAAATATGCAGGTATCATTATGCTCCTGTGTATTATAGAATTGGAACATTGTCATTTTCACACTATATCTTGATGGTAAAGAGTGTGACCATCCTACAGATCGAAAACTCTCTTATTGTCTTTATTATATGTATTCGTTGAGAGCTTCCTTCACCCGCAGAGTATCGGGCAATAACTCGCCATATGTTCTAAGGCTATCATAACCTTCTTTTCTACGACTTCTGTTAGTAGCTTCTATTGAGTTTTAGTAAGCAGTCATTAATGATTTTTCCGAAATGAAACTTATAAATTTTTTGAAACACATAGAGCCTTAACTGAATTTTCTTCCTCTCACTGATGTGTAATGAAAACATTTCTAATATCCATAGAACTGCAGAGCAGAAGGATGAATCAACAATAAGGAATGAATCACGGCAGAGAGATGAAAAGCAATCTCTCCCCGAACTAGACCCGAAACAGACACGAGATCATGCAGAGAGGCATCTTATAATCGATACCCAATGTCTAAAACGAAGCATTCTCTTATAGTGAAAACTAGTTAATAGTATTGCAAAATTCTTAAAAAAGACCATTTCAATCTTCGTGAGAGAAAATAGTACACGAATCTATACCAAATAGAGTAATTTATTTGATTTTCCTTGGGGCTATATATAGATTATAATTTCCACTAGAGGATAACAAGATTTCACTATTCCACAATACGTAAAATGAAACAATAATCCTTAAATATTCATGAGCATCGAATAAACTATAACGCATAAGTATGTTTTTTCAAACCCATGACTACGAACACAGATAATTGATTTTACACATTCCTTCTTTCCTGAGTTTTCAACAAGGATTTTTTAAAAATTATTGGCGAAAATAACAATCGAATATTCATAAACTCCTGTTAAAAATGTGCAACTATGCTATTGCATCCCCACAATAATATATTGCTATGCACGCACGCATATATCAAACAAATCTATATAAGATTCTCGCCAACTATCTCAAGAAATCGCAAAAAAATTCTTTTGAGAATTATAAGAAGTGATCAACTATGAACTGAAGAAGAATGTTATGTACAGTTGTTTGAATTTTTCTCATCTTAGATTCTTAAACTTTATATAGGAAAAGAATTTCTTTTCTATCGAATATCCTTGACTCTTATATCTTAGGTAAGTTTCTTGAACTTTTCTTTCTCTTTTCTTTCCTGATTTATTTCACATATAGAAAAGAATTTCTATATAAAATGCTTAAAGCAATATCATATTGCAGATAGAATAGAGTAAAATTATAAAAAAAAAAAAAAAATTATTTCCTATAAAATTATTTCAAAAAAAACAATATTTCTTCATTTTTCTCTATAATTTGTAGAACTTGACAAGATGGTAAGATTGCATGTAGGTAAGGTACAATGTAGATGTTAGAGGTAGAGGTATGGTATAGAGAAAAAGAGAGGTTTCCTTTAAGAAATATGGGAATTGCATAAATTTTCTTAAAGCTTTAAAGTAATAAAAAACCAAGAAAATAATAAAACGTGTCAACATTGCAACAAAGAAAAACCAAAACAAGCAGAGTAAAAGAGAAAAATTAAAGAAGAAATAAAAAAAGTCTTCAAATTATTTCACCATATTAAAAAATAATCAAGAAAAGAAAATTTTCTTTCATTTTTCAACATAAAAAAGAAAATTATTAAGAGAGAAAGAGAGAGAACAAAAATGAAGAGAAATGCGAGCGAGTCCTTCTTTTCTCGAAATGGAAAACAAATAAATTTTTTTCATTTTTGTCTTTTACGTTTTATTTTTTAAAAAAAATCTTAATGGTAAACCTAAACGGACGCTATTTCTCGTATATGGTTATTAAAAATAACGCATTGCCGGTCCAATAAACCGCGAAATTATATAGGGCTGTAGTATAATATAATATTCATGATATAGAAAACTGATTCTAGAGCGCGATGACAGCTCTAAATGTAAACCTCGAAGCACCTTCTTCTGGAATGTGGAGTGAACAGAAGTTGTGAAAAATTGACCCTTCCAAGATATTCGAATTTATTGAAAAAGAAAAGGTTTCGAAAACTATAAGCACCATGTCTGTTAGGGGACACAATAGATTCAACTAATAGTAAGTGGAAATGCAATGTTGCACTGTTGCTGTAAATCAATAGTTAAGTATAATATCTATTGCAATAAACATATTATTGACACTTTTGTATAAAATGTCAAAAACCATACAATTTTTTTTCTAGTTCCAATGTCGCATGCTTAGAATTAGAGGTACGAATCCGTCGCGGTTGCCATTCAGTTACTTCGGTATACTTTGTGAATTTTAATACATAGAACCAGTTTTTATTTGACAACCGATTGTATCGCATACTGCATCCATTTAGGTTAAGTACGCACAGTTGGAATTGGAAATATAAATTCGTTGCGGTTGCCTTACAGTAATTTCGGTATAAATATGCACTAATTTTTTTGTGACAATCGCTTGCACCGTATATCGCGCCCATTTAGGTTTAGTACTCATAAAAAAAAAAAACAGGATTTTCTTTATTAAATAAAAAAATTTAATTTAGAATTTTAAAATTAAATTTTATATTAAAAATTTTCTTCAAATAAAATAAAGTTCAGTGCAAGTGTATTTGTAAGAGTGTATAGGGTCGGAATATGCAAATTAAATATTAAGTAGTCACATACACATTCATATACATATATGAATTTATATATGTAAGTTTATATAATTTTAATTCAATTTCAGAAAAAATAAAGAATTTATTTTTTTTCATATTAATTTTCTTGTTAAAAATTAAAATAAATATCATTTAATTTTAATAGAGTTACAAAATTATTTTAAAAATATACAAATTACAAAAACGCATCTAAATCTTGTATATTTAACAAAGTATTCCGATTCAATGTAATAAAAACTGATTGTAATATTTGTAAAATTCATGTTGGATTACATTGCTGTTAGTACATTAATATTATTTTTTATTTGAGTAAAATCATTGTAATTAACAGTTACTGTCTCTAATTTTACCGTCATAAATTTTTGTTCTAATAAGGTGTGCAAAATTACTATCAAGTCGAGTAAAATTAACTATGTTAAAATTGAAAATTGAAAATATGGTAAGAATTTCTGAAATTCATTCAATCAAAGCAACCTTCAAAACGATTTTCAAAGTGTAAAGACAATAAAAAGCATTTATTTGAAATAAACTGAGCAGAATGTAGAATTTTTGCTATTATATCCGGTGTAAATGTGCTTTTCTACAACAACATATTTGAAACCTATATTAAAATACATTGTTGTTTTTAATTGGTCTATATTTCATTGAGAAGTCAAACAAGACATATGCGAAAGATTTATGAAAATATTTCTTGGAAATTTTGTTCTTGAAAATCTTACTCCAGAATTCGCGCTTCACAGAGTGAGTAAAATTATAGTAGAATTACTCTTATAGTGTATTTTTACTACAGTGTACATTTACATTCTATCTATGACCTTGTAATATTAATAGTGAAACACTCGGTTAAATAAAGTTGTGTTACACAAAACCAAAAAAAAAAATATAATAAAAAAAAATTTTTCATTCTGTGACCTACACTAACTTTTAATCAAGAAAAATAAAAAAAAAAAAAACAAAAGGTGAAAAGAAAGAAAAGAGAAAAAAAATATTTGCGTCTAACCTGAAATGTCCTTTAATATTTCCTGAAAAAATAATGATTTTTTTTTGCAAGAAATGTTGACATTCGTTTACGTTTGTATGGGTGAGTTTGTTATTAGTGAGTTTTTGTATTATTAAAGTACAATAGAATGACCATATTTTCAATTTTCATTTTCCGAGAATTAAGGCATAAATATAAGTATGAATTTTTAATATGCACAAGTCATTTATGATTTTAAAACATTTTGTGGAATTTTTGCTTCTTTAACAGATTTTTGAGTTCATATTATTGTTAAAGTCTTTTAATACATTCCTGAATGTAAATATTAAAGACTCCAGAAGATAGTTTATAAACTCTAAAGAAGGATGAAAATGGATAAAATTTTTAAAATAAATTCAAATTTTTATTAGGTACTAGTCGTAATTTTAACAAATGAAGGCTAAACGGGTCCTTTTTATATAATCGAAATTTGATGAACGTTTAGATGGTAAAATTTTAAGATCATATTAATATAGTTTTTAGTTGTGCCGCAATCGAAGATTACGTTAGGTTAGGTTAATGCGGCCCCTCGAAGGGTACACTTAGTCTACCTAGGTCAGTTATGGTACCGCCGGATCTCTCCTTTTCCGCTTCTCATTCGAACCAGGCGGAACTCATCACAAATCGGCTGAGATCTAGATCCGCAGCGCAACAGAAGAAGTAAGACCCAAGAAATTTGTGCATGGAATTCGTTAGCGCGCGACATGAGCACATATGAGTCACCTCCCCCTTGTCGGAGCAGCTCCTGCAAAGATCGTTTGCGGAGCGGCCCATCTTCCTTGCATATTCGCCAATTAGACAATGGCCCGTCAGAACCCTATCACAGCACCGATATCCCCCGGCCAAAAAACTTTTCAAAATTTTATGGTGCTCAGCTGAATGATTAATTACTGAGGAGCAGTTACACAAAATCTTGCATACAAAAATTTTTTGTTTTAAAACCATTATGGGGACTGTTCAATTCTTGCGGATTGTTAACAAATAACATCCTTAATTTGACGCACAGATCAGATCTAAACATAGGTTTGTCATACACTCCATTTCTTGCGTTTATTTCAAAGTAAATGTATAGGAAGTCTCTAACGTATAAAATTTGGTATATTATTTTTTTAGAGGCGTACATAATTTTAGATAAAAATGTAAGGTTGTAAATAAAACTTATATATCGGATATTACATACACTCACAAAATGTTATGTTAAACTAGATTTACTACAAAGATTATCATCAACAAGAAAAGTAGGGAAAAAATTATAAATTTCATTCCATCTTCCTGCATTTATCTTTGACTATTTTTCGTATGTGTTGTATTGTGCCGGTGTACCTTCGTCAAAGTATATACATACGTGTATACTTAAATCTACAGGCCTGTACATACGTTCAGGTATATGTATGTCATACACTCTATAATATAGTATTGTAAAATTTATTTTATATTTTTAATAAAGTCAGTTTTATGTAGTCCCCTGGAGATCTTCTATATTTTTTAGGTAATAATATGAAAATGAATATAAACAAAATATAATTTTCAAGGTAAAAATCTAATTTTGAAATCGTCTTTTTTCTTTTTTAAAGAATCACAAAAATAATTGTATACTTTCAGGCGAATATTTTCTAAAAATCTTTTATATTAATGGTTTTTGTCCTTGCTAAATAAATAAGAAAAATACATAGTGTCATATTTTTTTATTTTTTTTATTATTGTTGTTAGTTTTATTTTCCTTTTTGATGTTGACATCAAGATTCAAGTCTGCCTACTTACATGATAGCAAAATAAAATTGGTTAGTTATCCTTATTGCTTAAATAATGTAGTAGTGTAGCTAGGTATAATTATATCTATGCAGAGATCTGTTCTCTCTTATGTAGTAAGAAGGATGGTAAGTTTTATGCATTTTAGTTAACCTTTAGCAGATTATTTAGCACACTTTTTATTATTAAAGAAGAAAAAGAATTTCTTTATGATCTACTTATACTTAAAAATTTTGCTAAATTCTATAGAGTATTTTTTTTGTGTATTTCTATTTAATTTTTGTAGGTAGCCTACCTGCGGATGTTACATACATATTTTTACTTAACCTGAATTAAATTAAATTGAATTAAGTCCAATTTATTTTGCTTGATAAAAAAATATTGTAAATTTATGTATGAATTGCGTATGTGTGTTTGGTTGTAGGTTGATGATTTATTTGGTTTATGCTTTTCTTTTATTATTATTGTTATTATTTTTTTTGAAAGGAAATAGAAAATAAAAAAAAGTTGTTTTTCTAACTATTTTTATTGTAGGTAAACTATATAAATAAATTGTAACCAAAAAAACATGGGGATGATTTTTGGAAGAAACAGAAAATCCGTGGAAACTTACATTAGCATGGGTAAAATTTAAAAAATACCATAGAAATAAGTTCGAACAAGAGAAAATTCGAACAAAATCAAAAATTTGAGAACGTCAGTTTAAACTTCGATTTAGAGAGAAGTTCATCTTATCGGAGATTCAAATATTACTTATAAGGAAGCTTGATGAGTTATTGTTAGGAATGATTCGGCAACACAACGTTCAATTACGGGACAAATTCAGTATTGTCTAATCATTATCTATCACGCGTGCCCAACCGCATGTGGAGAAAATCTAAACAAAATATTAATTCAAAATTTTCTTAAGACTTGTCGGCTAGCATTATGTTGAAGAAATATAGATGAGGTGTTGGAGGTCAACACTAAAATAAGACATGTATGAGAATAGAATGAAGAAGTGACTTTGTTCGCCTTTCTTTTGCTGAAGCTGCATTAGGAGGGATAAACAGACTTCTTTTAAGCGTACTTCTGCGTCTCTATACGGGGCTTCAATGTTCTAGGGAAATAGATATTTTTCTGATACTCGTATATGCTGAATAGGAAATGGGAATCATTCGGTTTCCATAAAGCTGTTATAGAGGAGCGACACGATAATGCAAATTGAAGTTGCAATCTGAACACGAAAATTTTAGTCTCGAAATTGTGCTTTGAATAATGTGTTTTGCAGTTCTGGGTTAAAATAAATATGGACAACGAGAAAATTATAATTATCCTTTCGGAGAAAGTACAAACGAACTTGATAACTACCATAGTTTTGTCACTTCAAATTTGTAAAACAAAATTAATTAAAAAAAATTTATTTCAAATTTTGCTTACGATCGTGTATGTGTGTTCGATACGGATGACAATAATGTTTAATATTTTTGTTTTAAAATATTTTTAATTAAAAATATTCACACAAATTTTATTTATATTTTTTAAAATATTCAACTATAGTAGAATCAAAACTATATTTTAATTTAAAATTATTATTTTTCTTTAAACCTTTTACAATTTATGAAGAATTTTTAGTTAACAATTTTCATTTTAACGCAAGCGCGTAAAAATTTCATTAAAAAAAAAATAATTTCTGTCATCTTAATTCATGTCGTCTACTTTAAAATGACATGAGTTTTGTATAATATAAAAAAAAATTATTGTTGACAAGGAGTAGCACTACTCGTTTCAACTACTCATAGGAAGGGTTCTATAATATTCACATAAAATTTGTTTTTGCATGTCTTTTAAAATTTAACTTAGAATTTTTCATATTTCATTTATTGCTTGTTGTTTCCACTTTCCTCGTCTAATTAATATTTAGGCTAATGAATAGCATAATATAAAAGCTCATTATTTATAAGTCGAAACAAAGTGTAATTGCAAAATTAATTTTGTACATCATTTCATTTAACATGTGCATATGCAAATGCCTGCAATAATTAGAAATAACTCGATTTAAAAGAAAACATGAAGCCGTATGGGCGTCGAAATACCGAAATTTTCAATGGCAACAGCTCAAATCTTAACTTTAAAGAATAGTATTGTGAAAAATTCATATTATACCTAATTTCTCGCACAAATACATTCAATCTTGTATAGATGTCTTAATCTTATGTAACATATGTAGCTTAGTTTTTACACAATGGACCAATACAATATAAGAATACAAGGTAGATTGCCTCAATCATATAGTAAATTTAATTCAGTATTCTACATAAGATAAATTTTATGCCCAAAGTATATAAGAATCAAAACATCCTTGTCTTATTTCAGGTTCTTTCTGCCGTAAATGTGCCATTTTTAAAATAAAATCCTCAATAATTTTACGAAAATTTTTGTTTCTTAACAAAATTAAATATAAGAAAACTTTAAAGTATTTCTGATACGTTCAAAGAAATCCAAAAAAAAAAATTCTTACAAAAGCAGTCCTTAAAAAAAAAAATTTTAAAAGTTAAAAAATTTTCAATTTTTAATTTAAAAACTAAAAGTATGTGGCGTTCTTTTCTGCCCCGCTCCCAAAACAAAACTTTTATTTTCAATTAGAAAATAATCAAAAAATGTTTTTCTCTCTCTCTCTCTTTCTAAAACTGAAAAAGAAAATTTAAAATTTTTTCATTTAAAAATTGTTGTCTATTTTTATTTTTTATTTGAAAGACAAAAAAAAAAATTTTTTTGTAAATTTTTTCACAATTCTTTCTTAACTATCCCTTGTCAGAATGTCGATAAAAAGCAAGTATGCACGTATGTATGTGTATAGGTGTTTATACATATATTTTTTTATACGAGTAATCCTTTTCAAATTCCTATTGAAAGATTAAAGTTGAAAAAGAGAAGTGAAATTTTTTTTTTACTCGTATATAATCACAAGTCTATAACGAGGAAATAAAATTCGTAATATTTTTTTTTTTATTCGAAAATCAACTTAAAATTTTTTTCTGTGTAAATACATCAATTTGTAATTTACACAATGTGACAGATTATATTTGTTTTTTTTGTACAATTATTTATTAACGATGACATTCGAATTTTAATGTCAAATATTTTATGTATGAATGTATGTATTTTTGCATGTATGTTCGTTTATTATGTTAATCGAATAAATTTATGATATATTAGTGTTATTCGGTGTTATGTTAGTGCTATTATTGGCATATTATTATATTTTAGTTATATAAGGAAAAATAATTCATGTATAACAGTGAAAGAGAATAGAGAATAAGAAAAATTTTATTCATATCAAAAATGCGTGGGAATTGATTTAGGGAAATTTTTAGTTAGGGATTTTGAGAAAATGTTCTTATAATATTCTTAATATAGCAACTATATTCTTTATATAGGAACTTTTTATATTTTTTAAATTATATGTTATTATGCTACTTACATATATACATATGTATAGGAATATCATTATTTAATTTTGAGAATTTTAAATTTTTTAAGTGGAATTTTGAGTAGAGTTGAAATTTAATTTGCTAACTTTCCGTAAATAAAGTTTTCTATAAAGATTTTTTGAAAATCCCTGCAATCAAATGACATTCGATTTGACACGGCAAATTTTGTTAATTTGCCGAGTGGGTGTTATTTTTTTGTATAACAAAACTACAATTTAAATTACAATGTATATAATATGATTATCGTAACTGTTATACAACTAAGTTTTGTATATAAATATATTTGATAATCATAAAAGAAATATGATAATTTGACCTAAATTCGATCCATTAAATTATTATATAAAAAATATTTTAAAATATTTTAACTTAATATTCTTAGTTTTAATTTATAAAGAACTCATATACGTATAACAAATACTTAAAAATAATGTCCTTTTTCTTTTATATACAAAAAGCAAATTATTCTATACAGTTTACTAACCTAAAATTGAAATTTAATTTTGAAAAAAAGTAAAAGAAACTAGAGCATAATATAAAAGTTTCCTATAGCATAGTTTTGTTTTTTTCTTTTTTTTTTGGGGGGGGGGGGGGGAGAGGGGGGGCTTTGAATACAAATAAATTGAATATAAGACTGCATTGAGAACAACAAATACATATGTATGTATGTACATTGAACAATAATACAAAAACAAATGTCTTTATAACTATACGAAAATGTGTTGAATTTTCTCTTTAGATTTTGAAAAATAAAAATAATAAATTAAGTAGGCCCGAAAGACTTTAATAGAATTACTCTAGAAAAAATTTTCAAAAAATTTTTTTGTTATATAAAAAAAAATAAAATAATCCTTTAGAATGCTGCATGTACATATGTATGTATGTTGTATGTGTAATATGTGTGTTTGAATGTCCTGTCGAATAGAATCATGTCGAATATAAAATTTATGCATGATAACAGCTGCTATTGTACATTGACTTCAATTTAAAAGTGTACGAATATGGAGAAAAAAGTTTATAATATTAAAAAGGCTATTAAAAGGTTTTTTTTTTGTCTACAAAATGAATTTTTTTTTTTCAAGACTTAATGTACAAGCAAAAATTCGATATTATTTTCAAATTTTTTATACATACGGTAATGCAGCTTTTCTTAAATCAAAGACTTTTTAATTGACTCATTATATACAAAATGGAAATGTTTTAATTATAATAATTAGGAAAACTTTCTTTGATATCCTCAAAGACCTCTTTAATTTGCTTCAATAAATTATTTTATTTGAAATTATCAATTGTGAATTAGAAAGCTCTTTGAGTTAATTCTTAATATAATTGTTTTAAGTTGTTTAATTCAATAGTGTGTGTCATATAAGAGCCGCACATATATTGAGTTGCCATTACATTAATATTGAATAATTATTATAGTTAAACGGAATCAAGCAGTTAGGAACGCTTCTATGTCAATCAAGTTGATTTCGTTTAATTTAACGTAGACCTGTTAATTTTTAAAAGAATTTTATGACTATGGGTTTCAATAAATTCTAATTTAGTCGGGTATTCATTTAAGGTGCTTGTGTTAAGCTGTGCCTAATTCTTAATTTGAGGCATAAAATGACATAGTTTTCCATTCAATTCAATTTTAGTATGTAAGTACACACTTTATTTTTTCTTATAATTCTACTTTATATTTAAACTAATTCATTCATAAATGCACATTTAGTTTACTGTAAAATTCTTTAGTTGTTATCCACAATTCAAAATTCAATTGTGTCATTCATTTTGACAGAGGAATTCTTATCCTTTAGTACTGCACATTTTTATAAATTTTTTGAATGGATAATGCGATTTTTTCTTGTACTTACATGCGTAAATAATAACAATTGAACTCGTGTGTTCCAAAAAAGACACAAAAAGAGTAAAGTGTAAGCATTCATGAAATTATTCACAATAAATTCACTTATATATGCTTACATACATATACATTCATATATACAAAAATATATAAATGTTGTTGTTGAAATTGTGAATTTTTTTGATTTTAAATATGATTGCACATTTTGGGATTTATGGTATATCCCGTGAAAATTTCCAATTGATTACAGAAAATCCATTATTTATGACCGACCGCATTGTATATTGTAAGAGAGAGTTACTGTGATTATATCAAACAGTCGGTCAATTTGTTCTTCAGTCGTTTTGTTTTTGTTTGTCCTTGGCTCACACTCGATTCATATCTGCGAGTTTTCTAAAGGTTTTGCGAAATATTTTGCAGAATTCTCCATTTCATTATCATTTTTTAAAATGCCGAGTTTAATTTATAGTTTCTAATATAGTGTAAAATTTGATTGTCAAAAAACTTCTATAAAATTAATTTTATAAATTGCGTCTCATATATTTTTGTAACAGTTCTGTAATATTTTTAGTTAATAACACTGAAAATCATAAAGTTGCAATTATTCTAGTACAATTTCTAAATTTTAATTTTGAATAAATAATAAATGAACAATAAATGAATAATAATGTTTTGCTTGTAAATTCTAAAAATTAATTAAAACTTGTAAATAAAGATGATTTATAAGTACATCCATGTAATATATAAATGGCATATAAATATCAAAAATTTTACAAGATAATGAAATAGAATTAATAAATTAATTTTTAATTTTTATAACTAGAAGGAGGGATTTAAAGTAATTAAAAATGTACTGAACATTAGATATGGGCTATTATTTATTGTCTTTTATATTAATTCATTGATTTTCCTGAGATTTTATCATAAACTGTATAAAATTGGAGCTCTATGGCTCTTTGTGATTCTCATCTTCACCTACTATAAGTACATCATATCGAACATTGAAAAATTGCAACTGTGTCAAATAAGAGAAATATATATGTGCTTCGACGTCCTGTTTTCTCTCCACCTTCTTTTTTAGTCAGTATAAAAGCACACGGTAGCTGTTCAACCAAATCATTTGGGTCCGCTTCTCGCAGTCGTTAAGGACGTTCAAGATCATCGTTTTTGGCTCCTTAAAATGGAGTCCAATTTGATATATAGAATCACCCCCGTCATTGGAAGAAGTGTTCTCATTTCCGTTTATATGTTCCGATCTCTAGACACCTATACGATAAAGCTTTAAATACAATAGATTTTCAATCGAAAAATTAATTTTTTTCCAATAAAACTTTTGTTTTGTTCGTTTACGTCTTGAATATGTATCGCAGGTTTGATCTCCGATTTATGACATTCACAGCCACACAAAAAAAATTCACATTTAGAAAAAATTTTTTTTAGATTCGAGCTACGTCATCTTCCCTCGGAAGATTGCATAATTTAGCTCCCTTATGAATGTCGACTAAGGTTCATTGACATGCCCACTTCGGCAAAAAGACATCGTCAAAAATTGTGGATGCAACGTTTATTTTCCAAATTTTTAAATCAGAACTCATTTCACCATTCTAGTCGTTCCAATTATCGTTAACACTAATGTGAAATCTCGCTCTCAATCATTTTGTACTATCCTTTCATAAGACTAATTATGGTATGTACGAGCCGGTAAACAGAATGTTGTGGTTCGGGAATAAATATAAAAACAATTTAGTTTTTACAATAACAGAGGACTCTTTAAAAAAGAACCATAAACTTTTTTCATATAACACTGTATTATTTGATGTACGAATAATGTAAAATGTTTGAGTTAAACATGAAAATAAATAAATTAAAAAATATTTATTAATTCCGATACTTACATACAATGAATTGAGTTAACTTACATCACTAATTACTCTCGATATTTAAACTTATCTCAAAATTCATATACAATATAAGGCTTTGATAAGTAGAAATGCAATTACCTGTAAAGAAAAGAGAAAATTAAAAAATTATTTTAACTGTATAACAGGTAAATTAAAGTGTTTTTATAAACAATGCATTTATTTAATATTCTTGTAAACAGCACAACAATATAGCAATATGCTTTTAAAATAAATTAATTTTCAAATATCAGTCACAGAGAAATGCTGAGAGAGCAATTAAGAATGTTCTCCATTCTCCAATAATAACGCACTGAGTAGTTTTGATTTATTTTTTCATTCAATACCAGAGTAGTCGACTTCAATATTGTGTAGGTATTAATTTGATAGCGATTCAATAACATTTTTATTCATAATTTTCTATTGGTAAACATTAAAAGCATTATTTAAATGTAAAATGCTGAACTCATACTCATAAGTCATAAGAAGACTACAAACAGAGCCTGTTAAAATTCTCTAATAATTAATTGTACTTAAATATACTATTAATTGTACTTAAATATACTAACTTTATAAATCAACTAAAATAACTATTTACTCCTATTTAAAGAACACTAATTTCCATTGTACATACATAAATTTATTCCGAACTGACAGTATATGCAAGTAGAAGTGATGGAATTTTTAATTAATTGAAAATATTAATTATTAATTGAAATGAATTTATTAATTGAAAATATTTGTATTTAATTTTAATGAATTTCAATTTTTTCTCTCAAATTAACATAAAATTTAAATAATTCACACTATTCGTACAACATTTACTCTTTAACATTTTTCTATGTTATTTAAAATGTAGACAAATCTACATTTGTCTGTGTACGAGAATTGCATTTACATTTGCAGTATTGTTAAGTTGCGTGTTTGCAAAAAAATGATCTTATTATAAAACAATTTGTTAACATTAAATAATCATTTAGTTAAAAAAACCAAAAATTTCAGAAAAAAAAATTTAATGTTAAACATGAAAACGATTTAAAGATGATAAGCCCGCATGCCATCGCACGTTCCAAATTATTTTAAAAATGAAAAATTTTTGTTTTTTTTTCTTTTTTTTCTTCATCTATGACTTATTCGCAAAATTGTATGTTAATAAATAAAGGTAAGGTAGAACAACAAGTTATGTGATAAAATATTTAATTACTTTTTGTCATTTTAATTAGTCACCGAATATGAATTTTTTCTCTCAAATTCTCATCTATTATTTTGTTTGTTTTTTTGAATTTTGTTTGAGAGGTAAAATATTTTAATGAATTACATTATGTAGATAATGTGAAATCGTTTCAATAGTTTGTAGTCGCCGAGATTGTAAGAAAAAATTTATTTTTGAGTGGGTAGAATTTGTTTCAAAAGGAGTAGCATGACGCTCCACACCCTACCACACTATTTCAAGATTCTATATTATGATGTTAAGGCATCTAACAGCCAAATAAATATATGCTTTTGATTGCATTTCTATGTATGTACCTCTGCCCTATACCGGAACATTACTTGCTTCTAAAATATACTTTTTTGTGAGCACCTGACTATACCTCCGGCCCTGTACTACAACATTATTTGGATCGCACACATTTGGATCACACACATTTGAATCAAATTGGACCCCAATTTCTTCGTGACTACTCATTTGTTTGAAATGAGTAATGTTGTGAGTAAGCCATACATAATATGTTATTTTGTATATGCTATAGTGATTTAGAATTATAGAAAAACTGAATCATAGAATAAACAACTCAAATATAGTTCATTTACATTTCAACGAAGATGTGACACACTAACATTTTGTGAGAGCCACTTTATTTTCACATTCTAAACTTCACAATTCATTAATGTTAAAAATTCATTAGCACATAATTATTGAGCAATTAAATTATTGTAATGCTTACACTTTTTGAACAACATTTTCACAAAGTTAAATTTTAAAAATCAAACAAATTAATAATATTAATTAATAAAATTAAATTGCTTTTTTTTTTTTTCAAAAACCTCATTTGTATAGTTGAAAATTTTGAATTTATAAATTTAGCGATTATTATTAAAAAAAACAAAATTCTAAATTGTTCATTTAATTATTAAAGTTCAATAAAAAACCAAAAAGCAAATTTTTAAAGTGAATTTTGCTAAAACGAGCCGTGGGGCGGAATTAATTCTGTTTTTTTTTTTTATTTTTTGTTTTTTCAAATTTAATTTTTCATTTAAATCCAAAAAAAATATTTCCGATGAGGTTTTTCATTTGAAAAACAATAAAATGATTTTTAGTTTTTCTTTTAATTTTTATGAATTAAACATAAATTTCGTCTTGAAGTGGGCCATAAAACTTTGTAATTCTTCCTCATTTTCATTTTTGTTCTATATTAAAAACGCCTAAGGGCTATTGAGAATCGGGGAAAAAAAATTCATAAATTAAAGAGATGGAAAGGAGAGAGTGAAGAGAGAGAGAGAGAGAGCGAGTATGTACACAATAACATTACAATAGGAAATTATGATTTTTGCGAATTTTATAAAAAGTAAATATAAAGGACCATCGATTCCTTTTTTATTTCAGGCAAAAATTGGATCACTTGCTATCCTGAATACAATTTCTAAAAAAAAAAATATTAATGAATTTCAATTAAAAAAGTGAGTTAAATATAATTTTTAAAGACTTTTTCTTTTATTTTATACAAATTGAATTTTATAGGACCTACTTAAACACGGTACCTATACCTATAGCTTATTATATTTTAAAACGTTATAATAATTCTTAAAAGAAAATTATTTTTTTTTTTATAAAATTTTGTATTCAAAGTGTGTTCTTCTTTGAATTTAAATTACAATTGATATTGCTATAGACGTACTTACTTTCATAAAGTGAGTACTTTTTACAATTTCGAAATTAATTAGTGTTAATTTAAATACAAAAGTTTTAAAATTTAATAAATAAATTTGTTATACCTAATTTAAATAAATTTTAGTTTGTATTACAGTATTACAATTTACCGTATTACAATTTACAGTATTACAATTTTCTAAGATCACTTTCCGAAAAATCGACCGTTGTTGAATTGATACGTGTTATATTTGAGTTTATTCGCCGATGTTTCTGAAAAGTCTCGATCAATTTTCGAAATTATTGAAATTTGAGGCATTTAAATTTCTCGCCATCCCTTCCCCACATATAATTCCGCAGCTATAAATTGAAAACTAATATAATTTTCTATGATTATTAAAAATTAAATAACCAAAAATTAAGATAAAAGTAATCACGTAACGTCACACGTAATCATTTCTGTAACTAGTACATAGTATTTAAATATAGTAACAGCACGTCATATTGTTTTTGATACCATAATACTACATATAAATGCATCGTCATGACTTTAAGTTGAAGACCGAACAAAAGTACTTTTCCGCAACAAAATTCATATAGAATACACGTACACACATATGTATTTATATGTATGTACGAACATAATATGAACGTATACATACAGAATACATAAGTAAATGTTTATAATACGTATGTTATCTGAATACACGCATAGCTCATTAACATTAATGCTACATCCAAGTAAACAACATAAAATTTCATGTTTTGAAAAAAAAAAAAGAAAGCACAAAAGGGATACTCAATGGTAAATTGAAAAATCGGTAATATTTTTATTCCGGTCAATAATCAAGAGAGCATTGGAAATCGATTTGCACACACTTATGTACATATGTATATAATATGTATGTGCACATATTTTCATACCAGACCAGTTGCCTTGCCTTTTATTTATGTTTCACTTTATTCAATATTATGTGAGTACAAAAGAGAAAATTATACATGTCTCTACATGCATACACGTACTTAATTCGTAAGTACAATAAAAGTAACGCATTTAAGTAAAGCAAATGAAAATATTATAGAGTCGCGTGCTTAACTTATGTTATATATTTGATTTTATTCACCGTTATAAATATGCACACACATAATAATTAACGTAAACATTTACACATACATGAATGTGTATGTGCATAGTTTGTTTTTATGCGTTTGTTATACAAGGTGTAGTATCAAATTTCAGTGAATTAATAGTTATGCACGTTTGAAAGAAAATTCTTTAATTCTAATTTCAATTTCTAGTGGTTTTTATAAATAATGATTTGAAAAGCATATACGGTCCAAAGATTTCTAATACATCATTCACAAATAAACTGTATATTAAAAATTATAAAGCTTATTTGTTTGGAAATTTAAAAGCTCTATAAACATTATTCTCTGGTGCATGTATTAAAAACACGATCGGGCGAAAAGAGAAATTTTGAATCCACCAAATCTTACATGGCAAAAAATATATAGGCCACAGGGAACATTCATAAATGACAAAAAGTGGTAAAACTTAGTAGAAATTATTTCGAAAGAAGCAGATTTTAGAGCGAAAGTAGCGGATTTTGAGTAATAGAATCTTTCTATACATATACCTACTTTGGTTCTAACAATAAGTATAATTTAGGAATTATTATTCGAAACCAAAAAATGAATATTAATTTGACAAAGAATAAAATAATTAATTGATATGTCAATGTTATAAATGATGATTTACACGTCAAGTTTTAAAATTTAAAGTTTGATTTACACGTTTCAAGTTAATGTCAATGTTATAAATGTTGATTTACACGTCAAGTTTGATGTTAAATTTTACTTACTTATCTACTTACAATATACTTTGATCATTCACCCTATTCGTAACGAATATGATCGATTTTATGTACATACATACATACATATTAAGACATACGTTTGTATATTAATAAATATGAAATAATGTGGGGAGTAAACGATCAAGCGAATAGTCAGTTTTTTTTTTTGTGGTGAAGTTTAATAGTTGATAAAGTTACAAAATAATGTTTATTACATTATTATGAATGTATGATTGTATATACAAATTACCATTTGTGTACATAAATATGCATGTATTTTGATTTGCCGGTGTGTGCTTAATTGTATATGTGGCGTTTGACATTTCTATAGCAATAAAATAATAATTTTTTTTTTATTTTTTTTTTGTTTTTATTGAAATCATTTCTGAATAGTGTTTTTAGAATATTTGTCAATATTAAAAAAAAAAAAACTTCATGACGAAAAATTCTCCAAATAAAAAAAAAAATTTGGAGTGAAGAACAGAGTACTAAAGTAAAAATAAAATAAATGGCAATAAAATAAAGTTGGGCCAAGCCAATGGTTCGTAAAATAGCGCTTTTCCCTTCAAAACATTTGGAAAAGCTTACAGTTTCAGGAATATAAAAAGTCGAGAGTGGCAATTTTACAAATTTCGAAAGTCGATAACTTGAGAGGGGATGGAAGTTGAAAAAAAATTGCCTTCTAACGAAATTTATTAGTATTGCAACTACAGTTTATTGCTTAAAAGAGAAACGGTATCAAAAATTTTAAAACAAAAACCAATTTGTAGATAACGGTAAATTTTAATGGCAATTTTGTTTTTTTTTAATGTTTAATTGTGCTGTGGTGCGATAGAAGTGACAATCAGTGATTTTGTTGCCCTTGCAGAATTTAAAAAATGTTTGTATTTTCGTTACGACAAATAGTGAAAAAATGAAATTTTTCAGGATTTTGGAGAGCTATAATTTGGTAGGGGAAGTTTTCTCCCACGGAAATTTTATTTATTTATATAAAATTTTGCAAGGTTGTAGAAATTTCGTTAACAAACACATGGACGGACGGACAGAAGATCAGATTGAAATTAATAAGCGCTTTTTCCTAAATTTTGTTGGAAAAGTACTAAAAAAAAAATAAAAATAAAAAAAAATTAATTTTTTTTTGTCGTTTTTCTAATATTTTTTTTCTCTTTCTTTTATTTTATTTGATTTATAGTAAAACGGTATAAAATTTTAAAATTTTAGTCATTAAGCATCTGTTGACGGGCAGACACGTTTTAATAATCTTTTTAAAGAACAAAAATTTTTTAAGAATCGCGGCGTTTCGATACGATTATATTTTTTTTTGTCTTAAATCGATTTTTATTTTGTTTATAATTAAAATTTTTAATTGTTTTTTTGTTGTTGTTATTTTTCTTGATTTGTTTTAATCTTTAAGAAAATAATTTTTTTTTTTGTATTTAATTATAAAATTTAAGAAGAATTAAATAGAAAGTTGGTTATTTGCAAAATCTTTTAAGGTTAAGTTGCAAAATTTTTTTTTATTTAAGAAAATAATATTGAGAGAAAAGAAAAAAACATTTTGAAAATGTAAATTTGTTCTGACTGACTTCAGTTTCAGCAGATCAGTTAACAATTAAAAAAAATTATCGGAGCAACAATAATACCTGCATAAATAACCATCCACCAACTACAACAACAATTCTATTGCTGAAATTTCAAACAAGAATCAAAAAAAAGAACAACTTTTAAGAAGTATAAGTATAAGCGAAAAGAACATGAGCAATAAAAAAAAATATTTTTAGCAAGAAAATAAAAAATATTGAAAAAATATAAGAGAAAAAAATTACCTGTGATTGTGCAAAAAAGTTAAAGTTAAAATTCGAATAAATTTAAAATAAAATATAAAAAAAAAATTTTGCAAATAAGAAACAGGAAAACAAAGTGTTTTTTCACAAAATTTTAAAAGAAAGTGAGTAAAAAAAGAATTAAGAAAAAATTTTAAAATGATCTTATTAATTTTATAGCAGCGCAACCATTAAACCTTAAAATTATTAGCAGAGCAAGTAGGTAAAAATGGCTGACTTTATTAAATCTACTACCTTCCATTTCTTAAGAATTCTTCAAAAAAATTGAGTAAAAATTTAGATTATTTTTTGTTTTACCTACTTTTACTATATGCACAAGATCAGTTTAAATTTCGAAGATCAAGATGGTTTTTTGGGATTATGTCATGCTTGATGCAGTAAAGTAGGTACCTGTTAGGGCAAAATATATCAAAATTGATATTTGAATATGTTGTTAATCGCTTCCTTGTAATATTAATGAATGCAAATTTTAAACAGCACAATTTTTTGTCACATTGATTTCCGAAAATTGGGATTTTGAACAAACTTAAGTTCGAATTTTTAAAAAACATACATATGTATGTATATTGTATACATACATATAATAAGATGAAATCAAAATGTTATTTGGGTACTACTTATAGTCGGATTAAATTTAGTTATAAAATTAATTAAGAAAACTTGGATATGCGCTTAATAATGAAAAATGTCAGCAACTCTAATTGACTCTGGTTTTTGTTTAACAATAATTTTTTTTTTTGCCAAATGCATTCATTTCTCATTTGTTCACTCAAATCATTCTGAGTTGACAACTGATTGATTTCTTTGTGACATTCTCATAATAAATTTAATTAAAATTCAATGGTTCGAGTTGCATCTGGTGTATACGCTGTAGAACTTATACCATTGGACGCTTTTAAATCTAATGAATACCATATGAAGAGTTTAATTTGCTTAAAGATTAAGTGTTATTCAACACTTCAAAGTAAAAAAATACACACTTATTGCACAAATTCGTCCAGTTCTTATTATTCTCCAATTCTTCTTTGCTTTTCAACACTGTTTATTGTTACTATGTTCATATTTACTTATCAAATTTATGTACCAATATTAACTTCCAACATATGTAACTGAAAACTTACTTATGTGCAAGTGTACGAAAAAGAAAAACAAAGTCATTTTCAGATTTTCTCTTTTTTGTTTAATAGCACGTTTTTTAAATTTTATTTTTTTTTTTAAATTCAAATTTCCATTTACGACACTAGTAATAATTGTTGTTAACACATAATTATCTATGTTTATTTCTAGAACACTGTTAAGAAGGGTTAATACACTAAGACCCAATGCAATTAATTGAATTGCAACCAAACAAATTCGTTCCAGTCACATATTAGTATTTTATTTCCAAATATTGAAAACTTTGAATTTTACGCCATATTCTAAATAGACAATAATAATCTTCGCTCTGTTGACCATTAGCTTCTCTCTAATTTTAATTTACATTTGTTTGTGTTTATGTATACTATTATCAAAAAAAAATTCTACCTAAACAAATTGAATTTTGAAGCATTTATTACCAAACTCAGAATAAAATTTCTTTACTACCTATTCCAATATAAATAAGTATGAATGTATGTATGCAAATCGAAAGAATGGAAAATTTTTCTGTTTTCTTCATCTGTTTTACACTCCTCAACATTTTTTTCAATTCTTCTTCATTTTCTACCTAACACATGATTATAACAGTTTTTTGTTTTGTGTATGTATAATATTATACAAAATTATATGAAATGATCATGGTATAGCAAAAAATTTGCAACATTTTATAAGGTTATGGGCCGAAATAAAAATTTTTAAAAATTTGAGCAGATCAAAGCACTTAATGTTATACGGTACCTGTATGTTTGACGGAAGGATTTCAAACTAATAATTCAATGCATAATATCGCATTCTTATATTGAAAAATGGTGCAAAAAAATTGCGCAAATTTTTTTTTTTTGGGAATGTAATCATTTTTGCAGAACATTATTCAGTGCACACAATTCCAATACAGTTTGACACAAGCGCCATAAATTCCAGTTTTTGTTACTGATGCAAGTTGTTACTGTGATTGATATGATTGTCAAATTGATAATATTTTGAGAAAGTACTATAAATTAAAGGGTTATTTTATTTATTTTGCACTATCAAAATCAATATACTTTGCTGGAAGTTATGTTGAGACTAGTGAGACTGATTTGAACTATTTTTCTTCAAAGATATTTTGATTCGCGAACAATAGGTTTTATATTCTTATTGTATAGGTACCAATACAAATTCTATATTTCCAAAAATAAACAAAATATTTATGTATATATGTATGTATGCTTATAAATTTTACTACCTATACATACATTTTTAGAATTTTAAAAATAAGAATTCAAATTTCACATACATATATATGTATGTATGTATGTATGTATAAATTTATTACAAGTGCATATTATGCTGACGGCAGTGAAATTTTTCTGTTCTACTTTAAAAGCAAAAATTCTTTTATTAATTTTATCGCATCGTTTTTTTTTTTTTGCTAAAAATTAAATATTTTTATAAAAAGTATTTCTTATATTTCATTAGTCATAAATCATAACTGTAGTCTGTGTATAACAAATTTCCGAACTTATATTAAAAATATTTTATTACAATGTTATTGTATGTAATCTGAACTTAATTCCAAATTTTTGTTTTTCAAATTTTTGCCAAATTTTTTATAACAATTTTGTTATGTTTTGCTCTATAATTATAAAATTTTTTATTATTTTTGATTTGTATTTGAAAAGTGTAATAAAAATTTTATTAGCGGTGCGCTGTACGAGATTTGAGAACGCTTAACTCGAGTATGTTTAGTTAGTTAGAATTATCGAGAATGTTTTATTTTTTATAATTTGTGGTTTATCATTTTGCTTTCGTATAACAATTATTACAATTTTTTAAATTAATATAATTTTAGGTAATTTGTAATTAAATTATTGTTATATTATGTTTAATTTACTGTTAAATTATATTTTAAACGTTGAAAATAAATTTGTATTAAAATTGTTTTGTTTATTTTTATAAATTAATAATTATTATTTACTAAATTTGAGGGGACACAAATAATTACATTTGATTATTTTTCAAAAAATATTCCAAATCTATAATAATTAGTTGTCAATATATTACGACAAATTGTTTCTACTTAATTATGCTAGCAATTTAGAAAGCCATGCTAAAGAGACCCTGAACTGATAATTCATTTGAATTATTATTTTATACATACATACATAAAGGTAGAAAAATTAGTCAGTGATTATTATTACAAGCCCTTATTACATAATTTTTGAAAAATTATAAAATTTCTGAAATTTTTTTATAAAGTTGTATTTGAGAGAATGATTGTATTGTAACTACATATATAACAAATTACAGTCAGCTGCAAATTTGATATTTTTATATGCTTGTCTTGTACAGTACATAATAATTGTGGTTTGAATATAATTTATGCTGTTCGTTACCCAAGGGTCTGAAGACAAAAAATTAAATTCAAAACTATTACCTATATTGTAAAATTTTTCGAAATCAGACTTAATTTATTTAAAAAAAACTAATGCAACGCTGTCATAAATATTTTAAATATTATAAATTATTGCCGTAATCTCAGTGACGTGTTTTATAGACGGCGTCTATGAATTTTGTTTGCGTTGTGCTTATAAAAATTCACAATTGTGAAAATTCGAAAAATTGAGATTGCCCTTCGTAATCAATTTAGTTTTGAGTTTTGTATGTCCTTATCGTAATATACGTTGTATATATATATATGTATATGTATATATTGTATTTACATTTATTAAGAATCAAAAAATTGTAATAATTATTATGTTGCGCATATTTTAATTTAAGTTTATTAAAATTTTATCAAAAAAAAAAAAATATTTTTATTGATGATAATTTATTTATAGAGACTGGTAATAAAATGTTTGTTAAAAATAACATCTGCGTACATAATCTATAATTAGTGAACTTATGATCGTATATTTGTATAAGAAAGTTATGTTTCGATATTTTTTTCAAAAATAGTTAAAGAAAAATAATGTTACTTAATTGATGCGGTCCTTTTACAGGAGTATAACACTCCAAACTAGTTGTAATATTACGAATCGAACGCTATTTTTTTTGTTATTTAGTTTTAAAAGTGTTATACTTCATTAAATATTCTTCGAATATTTGAATCCAATTCGATAACCTGAATCAATAACAGACAGAAGATCACTCCTAGAATATAAAAATTCTAAAACTGTACTATTTATAAGACAGTAAAATTTAATTCAACGTACTTATTATTATAACTGAATGCAATTAATTTAATATTCTTTATAGACGCTCAGTAAAAGTACAATAAATGCAATAATCAAATTTAATTTATTGAATTTAAATTCAATAATTTAAATTTAATTCATATATTTATTAATCAAACTGTTATACAACAGTATCTACAATATAATTTCATAATCTCAAATGTTTTTAATGTTCTTATAATCTTTTTAAGTGCAGTTATTGTTACGTGGTTAAAAAAAAGTGAGCATTCAGTTCAAATCAATTCAATGCATTAAAATTAAAAATGCATTACTAAAATCTTCGCTGTGTTTTAGTAATTAAAGAAAGAGAGTAATTGTAAGAAAGAGAATTTTTTTTTTAATTAAATTTTAATTTTTTGAAAAATCTTCTAATGTTTTTTTTGCTTTCGTCAAAAATTTCTGCACTAATTTCCATTCATACCATTAATAAAACTGTTCAAATAGCTTTTGATTCGGAATTGAACTTAGAACTACAAAAACTCTAGACTTAGACTTTTCTATATTTAATTTTATGCGATTCTATTATCACAAAATTTACACTTCTATTTTTAGAAAAAAGTTCAATATTACAAAAAAAATTCTAATTGTAATTAAATATTAATTTTCTATATCGTTATAAAAAAATATAACACTTTTATTTTTCCGATTTACCTAAACTTTTACTTTTTATACAAACAAAAAAAAAAAATTTTTAATAGTCATTATTTTTGCATTTAATGACTTAAATGACATTTTCACTATTATTTAAATTTTAGCTTAGGAAAATTTATTTAGAAATTACAATAAGCATAGTAAGTACAAATATAATGACTAAATGAGTGCTTATATTTTGTATACTACTATAATAAACAGTTATAGTAAAATAAATCTTAGAAAAATTATTAGGTTTCACATCATTCACAATAGTAAAACTGGTTAACCGGCTCCGAGAAAAATATTTTTTTTTTGCTCTTTCTCTATCTAAAGTGCTTAAGTTGATTTTATTGATTGCAGTACTCGTATTAACCATGACCACGGTGTAACAACCACATAAACAAACAAACACAAAAAATTAAAAAACAATAACTGCACAATTTTTTTCATAAATAGAAAAACAAAAAGCTTAACTATTAAACAAAAAGTAACTGCTTTTTTAACTGACTTTTTATTTTAGTTATTGTTTTTTTTATTTTTGCTGTCTAAAACTTAAACTGGATACAAAAATTTCAATATCTCGATCAAGGTTATATAAGGTGGTTGTTTTCATTTATGAATATTTTATTCACAATACATGCGTGTATATGTATATAGATATATATATATATATATATATATATATATATATATATATATATATATATATATATATATATATATATATATATATATGTATGTTTCTATATGCATTAACGCTTTTTCAATCATAATTTATTACCGTCATTAAATGCAATTTAAAATTTATTAAAATGAAAATTTGTCATCAATATTATAGGATAATTAGAAGTTGTCAAAAATCTGTCAAAATAATTTTTTATGACAGAATAAAATTATGTTTTGTTGACGTCTCGATTTCAAATTACTGTTAATGTCATTGTAAATTTTTTTCCTTTGTTTCATTTATTTAAAGGTGAAGAGAGAAAAAACTTTTTGAATTTCGGAAAATAATTGAAAAATTTAAAAAAAAATGCAATTATTAGTGAAATTTTTATGATAGTCAAAATTTTATTGATGGATTTCAATAAATAATTTTTCATGAAAATCCTTAAATTACACAGGAAACCTATGAAGAGTAAGCATCAAAACCGATGGGAGATTAACTCTCAAAATAACATGTTTGATATTTGATTTAAAGAATAAAATAAAAGTGTTGACAACAACTCTGAACACGTCATGAATCATTTTCTTTAGATTGGCACTAGATGGTGTGGTATGTCAACGTCATTGGTGTCAGTTCTTTGCCGAATGTATTTGAAATGTCACATTTTTCCGATGAAAACATATATGAGTAACTAAATGGAAAATTAATTTAAATTCTACTTTTACATTTTTCATGAACCTTGCATTTTATTAAGTTATAAATACATTTTATTATGATCACTACATTTCCGAATTTAAAATAAAACTTTTAAATTTGAAGGTGCACACGATTAATTCAAAATTTATTCAAAAACGTGAATAAGATTTTTTAGATAGGCAAAAAGTGATATTTTATTAAAACTGGTTTTAGAAATGTCAAATTTACTTAACAGATTAGAATATTTTTTTTCGAAATGGATTATTAAAACTAGAAAAAACTAGCAAGAAAAACACAAGCCAATTAATTTTTAGCACATTTTATAATTTTGATTAATTTAATTTATTTATTTTCATAATTAAATTTATTTTATTAAAATTTAATAACAATTAATTTCTCACGTTTAAAAATTAAAATTTATTAATATTAGATCAGAAACACAAAAAAAACTTAATTTTCCGGTAATAGGCGGTGTTACCTTACAAAAATTTGTTTTTTTCCTGAATTTTTTCGATGCGCTTTATGTGTCATGACAATATTTTAATATTTTAAAATTTATATTAGTTAAATTTATCAGCTTAGTTTAATTTACCAGTTTTTAATACCATGTAGCAAAAAAACAAAACAACATGAAAACGATAATTAATGCATCCAAGTTCCAATAATTTTGACATTTCTCGGGTATCAAGTAAAATCTGGTATTGTTAGGGAAATAAAAATATCATGTATTAAAATTTGACATTATTTTAATTTGTGTATAGATAGCATTGCCAGTTGAATAAAACAACATTATTTGGTAAGATTTTTATTTAGCAAACAACCAAACCAACATAAATAAATGCGAATGTTTTCAACGAATTAATGTCAATGTGATCAAACTTGAAGTTGCCTCGTCGCTTGCTCTAAAACACAAGATATATTTTGAGAAATATTTATCATTTAAGATTTCGATGACCGATTAATCGATTTCGAACAATATCAACCCTTTCGTGTGAACGTTTCGTATTAATTGTCGGATGTTTTTATCATAAGAACATCCGACATCATAAAACTTAACAATTCTATCATTATGTATTTTACTAGTGTTTTCACAATCCTGTATTTGCAATTCTCGCATTCAAATTAGAAATAGAATCGCAATCAATTCTTTTTTAATGATTTTATTTTAATTTTATTCTACCCATACTTAAACACCTAATACATTCTTACGTGCCTATATTATATTAAATCTATTTGTATACGTACACGTTGTATATGCCTAACTTAACAGGCTGTAATAAAATATATCAAGATTTATTAACATTTCGTGGCAAATAAGAGATTGATTTCAACAAAAAAAAAATGTGTATTTTTGTACTTAATATTCTAAAAAATCAAATCACGTGTTTCTTAAAATTAATAGCTTTAGAATTTTATAATATATTAATAAATTTTCAATAAATGTATTAAAAGAATTTAGTATACGAGTACTTGTACTTATATTTAAATTTATTACATCTTAAGTATACCACACTTATGCTAAGCATAATAAGTATGATGTTCCACTTGAATCTTAAATATTTGAATATGATTTTTTTTTATAAGGACATGTAAATTAGGATATACATAGGTATACTAAGTACGTGTTTGTTATTGCAATTTCATTTTGATTTCACTGAATAGCTCTGTAGGACTTGTTATTAAATACAAGTCATTGTGCGTATAAAATATAGTTGGGAGTAGATATTAATAATAAGTAAATAAATGTATAGAGCTGCTACGAATAAGAAATTAAATTCAGATTCGGAATTGAACAAGATTACTCCGATATTCATATAAAGAAATATTTGCATAATCTCTAAAGCAATAAGTAAATAAATTATTTAATAGTCTACCTCTTTTAAAATGACATTTCAAATAAATTGAATGTTTATCCCTTTAAAGGCCCACATATTTTGAAAATATTAAAAATTTTCTATAATAATCCAAAAATGCCCTTTATTTTCCTATTTTACTTGATTTTTATTACGAATTAATTGTAGATTGAAGTGAATTCAATGTTTTTGTTGCACTTGTGAAAAATCATCCCCAAGACTCAACAAATATAAAACGTGCTTTAGGCATTACCTTACTTTATATTGCCAATTGCTATTTCAAAACTATTTATGCCTTTAAGCGTAATTTAATATAAATTCACACAATTTAAGTAAAATATAATCGAGAACAAAAAAAAATATAAAAATTTAAAATTGAAAAACTTAAAAAAAAAAAATACGATATAAGAAAATTTCAAATTAAATCAATATGCGGTATATAAAAATTACGAAAACAAAAAAAGAAAATTATTTAATAATAAATATGCATGGGAAACAAATAAAACGAGAATAAATAGGGTTGACCATGTCAACTGTCTGGTATGCACAGTTAACTGAATTTTTAAAGTCGCCATTTTAAAGCATCTCAGTTTTACTTACATATATTCTTTGAAATTATGGGGTGGCATTCTTTAAAAAAAATTTACCACAAGAACTTGAAATATCTCGAGTAAACTCTTAAAATATGCCGGCCATATTTATTAATTCGTTGCTCCTTTATGAGAGGTATACGGCTGTTATGTGATATTATAGGGTACTCTGTCTCAGTTTCCCAAGTCATTGTTACAAGTTATCAAACATGAATTTCGCATTAAAAGCAATTTTGTAACGTAAATCAAATAGCTGACGTAAAAATTAATAAGATTAGGAAGGACATAGTGAAGGAAAACGGACATATATTTTGGCTTCTAAAATGCAGTAATATGGTATTAATACACAATTCAGCTTATAGATGTGAATTGCTGAATTGTGTATTAATATAAAATTTTTGCATTTTGGAAGTCAAAAAAATTTAAGACATATGTAAATCAAATAGGTGACATAAAAATTAATAAGATTTGGAGGGACATACTGACGGAAAACTGGCATATACTTTGGCTTCCAAAATGCAGTAATATGGTTTTAATACAATTCAGCTTATAGGTGTGAATTGCTGAATTGTGTTTTAATACAAAATTATTGCATTTTAGAAGTCAAGGATATTTATATCAATTAGAATATTCGACATTTTGCAATAATTTATAAAACCAAGATCAATATTTCTACACAATATATATAAGAACCAAATTCTAAATTTATAATACCCTACAAACGTGTTATTCATACGGAATATAATTAAAATTAAATTTGAAAGTTCTATATATACATATATATAAAATTGTCATGTTCAAAATACAATTTCTTCCGCTTAAAGCTAATTAACACCCCGGTTATATATAGCACATAGACACTCGTATATACCGTAAAATATATTATATAAAAATTGTGGAATAAATTAATTCAAATATTTATATCACTTTTTCTGTACTTACATACATACATATAAGGTTAAATAATTGAAATTAAATTCAATTGAAAATAGAGAATTACATATTTCATTCTTATTATTATTATTACTTGAAAAATCTAGATCAATCTGGCAACACTATAAGGAAATAAATAGGAAATGTACTACAAAAAACAATAATTATTTTTTATAAATTTTTTGTTGATTGATATTTGTGCGATATATGTACTCGTATGTGCATATTTAGCATAGGAATTGAGGAACTAAAATGTGAAAGTTAGAAACCAATAAAATTGCTTATAGCAATTTAATAAATCAACATATTTTGTTAATTGTTGTAATTAAATGCAATTTAAAACTATTAAAAAGAATAAAAATGAAAAAAACATTAAGAATTTTATGCAATTTTTAAGCAAAAAAATGAAAAAAAGCGTCGTCAGACTAAAATATTATAAAAAAAAAAAATGCTTAAAGTAATGCAAATTTTGCTTTTTATTAGAAATTAATTTTGACGGCCATTTTTTTTTTTTTGAATTGAATTTTTTGATATTGACAATCAATATTTGTTTCTGTTTTTTTTTTTTTTGAATTCAAGATCACAAAATCAAATTCAATTTGTCATAAGTTTACATAAACATATTCTTTTACATTCACTTGCACATTCTATTTTTTAGAATGAATTCTAAGAAAATTTTGTTAACCTATGAGTAGGTGTAAGACATAAAATAACGCATATACATAAATTGTATGGGGAGGCTTACACACACAGATATTGATGGTACTTTTATTTTGTTTTTTTTGTTTTGTGTTTTGTTTTCTATTTATGTAAATAAGAGTGAATGTATTATGATTGCTATAGTTTTGTGTTTTTTATTTAGAACAGCAAAATATTGTTACCAGCAGTTACATGTTTACTTTACATACATTTTTATTGTTTTCAAAACAATAAAACAAAAAACCAGAATAAAAACTTGGAAAAAAAAAAATAAATAAATCAATAGAATATTGTGCAATATTTGTTTAGGACAAAATTGTACACAGGTGGGAGAGAAGTGTTTGTATTTTTCTGCTGGATTTTTGTTTTTCAAATGTCATTTGTTGTTTGCTCATACATAAAGCTATAAATACAAAACTGATAACATTGTCGTTTTTACAATTTTTGGAGCATGAACTTCACGTATTTGTGTATGCCTGTATGAATGTGTGTTGAGATATTGAGAATGTGTGTGAAATATTGTTTTGTATACTCAAGTTTTCCAATATGTTCAACATTGTATTTAAAGACAAAAAATATTATTGAATAAATTTAATGTTTTCCCGTTATTATATCGGTTTATATAAGTATTATATATATCATAGAGAATATATATATTTAATTTATCACGACGTATGTAAGTAATACCAAGTAGGAAATATTTACGACCCCATAAATTATAATGAGTATACATTTTGGCTCAGAATCGAATTCTTAGTTGATCTAAGTTTTGCACGTTCGTGCGTCCGTTTTTTTGTTGAATCATTTATTTAAGAACACAAAGATATAGAGGGTTAAAATATTGTACAGGTCGTATATTTTTAAAGCACGCAAATCAGTATTGAAAATGTGAAATTATCTTAAATTTTAAGAAAAGTTAAAAAATTTTGACCTCTCCAAAGCAAACTGATGGTATATGCTTTGCTTACCATCCAAAAAATATTGTTGGAAATAAATAGTTTGATCGCTAAAGGGTTAAAAAATTTTTAATTCAATTCATGATCAAACAATTTGGATACGAGGATATCGAAGCTCTAAATTACAAAATTTATTTATCATCATGGATTTAGTAATTCATTTATACTCACTGAATATTTGTAAAAATATTTTAAAGATTAAAATTAAGAACGTGCTATACCTATTATCCTATTAGCATGCATACTATTAATATGTAGAAAGCCACCTTGTAGTCGGTTTTCTAACTACAATAAATTCCGACAATAGTAATAACTTCCGAAAGTATACTTATTATACCTTGATTTCAAGATTATGTCAATTTGATAATTAAATATTATGATTAATTTATTTAAGAAATTCACAATTTACACTCTTAATATTTTTGATAAAAAAAAATAATTGGAAAAAATTTTTATTATTACAAGTGTTTTACTTGTTTTTAATTGTGTTATAATTTTGATTCAAAACATATCTATTTATAAGTACTTGATTACTAATACTTATAATTTATCTTTGTTCTTATGATTAAGGTTATCTCTGTGCGGGTGCACATGTTTAGGAAATGCTATAGAATTTTTAAGGCATTAGATTCTTCGAAACTCATATTAAGTACCAAATCTTATCTTTAAATTTGAAATCATATTGTAAATTTGCAATTTTATACATGTGACGCGTATATATAGCAAATATTTTTATATCTGTTATACATATACATATTTTTGTAATACACAAAATCTGTTTTCAAGTTATTTAATTAATTGAAAAAAAAATAGAAAAACATTTGTTTAATCAATAATAATATTTGAATTCTTTCATAATATTTCTTATAATACTAGTTATATAACAGAATTACTCACACTATATATATTTACTAGTGACATTGGCAATCACATTTTTCTGTTGATGAAATAAATGTTCATAAATTCTGACAAATAATGTTATTGAGTAAGGCAATTATATAACATTTTAAATTTAAAAATTGTAAACTAATATTTTTTAATTATAAATTTATATTACTTACTGGTAAAATTTTTTTTATGGTTATATAATTTATCGTAAATTCCAAGATAATAGTTAACATGTCTTATGTCATTTCACGACTTTGACAAATTTATTATAGTGTCAAATTAATTTCAAAATTTTATAACTTTTACTAAAATGTTAGAATTTTTTTTTAAATAAAAATGTTTTTCTTATTTAAATTTCACCGAATAATTACGATATTTTAAATATACTACCTTCAGTTTTTAATAAATAATCTACCATTTAATTGTCATACTATAAATTATATAATATGTCACTGTCACATTTATAGTGTATTCTTATTTATGACAATTAAAATGTTGGATGGCGCTCTAATTTGTTTCTTTTTTTTTTAATTTAAGTGGCAATAATACTTTATTGCTACCGTAAATTTAATATTAAAAAAATGTATATAAATTATGCGGTCACAACTTGGAAGTGTTAAATTACAAATTCAAATGCATTCTAATTTCATTTATATTTTCTTACACTTGTATTACACTTAAATTGTTAATTATTTTAAAAACTAAAAAAAATTTACTTTAATGAAAAATTATTTTTAATAACTAAAAACGTGATTCAAAATAAATAAGAAAATTTACCTAGGTTTTTGATTTTAATTTTACATATATTTCGAGTTATGAAAGCTTTTGTTATACATTATGTCATCTGTTAGTAATTAATTATGAAATTTTGTAGAAATTCTGTAAGTAAGCACATACTTATTTACTGCTTATCGTAAGTAAGTAACGTAAGTAGTGTAATACAATTTTGTTAAAAATTATTTTAAATAAAATTTATTAATAATTAAAATGTAAATTTAATGTACAGGAAATTTCATTTTAAAATTACTTTAGACCAATCTTGCATAAATTTTTTGTTTTAATTAATTTTTAAAATTAGAAATTAATTAAAATAAATCCTTTATAGTGTTGATTGTTTCCGACAATTCAAGTTTTTGAAAGACGTCAATTTTATATGAGTATAGTAAGTATAGGGTGACAATTTTGAAAAATTATTTTTAATTCATTAAAAAAAATTAATTGAAATTTTTTAGTGAAACTTGTTTGTTTGTTTGTTTATTTCTCTAATATTCTAAGAGTATTGAAATTAAAAATTAATTGAAAAATATTATACAATTTTTAATCTGTTCGTGCATCTACAGTCATTAAAAGTGTTAAAATTATATTTTGAATTATGAATTGGATTAAGATTGTTATATACAGTCGAACCTTCATAATACGAATCACCATATTTCGTGCTAAAGGGTGTAAGAAATAAAACACGAATTAATAATTTGCAAAATCCATTTAATTGTAAGTTACTCACAAAACGTTGGTCTGTTTTAGAGAAAAAACAATTAAATACACCCGTAGAATTTGCAAATCAAAAATTTCGTGCTAAATGACAGATTGTTTACATTGAAATTGTTCGGTTTTGAGAAATTTTCGGTTTAAAGAGAACTCATATTTTTTAATTTTATGTTATAAAAGTAATTGTCATCAAAATGACGTGAAATTTATTTGCGTTATTAAGAATTTGAAAGAGATCGAAAATTTTGTTCATAATGCAATATACAATAAAATTTTTCGTGCTATGGTGAATTTCGAGAAAAACGAAATTTTTCGTGAATTTCGAGAAAAACGAAATTTGCTATTTCATCAAACAATTCATCTGAAACACACACAAATTGAAAACATTTCAATATGCTTAAAAAAGATTGGATAAGAATGATCTGATAATAAATATTGGTTTTTGATATACTCAAATGTCATTAAAAATAAATTATTAGAGTTTTTAATGGAATTTAATATTATTTTATTTAATTTATGTTCATTTAATTCAGAATAATTTTCAGTCAATAACTCAAATAATTAAGATTTTATTAAGAGAAGGTATGACGATGACTGTGCATTGTGATTTTCAGTTTTAAAAAATTTAATCAGGCTGCAAAATCTTAATAATTTTAAAGGAAAAATTGATTACTTTGTCACATTTGTTGAATTTTAATTAATATTAATAATTAAGTATTGAAGATCAAATTAAAATTACGCAATAATTACGAATTTATTGTACTCAAATTAAATTTTTTTACTAGGATTGAATGAAATCAATCGGAAATTTTCTTAATTATTTTAAAAATTAACTTAGTAATAATAATTATGATTATAAAATTTGTTAATCTATATACAATAACTATTATCACAAATTCACAATATAAAAATATTATTAAATAATAAAAAATTTAGGCGCGGAACAGAAGATTATGCTTTTTTTATTCCGCCAAATATTTATTTTATATAATCTTAATAGTAATAAACTACTTAATTATGAAAATTAATTATAATAAACGAGTATGTAAAATAAATTATTATTTAAAATTTAGATTAGATATCAAAAATATTAAATAAAATTGAAATAGAGTTAAGCAGTAGTAAAAAAAATTTTTATTACACTTAGAGACCAATGACTTCTTTGTGACGTGAAATGACTAAAAATGTAATTACAGTCATACATTGTTCGAATATTATTTGAGCGAATTAAAGTCCATTTTAAATTTTTCTACTTATTCTTATGTGTAATGTAATGTACATGTGTATATATTTTGAGTAATTTTAGTGTTTGCAGTATATACAGTCGAGTGTAGTCATAAAAATAAAGTCTTTCGTATTTTCAAAATTTTAACGTTTACGACATAATACGAATTTTTGAAAGAATTGAATTTTTTTTATTGTACCATAAATATTTTTTAAAATTATTCAAATTTTAGAATTACTTACATTGATATAGGGTTGTTAATGTACTCATTATGTTTGTTTTTATGGTAATAATTTTGAAATATGTCATAAACGTAAAATATAAATATTATAATGTCTGGAAGATAAAATGTTAATCATTTTTAAATTAAATTAAACACCAATAAACATTAGGATTTTACACGGAATTTGTTTAATAAAATGAGAATGTGGATATGAAATGAATGGAAGTCATTGGAATAGAAAGTAAAATTATTAGTAATTAGTATATAGTAATTAGTAAATAGTAATTAGTAAATAGTTGTAAATTATTGAATTCGATTCTTCAAACGCATTCGAATAATTAAATTAAATAGAAGTTAAAAACGCACCACATAATTTTCCAGTATTCCATAGTGTACCAATGAATTTTCCTTTAAATTTTCCTTCAAATAAATTCCTGTTAAATAAAGGTGCTTACAAAGAGTAAAAAGATTTTCAAATCTTTTGAAATGTCGCAAGCATTAGCTTTGGTACATCTATATAAAAAAGAGTAATCAATTTGGTATGAAAAAACAATGGTACAAATTCCAATATTTTTTCCTTCAAGAATATTATATAGATTTATAATGCTTTCGTATAATATAGAAAACTTTTGATGGAAATACTTACAAGTAATTCGACTGAGCATAGACCAGAGAATTGATTATCCTATGCAATTCCACAAGTTTGTTTGAAATGAAAGTGTACATAAGGAGTTTGAGCATTATAAGAAATGTTACGTATTAAAATAAAACATGGCTGTTTATAGGCCACAAAATGGCATATTCTTTAATTTTAATATTATAAAAGATATTAACAGTAAATCAGGTCATGTTTAAGCTTTAATTAAATTTTTGTAATATTAATTATAATTAAAATGAAAATGTAAAAACACATATTATACCTTGAACATTATCCTATACCTATATTATATAAAATAATTAAATGTGTAGATTTCATTGTAAATATTTTTTGTATAATTAATTATTATTTTGTACATAAATCTGCACATTGCATATGCGAGGTGTTGAATCCTGTGTTCTCAGAGATACAAAAGATTTTTTGTTTTTTTTTATAATTAAAGGACTGAAATAATTAATGTTTACAGTTTCTTTGTAAAAATGTAAAAGAGAATACTTTTTTGTTGAACAGCGAAATCAGAAATAATTTCAAGGTATGATGGGTTTTCATTTTTAAATATTTGAGGAAATGTAAAGGATGCTCTCTTAATGAGTAATATACAAAGGTTATTTGTAAATAAATTTGAGCAGAAAATTTAAGTAATGAATTTGTTTGTTCTGGACATTGCTGTTATCCATTAGTGAAGTAACTATGAAGAATTTCAATTAAATTAATCAAATTATTTAAGTATTACTTCTAGGTCTACTTAAATGTTGTTGAAGATATTGAATGGGAAATTTACGTGGCATAATTGGCCAATTTTAATATTAAGTAACTTTGAGAGAGTTTTTCGGCTAAACTATAAGAGATAGAGCGTTTTTAAGCAATTTTTTGAAATTTTTAATTAAATAACTATGGTGTGGTTAATGTGAAAAAAATATTATTTAAGATGAAAATTTTGAAAAAAAATTTAGTCAGGGTTTCTACCCATGAAAATTTTGAAAAAAGAAATTTAGTCAGGTTTTCTACCCAAATTAAAATTTTTGCTACCGTTATATGCAAATAAATTATGCTACTGTTAATCTAAAAGAATATTATTTTGTATTAAATTTGTTAAAAATTTTGAAAGTTTTCATGAATTTTGGACACGTTTTCTCGTTTAACTACATATGTATACGAGTTAGAACAATTTTGAGCAAATATTCGCAATTTTCAAATAAAAGAAGCTTTACACTATACAATTTCTCTCATATTATTTTTTTACTTCTTATATAAAACTTAAATATAACAATTTAGTATATAAAGTATATTTTTCTTAAATAATTTATTATTTAATTACAATAATTAATGTATTAAATTATACTTGCATAAATTAATATTCCACTATTATTAAATTATACAAGTAGTAGATAATAATACATAGAAGTAAATCTTCTATTTCAAGTAATTAGAGTACTTATATTTTTATTTAAGTGCTCTTAAGTGTTTAAATTATATATATTGAGTACTATTTAAAAAATTTATTATTATAAAATTAAAATATTATTGTGGTTAATAATAATTACTTAATAGATTTCAATGAAATATCTGTAATTAACTACTAAATTATGAGTAGTTTGATTGCGTTTCAAATGGTAGTAAATATAGTAATTGAGTTTTTTGTTTTTGAAGAAAACACAAATACAAGTTCTTATTTCACTCAAAATTTGAGTGAATGGTGAATAAAATTTGTGCTTTATACTTTAACATTGAGCAAATTTTCATCAAAAATCTTCATTGGTATTACAGAAATGATTTGATTACTTAAAAATAAATGAGCCGCTCATTACTCATTAATTAGTACAATTATTGTTTGCTCACTTTTAAGAATTCAATTGAATTCAATTAATGACTTCTTACTGAAATCACAAATTTTTTAACAAAAAACTTAAATGCCCCAAAAAAATAATATCAAAAAATTTTGCGGTTTAATCTTGTCTTGTTTAATAATCTATATTATATTTTACAAGATTTTTCCAGTTCATGAACAGGTATACATATAATCTAATAAATAACAAAAACAAAAAAATGAAAATAGCAAAAGAGAATACTAGGTAGATACATTACTCAATTGATTATACATACTGTAAAACAAAAACAAAAAATGAAAAGCGAAAGAGAATAAAAAATGAGTAGTAATATTTTTTTTGTTTTTTTGCTTTACTACCATAAACAAAAATAAAAAGCAAATGGAAGCGAAATATTTTAAATGAGTTAAGTAAGAGTAAAATAATTTTTTGTTGTTGTATTTAACATGGAATGAAATTAAAAAAAATAAAACTAAAAATTGTGAGAGATATAAGAACACGAATAACGTTACGTTACGTACTAAGGCAATTATTCTTCGTGTGCTTGCGAAATTTCAATTGAGTAAGTAGCCAAGCCAGGTCTGTATAAAGTAAAGAGGCATTGATTTTTTATTAATTCACATTCACTTCGGTTTTAAAGTTTAACGTGAAAGGTACTATTTCCAATTGCGGATTCTTTTCTTTTTAAAAAATGGATAACAAACAAATGATGGAAATATTTTAACAGATAACGTTGTTTATAAGGAAATTTTTCGTTCTTAATTGTTAACTAATTCTTAAATTGAATTTTAATCATATCTATGTAATTAACAGTGAGACATATTACATCTTAAAATTTATTAAATTAAAAATATTTCCATTACTTTTATTTATCATTAGTATTCAAACCAATATGATATTTATGCATATACAAGTATAACCTGCATATGTATGCCATAATATGTACAAATTTTTCTAAACTTATTTTAAAATTGATTGCCACAATCCTGTTTTTACAACAGATAATGCTGCTTATAAGCAAACCACAGGCGCCCCTAGTCTTAAGTATATTGTTACAAATTTTATAAGTAGCAGTCTCAAGTTTGAGTACATACTTGAGAGATTATCATATAAACTTCCTATATTGTACTCGTAAGTGTATACATACAAGTACACACGAAGTGTTGACAAACTGAAAATCAATATTTTGCGGAATTTATTTTAACTATATAAAATAATTATGAGTATAGTAAAATTGAATTATAGAATTGGATTATAGAATAAGATGGTCATAAATAAAATGTAATACTTGGCACAGATTGCGTCTAGTTAAGTGATTTCATATATAAGAGGACCATATGACTGACCATATAGACAATTATTTGTGATATTGTGTTTTTGCGGTAGAAAAAATTTAATTTGTGTTTAATCGCTTTGTGTTATACTTTGTATGTAATTCAAGGTGAATTAAATCTTACTGTTTATTTAACAATTTATTACCATTATCATTTCAAAGATTTCCGAAAATTTTTAAATATAATTTCGTATAGGTATACATATATTAATCCCTATATACTCATATTTTTACTCATATTGTCTAATCGAAATTTATAGTTCTAAAGAAATTCTCTATTTGACATAATCTTTATTTTAAAAGTTGATATAAATATTGCTATCTATACACACATTCATAAACATATACGTATATATATACATATTATATTATTAAATGTATACTCATATTTGAATTATTTATAGGCATAAGAGGATGTGAACGGATTATTCATTATTAAATAATTTGTCGGTAATGGATTTATTACTGTGATAACAACAAATTTCACATATAATAAATCATACAAAAAAAATTTAATTCTCTCTGATTTATTATAACATATTAAATGGGATTATTTATATTTAAAAGAATTTTTGAACTCTAATTAACGGTTTAATTTTAGAAATGAGTAATTATAATGTTTATATTTACAAGCTATACAAACGTATACATAAATGTTAACATTGCATTAAGTGAATTCTAAAGAGAGAGAGTATTAATTATTAAAAATTTTCTTCAAATCACATTTACTCATATAAATGGAACAAAAAAAAAGGCGGTTAAAGTTGATATTTTGTTGAGATTTATGAGAAATTATGAGAGAGCAAGAATTTAAGAAAAACTAAACTCAATATTACACTTATTATTAAGTTATTTATTAAAGAATAGAAATATGAGTGATTGATTAATTATTACAGATAATATGTTAATTAAATTGTGATATATTATACATAAGTATGTACTCAATGCATAAGAATGTAAAAATATTTGCACGAAAACTCAAAAAATTAAGTAGTTGATAATCATTAATCAAATAGAGGAAATATAAGAAGAATATTTTGAAAAACGTTCACTCATTTTTGTTTAAGAAAACTTTCCGTTCTAAATTACAATTTTAGCTCTTGTCGTTCGTGTGTTTTTGTATTGTACTTTTACATATGTATGTATGTATGTATGTACTAAAATTTCGTTTTATAAAGATTATTAAACTGCATTCTCTGATTCTATTTTAAAATATTTTTAATTTTTAATGTTACCAAGTTAACATGATAAGGAAAAAATTGAGTGGAATAGAAAAATTCCATTAATTATAATGTTATACATAGTTTATATTAAATGTAAACAAATAATATTTCAAATAATTGAAATAAATTTGATAATTAAAGAATTTTTATAATTTTTTTTTTTTTAAATTTTGTATTAAATTCTTTTCTTATCGAATTTGTTACATGCCCATTGTATGCCTCAAACTAGTCCCATTAATAAATAATTTTTCATATTTAATAATATTGTAATCATAACGATTATTTTGTCATACGTCATAATTATTTTGTTATACGTCATAATTATTGTTATACAAGTGCCATAATGACATTATCTCGTCAATATTAATATTTATTCTATTAAAATAAAAAATGTTTTTTATTTTAAAAATTATTAAAATTATTAATATTAAAAATTGTTATTAGACAGATTCATTTGAAAATATAAAATTCCGGAGACGATATGACGCGACACATCGTGGCAAAAACAATTAAAATATTAAACAAAATGATACGAGTAATAAAAAAAAAAAATAAAAATGGAAATACAAACAAACTGTCAAAAATTGTTGATTATTATGTATGACATAAAATTAGATTTTTCGTACTAATTAAGTAATTAATTAGAATGTAGGTATGCGATTAAAATCTGAATAAAGTTAAAAATGAAAAAAAAATAATAATAATCAAACTAGTATGTTTGTCGTACATAAGTATGATTCAAACAATACCGAACTGATAATAACGACAGCAATATTAGCAACAGAACAAACGATATTTTATTAAAACAAGATTTTTTTTTTTTTTGTTGCTTGCTTTGCTGTCACACTGATAAGAAAATGCTGATGTATTGGTAATTTTCAATAAATTTGTTTATACATACACATATGTTTGTACACACAATTTATAACTGTTAATATTATAAGAGAATCAGCTTGGTTTTGTTATACAATAGCAAGTATAAGTGCGATTAAAAAAAAAAAAACGTGTTTTAGTCTTTTAATTGTTTTTTTTTTTTTTTGTTTGGGTGGCAAATATTATAATTATGTATTTTGTCTGATAAATAGGTCGACTATTGAACTTGAAAAATATTAATAATGACAATATGAAATAATATGCAACACAATAAAATAAAATGCTATACAACATTTAATTATTAAGCTGGGAGATTAGAGGTTTTTTGTTTAGAAATGTAAAATTTGGTGACAAGTTATTTGGAAGAATAATCATGCTAGTTGTAATTTAAAAACTTCACTTGTCTTTATTATAAGGCAAAATTTTGAATCAAACAAAACAACAAATTAAGTTATTTTACAAATGTTAAGTATTATGAGAAATCAGAAACCACACTACTAACCACAGCAATGAAAAATTCAAATAATGTGAATAAACGAACATTTCTCACAAACCAATAGAATGATTTTTGGTTAAACGGCACTATTTTTTTAAAAAAAAAACTTAGAATTCTTATGTACATATGTCTACATTTACCCCACATTATTTCATACATTCTGTATGAACCAAAAAACATACATACTTTAAATACTTTAAATTCTCTATACTTACAATATTCTTTGTAAGTAGAGTTTGATTAATGGGTGTACATAAACGTTTATGTTTCTTGTAATAAAATGATTTACAAACAAAAATTTTTTTGGTAAATAAAACGTGCATTGTAACAATTTTTATGTTATACGTTTCATTTCTTATCCTATACATTAAAAAACACACAAGTAACAAATCTTTAAAACACAGAGAAGGAAATAAAATATCAAAAACTTTAAGAATATGAAAAAGAAGGATAGGTATAATAATATGTAAGCTATAAGAGGAAAAATTAAATTTAGCGTAAAAATTCCAAATCCTTGTATATAGTTGAATACAAAAATTTTGATTAATGTTGAAAATGTTAAATGAGAAGAGAAGCAATCGATATAATCAAAACAAAAACAAACCAAATCACAAATCATGTGTAGGATCAGAAGACAGAGTTAAAGAGAAAGAAATTAAGAGAGAGAGTTAAAGAGAGAGGAAAGGAAGTCCTTAAAATTCTAAAGAAAGATTGTTATTTTTTAACTCTTAAGCATAATTACGTGATTGATTTTCTATTTAAAAAACAAAAACAAAATATTTTAGTAAGCAAACAACGAAATAAAAAATTTTTTTTTAAATCTCTTCTTTTATACAAGAAAGATTATTTTAATATTCCGGTTTAATAAGATTTTTTGTATACAAATACAAATATTATGCGAATAAAAAAAAACATAAAAAAATATAAATTGTGATAATTTGAGTATTTTGTAAGTGAAGAGAAAACTTAAATTTTGTAATGTTCGCAAGTATTATATGTGACACATATAGCTGTAATAATATTGAGTACCGGATAACGCATTATTCACATTGCTGCGACACAACGATAACGAAATTCGTTGCGACAGAGCAACAGTAAAATTTATTCTCAATATTTTGCTCATTATATACTGGGGGTTTGCAATCTACTCAATTTCTTACACATGTTTATTTTTTTAGTGTAATTTTTATGTCATATTTTGTTTCAACATTAAAAAAATACATTATTTTGTAATTCAATTGAAGTCGTCACTCGGTATGTCGCATCGACAAATACTCTATTTTCTGAGGCTTTGGTACTATCGGTATCTCATGTTGTATAGCCTTTATAAACTTTAGTAATTTTTAAATTAGTGAACTGAATAATATTTTGATAATGGTTACAATTATTTTTGTCGCTGTGTTGCATTAAATTTAACAGCTCATTATAAGAGCAATATATTGTTTCCATTAATAATAACTAATGAGATATATTGCTCTCAATTCATAATAAAACTATAAAAATCCAATCTGAGTCTGAGTGATTTTAAACTATGAGAGTATCAGTAGAAATCATGAGAGGAATACCGTTAACATTTCAAAGAAAACACAGAAAATTAGAAGTGAAAAATATTTTCACTCTTTGAATTATGTTATACTGAAATATTTAAGTAGCAAATGTAGCAAAAAGTAATGTCACTTTGCAGCCCAAGCCTAACATATCAGAAATTTTTGTATAATATGCAATATGGTCACTTAGTACCCAGCATTATTTTTTCAATAACATTGCTGCTCTGCATTCCGTTCAATTTTTTTTTTAATTTTGTTTATTTTTAAAAAAATGACACAAATATTTTATTAAATTTATTGTGAATTTTTTAATTTAATTATTTTCGCAAAAAAAAAAAAACAATTTAATTTAATTAACTAATTTGTTATTTTTATTTTCAGATTTCTAAATTGAAAATTGGATTCAAAAACCTGATATTGCAAAAAAAAAACATTTTTTAAATCAACAACAAAATGAGTAAACCATTTGATGCACGATCAAGAAAATTATCATTTCTTGGATTTAACAGCAGGGTAAGCACAAATTTTTTTTTGTCTATTCTAAATTTATTTATAAAATTTCGACTGTTAAAATTGTGGTTTTTTAATTTTTTTTATTGTTTTCTTGTGGTTTTATTTAAAAATTATTAAAATTTCGAATTATTTTTGTATTTTAGCTAATAGGGTACAAAAAATTAAGACTTCTTTCTTCGAAATTAGATCATTTTCTTGTTTTTGTTATTTATATTGATATGGTACATAAGATCCTGAGCTTAAGAGTTAAAACTTTAAAATCAAACAGCATTAAGTGTTAAGAAACTCAAAACTAAAATTTGCTACCCCGACTAATTATAAAATTTTAATTTTAAATTATATGACCCTATCATACAAATTTCTGAGTTACGCACAATCTTTACTAATTTATTAAATTTTCAGATTTATTTGTTTTTTATAGCTTTGTCATTAAATTTTTGTTTTTAATAGATTTTAATCTTGCATACCATTACATAATTCGAATTTAAGATTTTAATCTCATGCCATCAACTTGTACAATTTGTGAATTTTTAATTTTGTATACAAGTAGCCCCCTTCAGTTGTAAGATTCTTATGGCTTTCTTATTTATTAATAAAATTTAATGTCGTCTTTATGACATAAAATTATTTTTATTTTGTAAAATTCTTGTAAAAATTAAGACATTTTTTATGTAACTGAAGACCTACTCATACTATTGTCAAAAATATAGAAACAATGTTGTTACACGTACTGTTAGCAGACTTTTACACTTTTCTCATTCATACTTAATTTTTGTATTACTCTTTTATTATACATAATGTTTTACCATAACAATTAGCATTCTCAATTTTAAACCATTTTTGAATATGAACTATTTCTAAATTACAATTTTTAGTACAATTTTATTTTAAGTACTAACACAAATATAAAAAGTACTTCATTATATGCAATATTTTAATAATTATTGTAATTTTGTATTCGAATATTTCAAATTTAATAAAAATTCAATTTTAATTTCGTATTACTTTTAATGTGTCTCTGCTTGTGCGCTTATTCTCATTAAAATATGAGAGTAAGAGCACTAAATATTTCGAGTGGAGTTGCCGATTTCGAAAAATTATTCTCTTATTCCGGTAAATTGTCAAATAAGTAATTATTTTTTTTAATTAATAATTTCGTAAACATTTTGTTATAAACCATTTTTTTTTATTTTTGCTATCATAATTATGTCATACACTCATAATAATTAAGTAATGTACTGTTTTAATTATATAACATCAATATTTTGATTTTTGTGTTTTTTTTTGCTAATTTTAATTTCAATTTCTTAAATAACAAAGCAAGTAATTGAAAAAAAACGTGACGTTCTAAATAAAGTTATAAAAAGAAAATGAAAAATTATAAAACTAGAAAAAAAAGAAAAATCATTTGTGAATCCATTTTGGAAAAAATTGTCATTTTTCTCGAAATCGCAAACATAACCTTGAAAATTTTTTAATTTTTTTTTTATTTTATAGTTTTTCTCTTTTTATTGTGAATTGTTATTATTACGATGATTTGACTTGACAGTATTGAAAATATTCTCTTTGAAATTGATGTCATAATTTTTTTCTCCCCCTCCTTTCTCCCTTCTATATATAAGTTAATATAAAATATGCGTGAGATTTTATAATAAAATGTTATGTATTAGAATTACATAGTAAAATTATAAACTATTACGAAGTCTTATGACATTTAGCAAAAAAAATATATTATAGAATTGTTTGAATACATGCACACATACATATAACAGTTCATGTATGTTTTCTAAGCTAAAACCATAACTGAAATTAATTTTTCAGAAATTTTATTTTATGTTTTTTAATTATTTACAAAAAAAAAATTATGTACCTTTGAAATTAATGTGACATTTTTAATCTCTAATTTATTTTATTCAAAATGTTTTTTGCAAAGAGTACTTATATGTATGTGTTATATGTATGTGTAAATATTAAAATAATGTAAAGGCATACATTATACAACAAGTTGCTTTGAACTTATGAAAATCTAAAACCATTAACTTAATATAGGCATTAATACAATTTTGAATATAAACTTTCTGGCAAATTATCAAAGCTTTTATATAAGACTTAACTTTATAAAAAAAAAATAATAAATTTCCACAAACAAACCCTTCTAAATTTCCCTTTTGAATGTTATATAGTTATTATGTAATTTTATGCATGAGATGTTGAGTGTTATACAAAATAAGCATACGGTATAACATTTTTGTTTACAATAAGTACTGAGAGTAGAGTAGAAGTTTATTCTTACTACACTGTACACAAAGAAGTTTGTTTTAGTTTGTAGTTGTGCGACAAGGTACTCCACTCCAGAATTTGGAGCAAAAAACAAAAGTAATACCACTATTTTGCTACAGCGATTTGTTTATTTTTATTTTGTCAAGTTTTGCTTAATTTTTTTTTGACAATTTTTGATTTTGTAATTATTGTTGCAATTGGTCGTATAACAGTTTTTATGCATTTGCTTATAGCATCAAATTTTAAAATGTTTGTTATAGAAATAATATTTAAATTTTTTTAATAAAAATCTTTAAAATTTCTATATAACTTTTAGTAGCACGAGAAAAATCAATGATATTATTGTTATACTCGTGTGTATGATTAAAACGATCGAAAAGTAACATAAATTGTAAATTTGCGTGTTATACCAGTAAAATAATTTATTATTTTTATTATAGGCACTTATGTACACGAAAAAGATTCTAAATTATAATTAATAAATTTTAATATACTTAAATTTTACTTAATTAAGAAAAAAATATTTCAAAAGCTGAGTATGTAAACATTTATTTAATATTAAAAGTTTTTCCTACCCTATAACTATTTTGAAATTTCATGAAAAATCAAACTACTATAGTCCCTAAAAATCATAAGTATAACACCTAAAAATCATAAAAGTTCTAGTTGTATAAAAGTTTTTTATGTTTTTGATCTAAAAATAATTGCTTATCAAATCAAAATTTTTATAACATTAATTCTTTTAAAAATATTATATGTGTTTAAAAATACAAAATACAATATATAGTTATGAAGATTATTACTATTTTTATATATATATATAAGAAATATAACAGTTTATATACTTTATGTACACATAAATAACTTTTTGTATGAAAATTTTATGTTCGTGTTTTATCACATTTTCCCAAAAATTAAAATCAAATATTTTGTATAGCAAAAAAAATATATAAACATGCATATTTATAAATATATATATAACATGTTATATGTAGGTCGTCAAACATCGTAGTTATTTAACCCTTTAAATCCCAGAAAGTTCAAATTTGTTCTAAAAATTTAATAACTTTAATTTAGAAAATTATAGGTATACTAATTAAATTCAAAATACCCAAAAACGGTTTCTTCTGAAGAGGAAAACTGAGTGCGATTAGAAACGAGATGAGAAATTATTTTGATCCCGTAAAATTTTACGGGAAATTAACCGTTATTTATTAATTTTTAAAGGTATAATAAACTTTCAACTGAAAACGGATTTAATTTTTTTTTTTGTTTTAGTTGATGTTAAGAAATTTGACATAACATTGTATGTATATCAAAACTCAACTTAAAAACTATTTCCCTTTTCAGAAGAGAAATTCTGTAGCTAAAAAAAAAAGTGCTTCGGTTTTGTTCTCTTCTGTTTGTATTTTGCTTGAATGGGAAATTTTATACCGTCATTTCTTTTTAAGGATTTTCGTAATTATGCAAAAAAAAAGTTTATATGTTTATAGATTTCAGAGCTCTTAGGCAAGAATATACATAGTTGAAAAAAGGGTTAATGTAATTCGTGCCGTACATAGGGTTAATTTTACTATATAGTAGAAAAAACTGACCTTCCATAATGCAATTTTTGTAATTTTTTTTCGTATATTATATTATTAAAATCTATTTTAGAATTATTTAATTATATATACAATGTATGTGTGTATTTAAAATATAAGGATTAAGTATATAAAAAAAATTTTATTTCCTTAATTCATTTAATTGACTTAAGAATATTTTTCTAATTTATGCATGAATAAAATTTGCATATGTATGAGAGCTAAAATTATACCCATATACATATTTTTACATAATATAATAGCTGTATTGTATGTGCTTGTATTGTGTGTTAATATGAGTGTATGCAAAATTAACAAAAGTTTTAATATGAAAAAGGGTTAAGATTTTTTTGTCTCAATTATGAGCAAGTACACATAGGTATGCAGGTGTGCATGAATTTATTTTAAAAAAAAAAACTTTCAGTATTATGTGTTATAAGGTCTAAAGTTCAGAAGTTCAAAATTAGAAAAAACGAAATTTATTATTTTGTGTGTGTGTGTTTTTTCATTTTACTTAAACATAAATTTTACTAATTTACATTTGAATTTGTGATAACGAATAAAATTGCGAGTCTGTAGCTGCATATGCATAGTCAGTTCACTCATAAATTATTTTAATCCTAAAAGTATGCAATATCTTCTTAGAAGCTTAACATTTTTAGACATTGTTTGTATGTCATTAAAGTTAATAAAGGATTAGCATCCTTCACGTAATTTCCAAGTTGTTTTCTTGTAATTTCAAATATATGAGGTCATTAATAAGTTTCGAATATAAAAGTTTGCGTAATTAAAAGCCGAATATATGAAAGTGTTATACATAGTCCATAGTTAATAATTGTAGTAAATTTGCAGAATGAGCTTTTTGAGTCAAAAATAATTTCTCAACTTTATTTTTTTTCTATATTTATGATTTTATTTCTTAATTTTAAAATTAATTGCTGACAAGAGTATGTAAATTATAAACTTTGGTTTGTAATTGTAATGTATGTCCGGTATAAAAGCTATAAAAATATTATAAAATATTTAATAATATACATATATGTAAATAACTACCATATTTTGCACTTATTTTCATATTCTAATGTTATACAAGTAAGTGCTTTCACTTTTATTTTGTTGTTATTCTCACAATACTATGTAAAAATATAATGTACATACCTACAAATTTTCATAATTTATTTTCATATCCCATAAATTTTTCTTATTTTTTGCGTTTTTAATGCCATATAATATAACTGTAAGAAATACTTCAATACCACTATTAGCACACATGTATATACTTATATACATACGTATGTTTAGATTTGAGTATGTAATAATAATAATAATAGGAAAATTTAACCTTGAAAAACTTTACCATAAATTTTCCGCGTAAAAAATAAATTAATATTTTCTCAAAAGAAAACATACAATGTATATAAGTATGTCTAATAACACATCAGTGCATGTTATGTGTGTAGGTATAAACTCATAAATATATTTATAGAGCTGAAACATGCATGCATACATGTTAACGGAATTGTGTATAATAGTTTATTGTTATTCATGTTTATCTAAATGTTATACAGAATGTTTCATAAATATATGAGTAAAATATTAATTTTTGAATTGTATATGAATAACATTCAGATCATTTGAGGGTTGTAGAGTAGTTTACAAATGGAATAATCTGTTATACAAAAACAAATATATATATATATATATATAAACTAATATATTTCAATTTCAATATTAAATATTTTGTCATAAATGTTAAAAATCAAAAGAAATGTCCCGCAACAAATTTTAATATAACTAAAATAACCCCATTCAACTCTCTTTTGTTGTTTCAGATTATGTAGCTAAAAGTGCTATACGGGTAGCCAAAACTGTTATACTCACTTAAAAAGTACGCAACTAATACTGTTTTAATTTCAATAATCATTAATAATTTTTTTTTTAAAAATTAATTCTTAGAATTTCGTTGAGAATCTCATCTATATTCAAAATGGAAACACTTACTACAAATAATATAATATCTACGAATAATAAAAATATTACAATTTTATAGTAAGACACCCCCAATATGAAATAAAAGTATAATTAAAGTAAAACTTCCTTTATATTATTTTATACAGAAAATTATTTTAAAAAATATTCCAAGTATATGCAGATTCAATAATTGTTATTACCCGTACAAATGCTTAAATGAGTGAATTTTATATATACTAGTATTATTGAGCTATTATTAAAATTATTATAATAAAATAATAATATTTTTAATATTAGAATTGTATATATATATATATAAAGTGAATCCTTGTACGTTCATATATATGTAGTTTTGTTGTTTTTTTAATTTACTAAAATATTTTCTTTTCTTTTTTTTTTTTTTCAATTTTTTAATATTTTATGCATAACACTTATTACTTATGCTATCATACTGTTATACGTATAAATATAATATTCCTCAATGTTATGGAAAATAATGGGTGATTTTTAATTTAAACAACTACAAAAATTTTCATTTAATTCATGATTCGAATTGATAAATTCATCTGAAAATTTGAAGAGAATTTCTCAATTTAAAGAGAAATTTTCGAACATTTCAATCACAACATCAACAATTACGCGTTCAAAATTATTTTCCAACATTGTACTCGATAACAGATGATTGAAACAAAGAATATATACTTATTTTATGTATATACCTAGTCATAAACAAAATTACCTGGAGCGGTTGCGTCACATGATTTCGTTGGTAAATTGAAAAATCGTGACGTGGCTTACGGATCTTTTAATTATAATTTTGAATTCATAATTTTGATTCGGATTTAATAATATTATTGAATTCAAAAATTGAAACCTAAAATTTTAATTCAATAATTTGAAAGCATTATGTTTTTCAAACGCCAATCAATGGTGAAATTCAAACAAAAGTGATTTAATTTGACTCAAACAAATTGACTTGAGTATAAACTAAAATGAACGCAAAGTGCAAAAATATGAGCAAAATGAAATTTCGAAAAAAAAATCACCCATTAATCCTCAATATAGAATATTTGATTAAAATTTTTGTAAAAAAAAATGAGATATTAGAAAAAATAAGTATTGGAAAAATAAAGGACATTAAAATTCTAATAAAATAAAAAAAGCAAAAGAGTCAAAAGAGTCAGACAACACTTTTTGAATTGAGTAATTTTCTCCTTCCATTTTATTATTCAATCAAAAAAATATGACAGAGGAGAAGATACTCGTAGTTAGTTGAATAAACGTTTTAAAAAATATTATACGGTAAAAAAATTCAATTAATAATGATAATAAAAAAAATGAAAACAAAAAACAAAACAATCATTTTGGTTTGCGTCTTTAGTTGAATTTTGTTAAGTTATTCAAAAGGTTGTCAATTTTTTTTTAACAATAATTATTTAGAAAATAAAAACTATAAATAAATAAAAATTGTAATGGTCAAAAAAAATTTTAGAAAATTAATTGAAATTTAAAAAAATTTTTTTTTTAAATTCACTCATTTTAAGTGTATTTATGAGAATATTTTATTAATTGCTCTTAGTTCCAGTATTAACACGAGCCTTAAATTACTTTAGAATACCTACATATATAAGATTTATAAATCAATTAAATATGATTTATAATTTTTAAATTACTTAATAAATACTTTAAAAAAATTAAGAAATTATTGAAGAGGATTAATTTCAATTTAAATAAAATGAGCATTTAATAATTCATTTTAAAAAAATTTCTTGTGTTATTAAAAATTAATTTGTTTACTATATTACATAGGAACTTGAATATTTTTTTTTTCTTATTTTAATAATTAATTAATCAAAAAACTAAATTTTAATAATGATCCCTCGGGTAAGTTGTTTTTTTTTTTCTTTTAGTGTCATAATCGAATAACTTAAGGATTACATCAACAAAAATTCATTTGTTTTAGAAGAATATTTGTTTTTAGTCATTTGTTTTAAAAAACATGATTTGTTTATGTCATGTGATACTCGAATTATAATATTTATAATAATAATGATTATAATAATAATTTGTATAATAATATTCGGTGTAATAATGTTTATAGGGATGATTATATTATTATCTTTTATGTTGACGATTACTCGTATGTTTTCAATAGTAAACAAAATTTGATTTGAGTGTATATGAGAATACTCAATGAGTAATTATGATAATAATGAGTATTTTTGCATGCTCATTATTATTATAACACAATATAAAATACTTAAGCCTGAAAATATTATGAAAGTGAAATGAAATTGATTTGAAAAATATGTATGTACTTGAGTATTGTATTCGGAAGTGAAATTTGACATAATTAGACATTTGATATAATTACAATATATTATGGTTGAGCAATATTATTGCATTGATTGAGAGGAGAATACAAAATATAACGTCCTTTCAAATTCATATACTTATACAGTATTATATAACAGTTAACAAGCAAATATCCTAGATATAGCGAATATGCTTAAAAAATAGCGATTTCTTATAATATTAAATTAGGTCTATTTTAATAATTTTTAATTCTACCACAACAGTTAACAAGTAAATATCCTAGATATAGCGAATATGCTTAAAAAATAGCGATTTCTTATAATATTAAATTAGGTCTATTTTAATAATTTTTAATTCAGGTTTTTTTAATTCATTGATTGAGAGGAGAATACAAAATATAACGTCCTTTTAAATTTATATACTTGTATACAGTATTATAACAGTTAACAAGTAAATATCCTAGATATAGCGAATGTGCTTAAAAAATAGCGATTTCTTATAATATTATATTAGGTTTATTCTAATACGTACACTTAGCAATTCTCAATCGAATTGAAATTATAACAGAAATTATGTTATATTATTCAATAATTATCCAAAAGCAATAAATTACTTAATTTACAATTGAATTAAGCAATATAGAATTAAAACCATCAAAAATCTTAATCAAAACTATATCGGCTTTCATTAATTACTATTTATACGGGCAAAAACCGGGTGTGAATGCTTACAAGTATCTTATTGGATCACTGTTGACTGAGAGAACATATGTATCAGAAAACTGGGCATAATAAACTATTGCCATTGTTGATGATTTTGTAGAAAATTGGAGGAGACTTCAGTTCTAAGGGGATTTGTAGAGTTCTGGCCTGCAGTGGAAAGAAAGTGTTAGTTAACTATACCCTCACTAGGGATTCGGTTCATTGATTCTTGAGTAACTTGCTTGAATTCATTATTTAAAAATTTATTGTTCTCATGCAATAAATCACCTTGATTTTAAAACTGTATTGGCGTATAAGAGTTATGTAAAATTTTTAAAAGAGAACTTATAGGAAATTCTCTCTACATAAATAAAATTTATTTCAATTTACTTTTATTTCACCGAAAAATTTTTCCCTATTTTTGCACACATATTAAACCAAAACAATTTACATATATATATATATTTATGTATTGTATGGTAATGGTGGTGTGGTATTTTTTTTTTTTTAGCTTACTCAATAATGTGGTGAGCTTTTTCTTTGCGGATATTTTAGATATATATTTGTACATATATTAAACATTAAGGTTCGATATTTTTTTTATATTTCTATTATTTATATAACTCATATGTATATAATATTGTTTATATTTACAAATGTACATATATATACCTACATATCGTACACAATGTAATTTCTTTTGAATTTCTTCGTCAAGGACATTTAAAGCTTTGCAACTGACACTGATATTTTTTATATAAACAATAAAATTCAATAGTGTTTATACTCGTATCAACATAATAAGGTGAATGAGGAGTTGATGGTGGGGAGCCGGTCGGTCGTATAATGAAAAATTTTGGTTTTCTATTTTTATGATTGAAATTTTTTTTGGGTTTGAAAATTAAAGTTTTTTTTTGTTTTTAGGTTCTATTTTATTACTTTATTACATTAATCAAATTATATTAAAGGTTTCTGATGCAAAATATTATAAGGGTATGCAAGAGTATTCATGGGATAAAAATAAGTTTTATTTCTCATATAAATAAGAATTTAAAGAGATTATTCAAAAACTTATGTACTTATCAGGTGTTCGTAATTCTGTACCTGCCGTTTATAATTAGATTTAAGCAAAACATAAATATGCCGAACTATTGGTAATATACGAAAAGAGTACATTAACAGAAGTAAATATAAAATTACTCAAAAAAGATTAATGTAAGGAGTTAATTTGTATAATTTGTATACTCAAAAAGGAGTAAATAAACCATTATTAATAAAAACGGTAATAAATATCGTAAACGGCAACATGGTAGTTTCCTGAACTAACATATTTGTATAGTCTTCAAATTTAAGTAGATCACACAAGTTTCCTATCACATTAGGTTGTGATTTAAAATTACAGTATGCAAAATAATGTAATTTTGCAGTTGTCCACTCTCTTTACAACAGAGGAGAGAGAATAGAATTTGAGTGACAATTATCCAACTTTGAGTTATATATGTAGTTTACACTACTTGTGATCGGTTATAAGCGGAATATAGGAGCACTATAATAAGTCATTGCTGACTGTGACGTTCGGAAGCTCAATTGTCCATATATATCCCTTCGGTAATCTGCAATCTATAGGTACGTCTCACTTAATTTTAGCGTGAATCATCTATTATAGTTATTTTACTATATTTTATACTGTTATAGTAGGCATTTTGAATTTCCTACACGTTTTTTTTATTAAATATTATACGTTTTGCTTTTAATTATAAATTTATAAAAAAAAAGGATGAAAAAACATATAAAATTTTTTATTATACTTATAAGTGTGCTATCAAAATTTTAATACCAATACATGACTAAATTTTTGATTTAAAAGTTTTAGTGGCCTAAAATTCCTAGTGGCATAAAATTCCTAATTTTATTGACTTTAAATAGTAGTAAAAAAGCTGTTCTATATTTGCATTGGTAAATTTTATATTTAAACTTTTATATTGTATACAGGACATAAATTTTATAACACTTCAATAAATTCAAATTTTAATCAGGTTTTAGTGCCATTATTATTTTTAGTATATGTGTATAACTCTAGCCATAGACCAAATATATTAAGTTTAATTTTTAATATTTATTTTTAGTTTGCATCAAACCAGTTTTAATAAATTTATTAATAATTGAAATTGTATAATAATTTCTATTTATAAAATTTATTTTTTAAATAATATTTGAACTGGATTTCTAAAAATTGACAAAGTCATTTAACCTATTTTTTTTGGTTTATCTAAAAAATAAAATATTTTTATAATTTTAGACTAAAATTCAAATTGAATATGCGGGATTCGAAATCAAAATTGAAATTACGGTTATAATAGTGGAGTTATTTGATTTAGTTTAATGATTTTTAATATTTGAAAAGCGTATAACACATAGCTGCATCAGAGATAAACTCCCCTTTAAAATATTTTGAAAATTTGTCGAAAAAACGTCAGACGTCAAACGTCCATGTCTTAATTGCTCTTCAATTAAGAGAATAACTTTTCAATTGTCTGTTCTCTTCTTTTCCAATTATGCTTTTTTCGATTTGTAGCAAGATCAATTCGTATAAGCAACATTTTGTGTGAAAAATAAAATTCCTCTAATTTCAATACTCTCTGAACTCATTTGCATGAATAATTTAGCATTTCAAACCGTTAAAGGCAGATTTGAAGTTCGATTTGATTTGATCGTAAAAAATGAATTCACAGTTCCGTGATTTACATGAAATATAATAAAATTACTTAGCCTCTCTTAACATTGAGTTACCTATTTCTTAGTGTATTGAATTACTTTCACTACAACCTTTATTTTATATGAAGAATGTGTATAATGTGAGCTAATAAATCTCTCGTTCAATTTAATTAAAATGTCCATTTTGTTCAATTTATTACAAAAATCTTTTGTTTTTGTATTGGCACTGACCTTTGATTTTTTTATTAAAATTGTGAGATAAAATTATAAGAATCCTTTGACATACCTGAAAATAAAGAAAAAAAAATAATTTTGTTAGTGCAAACTCATTTTAGTATTGTAAGAGAATTAAAAAAAATTTTTTGCAAAATTAAATTTTATTAATCAATAAAGAAGGTTTCATCAATAAATTTTCTTATTTGTAGACGTGATTCTTAATTTAAATCAGTAATATTTTGTAAAATTACAAGATAAAGAAATGCTAATAAACGAGAAAGAGAGGTAAGAGGGCCAGGGAATTTAAAGAGTCTATTTATGCAAATTCACCGGCACGTGTCTCGAATTAAAGTTGAGGATTTTTCAGTATAAATATAGTTTCATGAGTAAATATTATTAGAATTTTTAAATGATAGCGAAATGATTGTTACATTTAAATGTCGGTTGCTACATTGAAATGTCGGTTGTTACATTGAGATATTGGTTTGTTACCCTATAATAAAAAAACTCAGTTATTAAAAAAATAACCAAATTAGCATAGTAAAAGTTAAAATCTACTAATTTTGAAATACTTTGCTCCTTTGCCAAATATTCTCAGTTTCCGAAAGTGATGTTAACACCACCAAACTGCGAGTCAAACTGTGAGTTAAATGAGTAAAATGTTTCAGTAAGCCGAGAATTAAAATAAATCAAAATTTTACAGGAAGCTCATTTAAGACAAAAAAAAATGTGAGATTGTAAAGATCTCAACAATTAATTCGACAATTTGTTCCTTCCGATATTTTTAAGACCATTTTCGTTAGCAATTTCTACTTTCTTAATTAGGTACCAGGGAAGGGTTTTGAGGTTAGTAATACTAATAGTAGAACAGTAAATTTTTTAAGAATTCCAGCACTAATCTGTAAAATTTGAATAAAAATTCAAAATTTCTTTTGTCAATAAGAAATTTTCAAGTAGAAGAATCACAAGTGTAAATTTCAATAAAGAATACATAAAATACAGTATAACACTTTATTTTAAGTGTCCTGTTGAAAGAAAAAATTTTGTTTTTTTTTTCGTTATTCCAGCTGAATATTGAAATTCTTAGAACTACTCCCAAATCAAATTAAATTTTTATCGAAATCAATTTTTATTAAATTAAATTTTGTACTTTATTTAAATAGTTCTCACTTCTATAATATAGGACATGGCTCTCTTATCCTTCCTCTCAATCTATATCGCATTCAATGAATAGATTTCTACCATTTTTTTTTTTGTTAGAGAATTTCGACTTCATATTAGAAATTTTTTTATATAAAGAACAAAATTATCATATTTATTCGCCATTATAATTTGATAGGAACAACAAAAACAAAAAAGGATTTGATGTTTTTTAAAGGATCCATAATATTTATTTAAAAAGTATATTAGAAAGAAAAGTACGAATAAAACACCTTTTAAACCCTTGTTAAAGTTTTTCCGAAAAAAACACTTTTTATATGGCTACAATAATAATCTTATCCTTTTCTTCTTTTTTGTTACAAATTTTTTTAGTTTAATCTGATATAAGACTATCATTTTTTAAGGGTTAAAAAACTATAAAAATAATATTAAAGAGAAAAAAAAATTTTCGTATTAAAATGAAAAGAATGAGTGCTTCATTTTCTATTAAGAAGTTTAGATTTTGGGCATTCTTATTCTTTTTGTTCTTAAATATTAATTATATAACTCTATATGGCAGGCTAGTTAGCTACCTAGTTAAACTCTATGACGGAATGAAACTGGGACATGCTATCTATGATATCATGCACCACCCCCATGCTAGATCCTAGGAGTGAAGAAGGAAAAACAAAAACCAATATATAACTCGGGTTACCCAAGTAACTGAACTGCAAGAGATTTGTAAGACGCGCATTTGTGAGACAAATCTAATTTTGAGAGACATTTTAAAATTTCCTAGCTCTTTGGGAACACACGCGTGCCTTACCGCAGCATGAATAAGATTAAAAAATCACATTTTGAGAGCCATCTCTTAGGAAAATTTCGCAGCTTCTTCTGAAAATCTTTAGACTGGTAAAATTATGTAAGTTACCGAAACGCCTATTCTAAAAGTATTTAATTTCAATATTTTTTTTTTAAAAATTTTACTCCAAATTATGCAAATGTTGTCCTTTGTCAAGTTAAAATCAAAAGAAATTTTCATATTTCATATTATCAAAAAAAATCAGAGAAAATCAAAACAGATGTCTCTGTCAAATAACTTGATGTGTCACATAAAATTTCAAAATTTGACATTTTTTTTTGCTAATACGAAAATGTCCCGCCTACACAATGATCTAAACCTCAATATTAAATAATTTTTTTTTATCTATAGAGCATTTTTTGAATTTTTTAGAATTTGGGGGATTTTAATATCATTGTGGTCAAAAAAATTTAATATGTCAATTTAATGTCCTTGAACATTGTAAGGACAAAGACAACCGTCTTTTTTATATCATAGGACATATTATCTGGCGCCTATTTTTAATTTAAATGAGAATTTTAAATACACGTTATTTCACATTTTATGGAGAGTATGGGAAATAAAAAATCCTTGAACAAACAACACACCCTTAACATTCTAATTCTCTAATTCTTTCAGTAATTATTTTAAATGCACTTAATCTTACATAAAATCTAACATAATTACACTGTCAGATTAAAAATCGAATTAAATTTTTTAAATTAGCAATTTCTCTGCTCCGTTTTCATTTTCCTCTTCTTTAATTCAAAAATCATTTAAAATTTAATTGTTCTAATTTCTCATTTACACAAAATAATTACTAAAGCTAAAATTAAACTTAAATAAGAACCTTAAATTCCCTTGCACAAATTGAAGATTTTTTAAGGGAAATGAAACACTCACTCATTGTTCTAACAAAAATTTCCTTATGTGTGTTTGTGTTGCGAAACGATTGTGAAAAAATCATTAAAACAATTTAAGGAACGATTAAAATAAAAAAAATTCTCAGGTGAATTCAATTTTTCTTCTTTTTAACAAGAATGAAAAAAAAAAAAAACCATCGACCTTAAAGGATAAAATGGAACAAAAAGCTAGAAATTTTAATTTGGATATGAAATCTTACATAACATTGTATGTGTGTATGTGAATGGTAGGGTTAAATTTTTGTAAAAGTTCTAAACAGATGATTATACCAAAGAAAAAAAGCAACAATAACAAAACATCATTGGTGGTTAATGAGCATTAAAAATAAAGCTTAAGAGAGAAAAAAATGTTAGAGATGAGGTAACAGTAGGGATGTGTACGGGGCAGGGATGAGTAACAGCATTTAGATATTAGAGAAAAAAAGGATAATTTTTATAATTAATATAGAAAAAATAACGGTAAATATATTTAAATATAAAAAAAATGAAATTTGAAACTTTTAAATATAATTTTTTTGGATAATAATGTGAGAGAGTTGGTTGGGGGTTGGTTGTTTTTTTCCCCTATTTTACAAATTATACAAAAACAAAGTGTTATATGTAGAAGACATGCGGTATAAAAAATTATTCATCTAAAAAATTTGATGGATATGAGGAAGAAGACATTTTTTTTCTTGTAAAAAAATATCAAAGTAAATTTAAATTTTTCTATTCAAGGATATTTGAGGCGTAGAAAATTTAAAAAAATGAATGCCCATACACATACATATACACAAATATGTAAATCATATAAAAATCATTATACTAACACATTATAGGAAAGTTAAATGAATATTTTGTTTTATAAAAAATATTTCAGATGGAAAAAAAATATGGCATACTCCGAAAGAATTTTAATTAAATAAAAAAATAAAAATTTCTAATTAGTTTTGTAAGTAGATGAAACAAAAAATTTTAATCGCAGTCCAACATGAATTTTATTTAATATGGCCGCAAAATTTTACATATAAGTAAGGTTAGAAACATATATAGCAAATACAATTAAAGGCGAACAGGTCAGAAAAATTTATCCGAATTGTATTAGTGTAGAAATTTGAATATAGTATAGCTGCCATATGGTACTTCAAAAATTTTTAGTAAAAAACTCTTTCCGTGAAGTTACGATTCCACTTCCGAATACTCGGAACGTACGTTCGGTTTTCTAAATTCAACGCATAGTTAATCGTAATTTTTATAATTTCTCTTTTTCAATTGAATTTATTTTAATATTAATGTGTTGCACTAAAATATTACAAAAATTCTTAAATATCCTTGAATATTTTAAAATTTATAAAAATGTTGTCTATTAAACAATATGAAAATTGCATAACAAGTTCTAAAGTACAACAAGGAAAACACATACTTAAATATTTTCTTCTATTCAATAAAAAATTTGCGCTTTAATCCTTTCTTCAAATAAAAATTTTTTTTTATTTATTTTTTGTTTTATATAGTCTTAAAATTTTTATTTATAACATTAAATCCATTACTTTACTTATATAGTTCTCTGTAATCAAAGAAACGCATCCTATATATTCTTATAATATGTGTGTGATTTAAGTATATAAACCTATATATTTACAGGCGGCTACACTGTGCATTATAATAGATAATAAAAAAATATAATATTCCCTTTTATATTTATTTATTTTTTTTTTTTCTTTAAAAGCGAACTTAAATATGCCCCTGAAATATTTCAATATTCATATTATATTATGTACCTAACATCTTCATTATTATTTGCTTTCAATGACTTTTAGTTTTTGCTGTTTTAAATTATTATATACCCTATACATTATATGTGTACTTAGATGTGTATAAATATTTTCTAAAAGTCATGGATTTTATATATTATAAAGTACAAAAGTAATACACAATTCGTAGACAGAATTGGAATCAGTTTTTATTGTCGGCATTAAGGGTCACTATTTATATTTCGGGTCCTGGCAATACTAGTGCTGCCAGGTGCAATCTGACACTTCCATTGGAAAGTTTGACATTTTTTAGGACAACTTCACTCAGAACGTCTTGTCATTCGAGCGCGAATTGTTTTGTTTACAGTGACTTGAAAAATTCATCTCGGTCAAAAAATGGAATTGTCCCGTGAAAATTTTCGTGCGATGATTTTTTACGATTTTCGGCGCGGATTATCGAGACAAGAGTGTCTCGATCAACTTGTTTCGACTTTTTGGAATATTTTGAAAAACAATAAAACCATTTCCAATGATAAATGTTTGTTTTTTATTGCTAGACCCGAAATATAAATAGTGACCCTCGTAATGTGTAAATTGAGCGTTTGATAAATTATGCAGCAAGGGACGAGAGTGTTTAAATTTTTTATGTAGTATCCAGGAGTCAAAGAGTCGGAACTTAGGAATCTGTATCAAAGATTCAAAGTCACATAAAATCAAAATAAAGGAGTCGGGATAAAAAATTCGGAGCAGAGAAGTTGATTTCAAAGGGTCGGAGTCGGAATTGAAAATTCGGAGTTGAAGGAATTCGGATTCAATAGATGGAAAGACAGAAATCGGAATAAAAAAATCGGAGCACACAAATCAATTTTAAGGAACCGTAATCAGAGTAAAAGTCGAGGATTCGGAGTTAAAGATAAGGCGTTTCGGAGTTGGTTTTAAAAGTTTTTTAAATTACATTCTTTGAGACAGTTGGAGAGTTTTTGTTTTTTAAATTTGCATATAATAGTCGATATAGGGTCCGGAGTTAATTTCAGAGTCTAATTTTATATTAAAAAAAAAAAATCCGTAATCAGAATCGGATTTCTAAAATAACTCTTAATTAACATTTTATTCTTCAGATTTATTATTCAATTGACTAGATTAAATTTAAGTTGAATGTAGACAATAGATGGCGAATAATTAGGAAATTGAGCTTTTAAATAACAAAATTTCTAAGAAAACAAAAAAAAAAAAAAAACAATTGTCATATAGAATCACCAAAATAGTTCAATTTCGGAAAAGTTTATAAAACTCTTCCAGCTCAGTTTATTGAAAAACACAAGATTTTTGTTCAGAAAACGCAAGGTCATTGGTTCGAAGCCAAGATAGTGAAATGTGTAAATTAAAATTTTTTCAGAATTTTTTGTGGTCCGACTCTGATTTTTAAATAATATGCTTATTTTTTATATATAACATGAATTAAATATGAACAATATAAAAAAAGAATAAAAAAAAAAAACAAGAATATAAGAAAGAAAATGTTTACATTTTGTATTCACTATTTCTCCGAATTCAACAACGCTTTTACCCGTCCTTCGCTTCTAAAAGCATAAATACATAATATACGAGTAAGCATTGAGCACACATCATACACAACACTATATTTTTAGTAGTTAAAATGAAAATTTCTGGAAAAATGAAAAACTAAAAAATTGATTTTTTTTTTTGCTTTCAGCATATACGATGATGAAAACATAAGTTTCATCTATGGGTTGGTTTTTTTTTTTGTTTTTTAATTCTTTGTTGAAATTTTGCATTATGCAACCAACTTGTCTCTCTCTCTCTCTCCATCTCTGTGTTAAACTTGAAAAATCAATTCTTTCATTCCTTTCGGGTAACATTAAAAAACAAATTTTTGCTTCTTGAATTTTATATGTTTATATTTTAATGCACATACAGTACATATACCATACATATATATAATATGATATATATGATATATATGATATATATGATATATATGAAAGTATATATAAATTTTAATACCATGTACTTTTGGTATATTGATTTTTCCATTGACTTGCACTAAAAAATTCTTTTCAATTATTCAACCGTATTAGATGGGGGGCTTTTTTTTTTTAAAAATGCAAACAGAATAAAAAATTTTCTTTTGTATTTTAAAGAAGGTTTTCTTTCAAAATTTTCCATATAAATTCAATTTAAATTGTTGAATTAGTTGATTAGTGTTTCACATTATTTGTATTATAAGGAGTTTATTAGTAACCCTACAGTAAAATTGTATATAACTAAATGAATAAGATGTTTAAAAGAGAAGAGAATGTGTGAAGAAGGTGCGAAGTTTGGCGAAACACAACATAATTATTAAATACAAGAACGTTTATTAACTACTACTTGTATAACATTTAAGCAAAATATTGTTGCAAATATAACAGTTAAGCAAAAATATTTGCCTAAAATTATGAAAATCCAATTCTTAGTTTTAGAGCCCTTTGAATTTTTCCGATGATTTTATAATTGTTTAAATGTGATTTAATCACAAATGTTGGTACTGAATCAAGTGACTTTTCCCTATATAGTCTCCGAATTTTTAATAAATATTATTGTACTAAAACATTGAAATCATGTGAAGTATAATTATAATTTCTTAATTTTCTCAAAAAATTGTTTCAATGCCTGCGGAATTAATTTTTGGCAATCAGTACATACATGTACAATTTAGGTTTCTCCATGCTGTGCTATCAATAATTTTGTATAACATATTTAAACTTTTGTCAACTAAATCCTGTAAGATTATCATAAACCAAATAAAACTAAAAATAATTAATTCAGATAAAATCAAATAAGATTTTCAAAAATTTTCTTATTCCCATTTAAAATTCCACCTCATCTTATATATATTTATTTATTCACCTTAACTGTTATACAATCATATAAATATTTTCCATTTATAATCACAAAATTTAATTATTATTATTTTTTTTTTTATTAAAAGTCTGCATATTAAAATTAATTAACACATTTTTTTTTTTGTGCTGTGATAATTAAATATAAAAAAAAATTTTTTTTAAAATAAAATGTGTTAATTATTTAGTGTGAAAATTAAGTTATTAAAATTATTCCAATTTTAGAGTTACCATATAAACATAGGTATAAAAGATTTTTATATTTAATTAATAAATTTAACTACATGCTAATTAAGCATTTTCAAAAATAAGTGTTTATTATTAGAAGTGATAAAAAAAATGTTTTAATATTTTTGGAATTTTTGGAATATAAAAATAGAATTGAATTGAGATATGAGAATAAAATTATTGCTAAACAATTTTTTTTATTGTTATACTTAATAGAAGGAGACAAATTTTATGATTACCAAATAATTATGACAATTAATTTCTTTTTGAAGAAGAAGAATAAGCAGAATTGGTGTAAAAGTGTTTATTTTTATAAGCTTATTTAAGAATTTTTGATGATTATTGTTTGTTTGAGAGCCTTCATATATGGGAAATTCCCTTGATTTTACGGGAATTATAAAATATACATAAGAGTGACAATAATAATAATGTTCCACGACTATCCCAAACCGCGCGCGGTGAGCCATCAATAAGCAGAAAATCAAATACTTAAATAAATATTATTATTTTTTCCCAAAAAACGTCAATCATTTGCAATGCCATCACGCAGCTTGGCATTTAAAACTGATTGGAAATTTAAGCAAGCAAGTGTTAGGAAAGAGCTCCACACTCCGTCATAAAGTCCAAAAAAATATTGTCATAAAGCCCAGTTAATAAAAAATATTAATATGTGTTAAGAAAACTGTTCTAATTTGGAAGAAAGGGGTAAAATCCTGAGAAATTCTTAAAACAAGTATGTAGAGTAAAATAAAATTAAACTAAAGAAAATAAAGTACAGTATAATATTTTGGGGGTAAACCACACTGCTTATAGAGTTGTTCTACGAATTCTGTAATAGCATCAGCACGAACGAATGATGCCAAATTTCAGTACCATAGCTTTAATAGTGTCTAAAATATCACCAAATCACTATTTATTGGTTCACTATTGTTATCATTAAAATTATAGATTACAGCTAACCAAAACTTAAAACTCCTAAGAGTCGGAACTATTCAAAACAATCTAAAATTTTAATATTTAAAGTTTGATATCATTCAATCTACAACTTAATAATTTTTTTCGCGAAAATACAGAATAATTATTAAAAAAATTGTAAAAATGAGTTTTTTAAACAAAAATTTTTATTGAAAGTGTGAATTAATAAATCGAACTTTAAATATAAGTTTAAAAATAAATAACTAAATATTTGTGAATTAAAGTTTATTTTAGTCCTTAGCGTTTTCTATTCACAATATACGCGTGGAAAATTTATTAATAAAAAAATTTTTTTTTTTTTAAAAACTTTTTATATTATTTTAAGGAAATTTACTGAAAATTTTTTCATTTACTTACAAATAAATTAAAATAAAAAAAAAAAATTCAAATTAAGATTACTAAAAAAAGAATGAATTAAAAATTTCCTTTGATTTTCAGAAGGCGTCATCAATTTTATAAAATTCGTGAGAAAAATTTTTTTTTCTTATTTTTTTTTGGGAATATCTCATTTTTAATATTTTCAGAAATCTTGCGATATTTTTGGTAAATATTAATATTAAAAATACCAGTGATTCGAAAATAATTTAATTTTTTCTCATATTACAACTGAAGTTGTGGGATCCCATAGATTTGTGCAGCAATTTTCATTTCAAATTTCACCGATAATTTTCGATATATAATTATAAATTTTGTTTTATAACGTATTTAGGATTTTCGACCAATTTTAATAAAATAATGATTAAATTAAAAGCAAAAAATATAAAAATTTCTAATTTGGCAATTTTCTATTATAACCAGTTAAGGGTTAAACACATTACTCTTCTTATACTAAAATGAGAATAAATATGTATATATTATATATTGAGAGATTTGCAGGTAAATTTATAATATTCCAAATATATTAACACAATTTAATGAAATCTCAATTTTAATAATAAAATTTTTTGATATATTTATTACAGTATTTATGTTAGAAAGCACATACACACATGCATGAATAAATATCAACAAAATTTTCGGTTTGTTTTTGTGTGAGTGTTTTAGATTCGTGCTCATTATGGTTAATATATTAATTTCGTACCTAATTTTTCTTCATTTACATAATTATTTGGTATATGTACGTATACCTGTACAAGGTGATATATATATATTGTGATATATATGTTATTCAATATAAATAAAGAATTTTTAATTATAATTCATGTTATCAAATATACATATTTAGGTATAGAGATGCCATGTACATATTGGCAGGTATATATATACATATTGGCATATTTATATTTATATATATTGACAGGTATGTAGGTATTCCGTAATCATATGTGTATAAAAAATTATTCTATTTTTACATACTTAAATTATTATTATTTTTATTGATAATTCGTGCATAATATTTTTAATAATAATTATTTATTTTTATATATATACATATATATATATATATATTTGATAAAATCAATATTTAATTTCAAAATGAGAATCTAACAAACAAAATTTTTATGATAAAATGTCAATATACTGTCACGATAAAATATCAATACTGTTATAATAAAATGTCAATAAAAGAAATAGAATAAAAATGTTTATTTGACAATTTTGACAATATTGACATTATATTAACTTAACATACAAAATCTTAAATTAGAATAAAAATTATGAAATTAATCTGAAAATTTGTAATTAATCTAAAAGTTTGCAATTTATCAGAGTTTGCCTATAGGTATACGGCCTCTTGTTTTTATGAAAATGTGTACGAACTTTCCGAATGATTTGCACAGTGGATTGGAAATTCAATGATTTGCAGTGAATTAAAATTAAAGTTTTCCATTATTAAAGTTCGAAAAAGCTTTTTTATGTATCGGTACGCCCTCTTGTAAAAGTTCAACTTATAAGAATTGTTTTGTAACAAGGTCGAACTTGTACAGTTCGATTGAAACGGTCCATTTGTTTCACGTTATTGGTACATAAAATTTTTAATAAAACAATTTTCTTTTTTAATTTTAAATGTGAAAATCACCTACAAAATTACAAAAAGAAAAATCCTTTAATTCGCATTAATCTCGGTTGTTTGATAATCACGGGAGGGGGGGAAGCGGGTTACTTTGGGCTGGATGGGTAGGTGAATAATATGAATAAAAACTTTCATTATGAAAGGTAAAAATATTCTTGAGCGCGTTGAATAAATGCGATAAATTATTATTTGTGATGATTGGATTTGATGAACGAGCTCTTAATAATAAAGTTCTGTTTATTCTTAAATTAGCCGATTAAATCATTCAAGTGTTTTGTTTTGTTGAACTTTAATATAAGTATTTTTTTATTGTGCAGATTTGTTTTGTTTTGCTATAAACAAAAAAAGAAGAGGGTTAATCAAAGAGACTAGAGAGTAGAGAGTAGTTTTTTTTTTGTTTATTTTAATGAGTTTTCTCTTTTCTTTTCATTTATTTTCCCAATTACTTGCTGTTTACTTTAATAAACACTCTCTACATATAATTAGAAGCATAATTTAATTATAATAAGTACACAGGTACATAATATGTATGCATGCATGTATATATATACGGATACGCAAATAATCTGTTATATTTTTTTTTATATATATAACAAATTTTCTGTTATATTTTATTATGAAAATTTTAATCAAATATTTTCTTCTTTTTTTTTTCTCTTTTACTTTTATAAACATTTATGTATGAAGTTGTTTTTGTTTTTTCTAATATTTTGACATATGGTATTTTTTGCTTTTTTGAGAATTTTTATTAAATTTCATTATACCGACTTAAAATACAAATAATTTCATTTGTTTATTATAAATTTTAATATTAAAAATATTTAAATAAAAAATTTTGCTTGTTTTTTTTTTTTAGTATTTCAATTCTTTCGGAATAATTAAAAACGATCTAACGGAAATAAATAATATAAATTTGGTTTTAATTTTTTTATTTTAAATATTTTTGAAAAAAAAAAAAAACAAAATGAAAATATTAAATTGGGAAAATGAAGTAAAAAAAATACTTATTAATTTATAATTTTTAAGTATATTTTTTTTATAATATCGTATATATAATATCGTATATATAATATCGTATATATAATGTAATATCGTAATTTTAATAATTTGCTATAAATGCAGCATAGGTTTTATCTAAAATCGAAAAATCAAATTTCTTTTACTGTATAAATTGTATATAACAGAATAATTGAATTTGGTATACTGTTCAGTTGTATGTTATACATTATTTACTATGTCATACATTATTTATTATATTTACAGAGGGTTGGTTCAAATATCGAATCACTAAATGATGGTAATATTTTTATCGTAAATGTTTTAAAAATCATATTATGTACACCAATTATTTGTATGAATTAATTTATTTGTGTTAACAATAATATCAGATTTTTTACGATAATAATCACTTATCATTTATTAATTCGATACTCGAAATAAACCCAACTAAATTATAAATATTTTTGTATTTTTCTATATTTATTTACGTTAGGTAGCATTTAATTGTAATTAATAATTATGATAGCTACTACTTATACGCGACAACAACGCTTTAATGTTAATATTCATAAACAAAACTCACTATATCACATGTTTGCAGTTTTTAAATATTCTCATAAGAATTTCACAGCACTATTAAATAATGTACAAACATATTTTCAATTTTAAGCAAAGAGTAAAATTAAAAATTTCGAATTTAATTTTAATTAATATTTTAAACTTAATTCATTTTATTTGCGGTAGTGGTAGGACAGCTTTTGAAATTTGTGATTACATATTGAAATTAATATAAAATTTTGATGAAATTGAAAGCTAAAATTAAGACTGTTAAAGCAATTATTGCATTCAAAAGTAAAAAATTTCTCAAAATAGGAAAAAACTAGTGAAAGAACAAAATTTTATAATTGCAGTATCACTGTCAATTGTGAACTATATATATCAAATTTATACCAAATAGAATTTTTCTTATATCCGTTATAAAGTATGTGCGAAAGGTATTATAAATTTGCCTTTAAATTTTGTAACGGTAGGAAATAATGGTCTGAGATATAGACATAAGTGTATGTTTTTAATCAGTGTCGAATTCTGTGTCGAATTCTGTCTGTTCGTCCACCCAAACAGTAATGCAAAAAAAAAAAAACTAATTGAGCACAGTAAATGCCGAAATTGAAATTATTAATAAAATGTCAAATTATTAATAAAATTATTGTGTAAAAAAATAATAAATAAAAATATTACTAATAAATTAATTAATAATAAATAAAAAGAAAAAATTAATATTTTCATCAATTATTTTCAATCTATGTACACATAATTTTTAAATGAATTCAAATGAAAAATTTTCTGGTTTAAAAAAAAACTGGACAATTTCAGTTTTAATTTTATATTAAACTGCATTTTATTTTTTTTTTCTGTGAAATTAATCAATGAAAGAAAAATAATCTAAATTTTCATTATTACTATTATTATTTTTCCTTAATAATATAATGATCATTTTATTTTTATAATAAAAACAAGAAGTCAGAGAGATGAGAACGAGGACTGGATTCAACCGGCATTAATTTGTTTTTTATATTATTAATATTACATGTACTACACAATGCATGAATACATAAGTGATTTTATGTGTGTTCAACAAAGAATCTCAATCAATATCAAAATAAATTTATTGAAAACATAAATTTTATTTTTCGTGATCAAGTATTGTGACAGGGGGGGGGGGGAGGGGTATAAACAAAACGAAAGCATATAAAATAGAAGCATAAGTGACAAATAATAAAATTTTGTAAACAATATTTTTTTGATTTATTTATTTATTGTTTGTTTTTCTTAAAACATTTTAATTTAAATATTAAAAAATAAGAATAATGAATGAAAATATTGTGTAAATTATTAAAAAATCACGTGTTCATTTTATTTTTCTTTTAAAATACAAATTTTTTCTTCAATAAATTGATTTTAATGAATTCTTAATTGAAAATGCCACTTCAATTCATCAATTGAATCGATTATTCTTTGTTATTTCACATTTTTCGATTTTAATTCTTTATTGTTTTAGTTTATGTTTTTTTTTTTTTTTTTAATGTATGGTAACAAGGGATGACAAGAAAATAAATATCAATTTTTTTTTTAAATTAAATTCGAATATTATTTCAAATTTGCGAAAATAAAATTGAATGACTAAGATTTTTTAAAGTACAATATGAAAATTTATTAAAATTGAAAAAATTGTGAAATTTAAATGAAATTTATAAGTTTTTGGGTACCTTTAGTAATTTATTTGAAGCGGGAAACATAAGTACTATTATGGCTAACAGCATATTAAGAATTTAGAATTATATTCCGTTCCGTTATTGGAGATGTTTAAATGTAATTGTGAAGAGATTTTAAGTTACATACACAAAAATTTATTTAATTTTAAGTGAATTATTTATGGTTCAAATATTAATTTAATTGAACAGTGAAATTAATGTTCAAGTGTGATCGAAATTTAAAAAATTGATTGATTTTGAATAGAAGTTTTCGATTTTTATTGCAGAACTGGTTATATATATAAATCAGAAATTTATTCGATATACAAGTAGTAGTAGTAGAGGAAAGGGGGGGCTTATCTGGCCACCAGGGCGAAGCGTATGCATTAAGCCAACAAGAAGGTAATCGGCAACTCTAATATTAATTTTCGACAAACCCCATGTGATACAAACCTTAAAAATTATTTATCGCAACCAATTAACCTGAATGCGCTTCTTCCAGGCGAGGTTAAAAGGTATCCCCAACAGACATTCGTTGAAGTGACTCCAAGCCTGTTGGTCACTTTTTCCAAGAGGCAATACCTTGTCAACATTTCCGCCATACCTTGCCAACAACGCCCTCGTCCTCTTCTCATTCCTACAAGGTTACAGCGCTCTGGCCACCCTGCAAGTCGCTCCTTTTAATGATGTCAATAAAATCCTTAAGCGCAGGCAATACCTTGTCAACATTCCCGCCATACCTTGCCAACAACGCAGTCGTCCTCTTCTCATTGTTACAAGGTTACAGCGCTCTGGCCACCCTGCAAGTTGCTCCTTTTAATTTTCTTATCTATGATGTCAATAGAATCGTTCAGCGCCAGACGGCACATTCGATATATTAACTCACTATATCATTTTGTGCAGATTTTACTGTATGGGTTTGAATAAACTCTCTACGACCTACATTCTTATTTAAAAGTGTTATTTACTAATTATTTATTATGTATATTTTAAATTATCTTATTTATTTGCATGTAAACAGGAAATTTTTTCGATTCCAGAGTAATTTATATTAAGAAATTGTCTTATAAAAAGCAAAAATATTTCACAAAATATGACAACAAAAAATTTTTTTCAATGAAATTTAATTTTTCCCTTTAAAAGTGGAAAACGACTATAATGTCAGGCGCCATTTAAAACGTAATTTTTAAATTTTACGCATACGCAAGTTACTTATTATTTTATTAGTCATTATTATTGTTTTTATGTTTTGACATTATGTTTAATATTTTGGATACACTTAATGTTGTTGATCAATTTAGAGATGACAAGAAAATGAAAACGAAAGAAAAAACGCTCTTTAATTTTAGCGTTGCTGCCATTGTCAATAATTGATTTATGATTTTTTATTATTTGTATATGATTTTTTAAGTCAAATTTTTAATTCAAAACAAATAATTTTATTTTCTTCAACTCAAATTTTCATATACAAATACAAAAAATATGTTTATTAGTTGTTTACATTTTTTAATTAATTTGTTTTTCTTTTGCTTTTTTCTGTGTGTTTAAGGTTCGATCAAATCGTCACGATGACCCTGAGAATGTACTATTAGATACGGAAATGGAAAAACTTTTCGATAAGGCATCGAAAAGTTTAACGAGAGTATCAAGCTATAATAAAAATGAAAAAGATAAATTTGATAAGTTATTAACACGAGATGGAGCTGATGATCAACCGATACCGATGTCATCATACAATGAAGATGGAAAATCATCCTTTGAACGTAAAATTTAGCTTAGTTTTTATAAAATTAGAATTTGGTGTATACTTGCAACTTTTTTGTCTTTACAATAAAGTTCGAACTTCACTTTGACTTTGTGATAAACTGTCACTTTTAATACAAATTGTTCGTGTGCTATTTCATAACGTACAACATTTTTTTCAGAACAGCGAAAATTTTTTATTGAAAGTGCACCAACGTCAGCTGTTTGGCCAATAAATGATTTTTCACTTGAAGATGGTGATGGTGGTGTCGGTGGCGGTGGAGGTGGAGGTGGCGGTGGCGTTGGCGATGGAGGTGGCGGTATTGGAGGCGGTGGTAGTCGTGCTCGTATTAACAGTCACCGTGGTGGTGGTGATAGCGAAAATTATGATGAAAAAGATGAGTTAATTGAAGCTGGTGATGACAATAAAATTGAAGAATCCCAAGAGCATAGTCCTTTGATATCTAGAAGAGCTGAATTTTCGGCTGGAGATCATTCGGTAAGTAGAAAACTTTTGAATTTTATGTAAATTGTTATTTTAATTTTTTTTATGCTACGCTTATAGGATAGTTCATTTGATGATAGACGAGTACAATTTAATAATCGAAAAACTTCTAATATATCGTTTGGAGCTACACAATTACCAGCTGCTGGTGAAGAAAATGATCGTTTTGAAGAACGAAAGAGAAGAAAAAGGTATATAGCTATTTTAATTTCAAAAATAAAATCTAAATAATTAATTTTTTATATAGCCGACATCAGTATTATCGTACAAGAAAATTATCACATCAAGAAGGTACCCAACGAAAAATATCAGAATCAGAACCAATACATAGTGATCATACAATTAGAAAAGTATCTGTTCAACCAGAAGATTTTACATTAGAAGAAGCTGATATTAATGAATTAACATCACATCGTTCTGATGATCAAAGAGCATTACGTCGACCAAAAATCCATTCAATTCGTATGAAAAAACATTCACAAAATAATTCATATTTATCACAAGGATTAAGTGGTTTTGAACCAATTATTAAAAAACATTTTGATCATAGTCCACATGAAATTTTCGTACAATTAGATGAATTATGTGGTACCGGTAAAGATCGTGAATGGAAAGAAACAGCACGTTGGATTAAATATGAAGAAGATTTAGAAGAAGGTTCTGATAGATGGGGTCGACCACATGTTGCATCATTATCATTTCATTCTTTAATTAATTTAAGACGTTGCTTAGAAACTGGTGTTGTATTATTGGATTTAGAAGAAAAAGATTTACCTGGTGTTGCATATCGTGTTGTTGAACAGGTCTGCAAATTATTTTTTTTTTATTTTTTAAATTGAATTATTTTTGTGATAATATTATTTTTTTGTATTTTAGATGGTAATAGCTGATTTAATTACAGCTGATGATAAAGCAGTTGTTATGAGAGCATTATTACTTAAACATCGACATGTTAATGAACATCCATATGGATTTTCATTTCCAAAAAAGAAAAATAGTAGCTGTGTTAGTTTACAAGTAAGTTTTTGTGCAAAGGAATTATATTTTGATAGTTTAGATTGCAAATGTGGCATTAGAATTGCACTGTCTCGTATAGACAAGGGGTTAATTAATTAATTTATTAGAAATTAATAGTTTATTGTAAAATATGTTAGTATTACTTAGTAGACGGCAATATTGACTATACTAACAATAATAGTGTTGCCGCGAATTCAATATTTTAAGAATAAAAATGAGAATCCAATTAGTTCTTAACAAGATTAGTAAATATTCTCTCCCAAATTCTCAGTTTTACAGTATATTTGTTTTGCTGTCAAAAATTTAATTTTAAAGGTTTTTAATGCGAAATTTTCGATTTTATTAATTGTATTTTTTTTTTGAGCGATATTAAAGAAATTAAATGATGATTTGGCAATATTTTTATAAGAAGAAAAAAAAATTTAAAATCTTTAAAAAATATCAATAATTTTTTTTTGCTTTAAAGGCGTATAATTTTCGCGCCGCCGTCGTTTCCATTGTACTTAAATTTTTTGTATCATTTTTTTATAAGATTATTAATCACAATTAATTGGAAGTTAAAGCGAAAGTCCATTAATTTTAATATTGCTCTTTTTTCTGTTTTTGTTTGGACCATCTTTTTTTAATAGTTTAAAGATGAAAAAAAAATAATTAATTACAAAAATACCATAAAACATTTATTTATCTTCTTATTTTTTCAATTCACAATAGGGGGGCGGGATAATTTTTTTATATTAATGACAAATAAAGTTTTTTTATATGTATGAGAGCTCGTAAATAGTAAGAAGAATTGAGTGAATAGTGTATATTAAATTTCTAGTTAAAATTTATAATGTTAGAACACATGGAATTTTTAAATTTGCTTTAGAATTCAGTGTAGCTACTGAATAATTTATTAGATTTCAATTTTCAATAGTAGCATTGTGAATTAATTTGTTCTTAGAAATCAGAAATTTTCCTTAACCGTTTTCTATGCAATGGGAACCTCTACGTTGCTCGATTAAATTTTAAATTTTGCATTTTCTCTGTGACTTCACACATATTAATTGTTTTCAGACCATTCCACTTTGTTCTTGAATTATTTTACATACTTAAGACATTTTTTTTGCAATTCAAATAAGTTGTTTTTTTTTTTTTTTAGAAATACGCGAAAGTAAACAAAGTTTTATGATTTGTTTAACAAATTTTTATGAGCTTCTTAAAGAAATGTTTATAAAAATTTTCTATATTAGAATTTTTAATTCAAATTTAATGAAATTATAAGCTCTTGATATTAAATTTTAATCGAAATATTTGAATTATAATGAAAATTTTTCAAATTATTTATTGAAGTTAATGAGCTCATTAAGAAATTTTTATTATTAAATTGATTATTTTTGCCGGATTCTATTATACTTTTGGGTTTAAGAGAAAATTAAGTAGGTATTTTCAATGCTCATGGAGTCATATTATTGTTAGATCTACTATTTTTGAAATTTTATCGATTCCTTTAATTTAAAATTTATATATAATTGTTGAATTTAGAATGAAATCACAAAATCATTATTAATTTCGAAAATTTTTCATTGTTTTTGGTTATAGACTTTGAATTCACAAAGTCTTAATGCAGATGATAAAAGACCAAGAATTTTACCAGCAAGTGAAATAAATGGAAATCGTAGTAAAAATGATCTTAAACTTGATAATAAAGATGATTTTAATTATTATTCATCATCCCAGGAGGATTTAAAGAAATTAATGAATGATACAATATTACGAAGAATTCCACAAGGTGCAGAAGCCACAACAGTATTAGTAAGTATTTCTTATTAATTCTATTAATTATTAATAATTTTAATATATAATAATGAATTTTATTTTATATAAATAGGTTGGTTCAGTTGAATTCTTAGAGAAGCCAACAATTGCTTTTATACGTTTAGCTGAAGGTATATTAATGCCATCAATAACCGAAGTACCAGTACCAGTACGTTTTATGTTCATATTAATGGGACCAAAATTAATGGATTTAGATTATCATGAAGTTGGTCGTTCAATAGCTACACTTATGGCAAACGAACATTTTCAAGAAATTGCATATAGAGCTGATGATAGAAAAGAATTATTATCAGCTATTAATGAATTTTTAGATGATTCAATTGTATTACCACCAGGTAATTGGGATCGTAATGATTTATTACCATTTGAAGAATTAAAAGCTAAACGTGATTGGATTAAAACAAGAAAAGCAAAAGCATTAGAAGTACAAGTAAGAAATTTGAATTACTGCCAAATTTAATCATAAAGATTCTAAAGCGGAAAATTTTTTTTTTTAATTTTAGGAAAAACTCCGAAAGAAAAAAATTCAAGAGGAAGAAGCATTAAAATTATTAAAGACAGAAGAAAAAGATTTTGATGAAAAGAAACCAAGAAAAGGACCATTAGAAAAAACACATAAATGGTGGGGCGGTTTACGTAACGATATTAAACGTCGCTACCCTATGTATAAAAGTGATATTCTTGATGGTTTGAATACTGAAACTTTGGCAGCTGCTACTTTTATGTTTTTTGCAAATTTATCAACAGCAATAACATTTGGTGGTTTAATGTCTGAAAAAACTCATTATCATATTGGAATCTCTGAAACTTTATTAGCATGCTCAATAGTTGGTGTTATTTTCCATACATTTGCTGGACAACCATTAGTTATAATTGGAACAACAGGACCTTTATTACTTTTCGATGAAGCACTCTTTCAATTTTGTCGATCACAAGAAATAAATTTTCTTGCCGTACGTTTGTATATTGGTATATGGTTAATAATAATTGGTTTAACTGTATCAGCATTTGAAGGAAGTACTTATGTTAGATTACTAACACGTTTTACACAAGAAATATTTTCAGCTTTAATAACTTTAATTTATATTGTTGAAACATTTATGAAACTTGTTATAATTTATCAAAGGCATCCATTATCATCAAGCAGTTATATAAATTCAAATGAATTAATGCCATCAGCTGAAGCATTAATTGGTGGTTTAGTCTCTGATTATGATGATCCATCAATATTCAATTCAACTGATTTACCATTAAATGATATTTTTGGATTAAATGAAACAACTACCATAAAAAATATTTCAGATGGATTATCATTAGTTGATTTAGATCGAGATAATCGACCAAGAAATCAACCGAATACAGCATTATTTTGTACATTTTTAACATTAGGAACATTTGCAATTGCCTATTATTTAAAATTATTCCGAAATTCACATTTTTTGGGTCGTAATGCTAGAAGAGCATTAGGTGATTTTGGTGTTCCAATAGCGATTGCATTATTTGTTGGTATCGATTATTTAATACAAGGTGTTTATACAGAAAAATTAAAAGTTCCTGAAGGATTATCACCAAGTTTACCTGGTCGTAGTTGGTTAGTTTCATTAAGTGGTACAAATGAATGGATACCATTTTTAGCTGCAATACCAGCTGTACTAGTTTATATTTTAATATTTATGGAAACACATATATCAGAATTAATTGTTGATAAACCAGAAAGAGGTTTAAAAAAAGGATCCGGTTTACATTTTGATATTGTATTATTAAGTTTTTTAAATTGTATATGTGGATCATTAGGTATGCCATGGCATTGTGCAGCTACAGTTCGTTCTGTGGCACATGTTTCTGCTGTAACAATAATGTCAAGGTAATTTTTTTTTAATTTTTAAATATTTTAAATCCTAATATTGGCACATATTTCAATTTTAGAACACATGCTCCAGGTGAATCACCACGTATCATTGATGTTAAAGAACAAAGAGTTTCTGGTCTATTTGTTTCAATTATGGTCGGTTTATCTGTTTTAATGACACCACTTTTAAGGCTTATACCAATGGCAGTGCTATTTGGTGTATTCTTATATATGGGTATAGCATCTATGAGTGGTGTACAATTATTTGAAAGGTGAATTATCACAAATATCAAATTTTATAAAAATAATTTTATGTATAAATTTTATAAAAATAAAAAACTAAATTATTATTCTATTTTAGGATTACATTGTATTTTATGCCAACAAAACATCATCCATCAACACCATATGTTAAACGGGTTCCAACTTGGAAAATGCATGCATTTACAACAGTTCAAGTATTTTGTTTAACTGTTTTATGGGTTGTTAAATCATCAATTATATCATTAGCTTTTCCATTCTTTTTAATAATGATGGTACCATTACGTTTTCAATTATCGAGATTTTATACATCAAAAGAAATGAATGCGGTAAGATTTCAAAATAAATTCCAAGTTGCTTCAATAATAATCAAGCCACCAGCTTTTATACTTAAATTTCTAATTATTTTTGTGTTATTTAATATTAAATAAGATAATTATTTCTTAAATTTTTATTAATTTTAAATTAAAAATTTTTCTTCTTGTAGTTGGATGGTACACAAGCAAAAATTGAAGCAGATGATGAACCTGATTTTTATGAACAAGCTGGTATTGTAGCATAAATAATTCGCAATCATATCAAATTTCGAATATTAAAAGAAAGCAAGGAAAATATGAGAATATTCCGTCGGGAATTGAAAAAGACAAAAAAGCAACAACAACAAGTTAAAAGAACAACTCAAAATATTGAACAACTTTAAAGAATATTTTAAGTGTTTCAATATTCAAATGATTTTTAAAAATTGAAATTAATAAATTTTTTCTTATTTGTATACAAAAATCTTAATTTGCACATTATTATAATTTTAATATTAATTATAATTTTATTGCTTTGTTTAATTTATTTAAATATTTAATTAATTAAAATTACTCATAAAAATATTAATAAAATATTATTACAAATATTGCTATTTAAATTTAGATTTCAATTATAAAAGCAAACAGCTCAATTTTTTTCATTTAAATAATTTCAATAAAATCGATATTGTAAACTACATACTTGAATCGATATTGTAAATCGATATTGTAGTTACTTAGTGTGCATAATATATAAAAAATTATATATAATAAGAAAAATTTTTATATTGTAAAACCGAAATTAAAATTTTTGAAAATTTATATTGAAAAAATATTGAATATTTTTAATTTATAGAACTAAAACTAAATTTAATAACACCTAAATGTTAATAGTATTAAAAATTATAAAAAATTATGTTCACTGCAGTAAAATAATCACATAAATTCTGTTAGTCGCATCACTTAACTTAAAGGGGGTTGTTATTCAAAAATTTTGTTATTTTCTAAATAAAATCAATTCAAAAATTTAAAATTCTAAAATGACACCTAGAATATTTTTAAATAATACCCCATCTACCACATCAAATGAGGCGAATAACAGAATATAAGTGAATATTTGTAAACTATTTATAAAATTTCTGTACCTATTATTAAAATATTTAAAAAATATATTTTTTATGTATGTATATATACAAACTTGTAATTATATTTGTAATTTAATATTGGATGTACATGTTTTTTTTTGAAAAAACCCAGTTGATATTTTAAAAATTTGTTTTTACTTTTATTTTATTACTTTGATATTTTCTATTAATTAATTTGAATTTTTTTTATAATTTTTTACTATTTAATAATCAGAAATTAAAAAGCATTAACAGAATAGAAAATTATGAAAAATTATTCAAAATAATTAAAAATTGAAATATAAGAATATTATTAATATTATATTCAAATATAGTTTTAATTAATATTTAAAAACAAAATTATATTAAAATAATATCGAATATTATAATGTATAATATGTATTGTATATGTTAATGTATTTGTCCAAATATAAATTATATTCCAGTTAATATTCCAATTTTGCATTCCCCTCTCCCTCTTAATTTTAATGAATTTTTATTAAAAAATTACAAATATCCAAATTATATATAAAATATATTATATTGAAAAAAAATTTTCATTCTTAATGGTAAAAAGATTTATTTGTAAATTAAGAGAAACTTTTATGTTATTAACTTTAATAGTTTTACAATTAAAATAATAAAAAATTAATTTTGAAAATTTACATTTTATTTAAAAATTTAATCAAAATAAATATATCTAATATTTAAGAATACTTAATTAATAAATAAATAAATAAATTAAAATATAAATTTATATAGAAATAAAAAAAAGATCTGTTTAAAATAGGCTGTTTTCCAGTATATCAAATGTGCGCAACTATGACGTTAGTCATGAATTTCAATGTGTCATAACGTACGGTTGATAAATTCCAATATAATATGTTATCAACGCAGCTCACTTTCATTTTACTTTTTATTTGCATTTCTTTTAAAGCTGATGCATAAATTGATTTTTATATATGAATGAAAAAGAAGACAATTTACTTTTGAAATTTTAAATTTTCCGTTTTATTGATATACTTTTTAAAATTTCAATTGCTAAAATTGCTTAATTTATTGCAGATGATTATCATTGGCAAAATTAAGTGAATTACGTGATTCCGAATGATATACTGGAGAACGGTTATAATTTTATTTTTTAATTTGAATATTTTAATTTCTAAAAGTCAATAATCGAATATTTGTAATTCCTATATGTAGGCCTTTTTACACAATACTAAAATCTATAATATTGATAAAGCAATTAAATGTTGTGATATTAAAAACCAGCAATGATTGTGTTAATGGCAAAAATTTTAAAATTTCAAAATTCTTGCATAACTCTATAGCTAGAATATGATTTGAATGAATTTTTGCCACGGTTTATTTATTTAAGCAGGCTGTCTGTTAATTAATCAATTTTATGTCCGTTTTTTTGCAAAAAAATTTTCACTGTTATAAATTATAAATGATATTGGAATATTTGTAATTTAAAAAAAAAGAAATTTTATAAAATGGACAGAATTGACCTATTCATAAATCGCGATGTAAGTGAAAACTGTAATTTATTTACCTGTAGTCTGTTCATAAATAGCTAAATTTTCGCAATATATTAGTATAACTAAGTAATGCAGTTAACTCATATGAACTGTTTTGATTTTATTATATTGCACATTCATCACATTGTGCTTTTGCAATATTGCACTCCGCGGTTGTTGTTTTGCCGTATTGCGCTTATCAAAATCTCTAATATTATATAATATTAATAGTACAAATACTTTTTATAAATTCCAATTCAAATTTAATAGGGATTACTTCAACGTAGGTCAATCAATAAACTGTACTATACTATACATACTACTAATTATTGTTATCTTATTAAAAATTCATTCCAGATCATTGACATTTTCGATATAATTTTACTTTTTTTTTTATTATATTCGCAAAAACAGCCACGAGAAATGTAGAAAATTTTTTTGTTCAAAAATAATTATCAATATAGCCAATTTAAATTGAACTTTTTCTATATTTAGAATTAAATTTCGATAATATAACAAAAAAAAAATCTTTAAAACAAAAAAAAAGACCATAAAAATTCGATTCCAATTATAAAAAATGGTTTCTGTTTTTTAAATGTTAATTTTTTTATGAGGATCGTTTTTAAACTGCCTGTCACGTACCTATGATGATTATTGTTTTTTTATTTTAGATAATTTTTTTTACTTTTGCTAAATGAATATTAAATTTTTTCTTTTTTCTCTCTCTCTCTCTCCTCTGCTACGAGTATATTTGAAAATACTTATTTAATTTTAAATTATTATTAAATTTTTATTAAATTGTGAACGCAATTCGCTAATTTTTTTTTTGGTTTTTGTTGTTTTTTAAAACTTAATAAATATGAATTAAAAATGTTTCTTTTCAAAGTGATTGACATCGTGTGAGCTCAGTTAAAATTAAAACTTAATAAAATAAATTAGTGTTTGCCGTTTTGGCAATTTATATTAGATTAAATGGCGAATAGTGTTCAAACAAAAAAAAAACAGAAAATTTAAAGCTATTTCAAGTAATTTTTTTGAAATTTGAGATTTTTAAATGAAATTACCAACAATATTTCAATACAATTTAAAAACATTCAAATCAGTTTTATGTAAGAGGGAATTTAAGTGAAGTAATTGGCCAATTTGGTTAAATAAATGCTAATAGAAAATTAAACAAACAGTCAAATTGTGTATTTAATTCTATTTCGAATCCGAAATCGCATTTTTTAATTGAATATCATTGTCCCATACATTTTTTTCCCACAATTAGATTTTCGCACTCTTTTTCAAAATATGAAAGTGAGCGCTTATCACCATCAAAAACAAAATGTATGATACGCAATACGAAAATTACTCTCGATTCTCACCCGAAAATTACTTAACACAAATATATGATAGTTGCCTCACTTTCTTCTCACTCGACGAGTAAAATAGTGAGATACACTACAAAAATAGCTTTATTTCTGCATTATGGAACTCTAAAATTAATTACATTAACGCATTTTTGAATTTTCAGTCTTTGAATTCAATGGAAAATTTAAATATTTTTGGAAGTATAGACGGAGCTGAATATTTAATATTATTACAATTTATGGAAAATAATTCAAAAATATATAAAAATTCTTAATTATTTTCTAATGAAATAAAATACAAATTTGCAATATTTTGCCAGTTCACTGATTTTGATTATGAAAATATTATAAAAATTTATAATTATGAAATTTTTATACAAAGACAATTTATTCATAAAATTCAATTTTAATTCATAACCGAAGAATAGTTGAAAAGGAAAATGTGTTACGCAAAAAAATAACAAGAACACGAAGATAAAAACAAAAATAGTTTACTGGTATTTGCTTTGTTTCATTTTACATTGTTTACTTGTATTCCAATTCAATTCTTTACTTATAAATAACACTCAATTAACTTCTTTTAAAAACTTGTTTTGAGTTCATGTACATTTTAAGAAATGTGGTAGTTTACAACAGTGTTGAAAGTATTTCGCTTTTCCTCGAATTTTTTTAAGCTCAATCAAAATTTTACAATTTTCTTATACTTTTCTTGTTCTTTGTTAAAAATTGAAGTGCCAATCAAAGGAAATTTGTAAATGAAAGTATAAATGAAATCATTAATTGTCAACTTTAGGGTACTTGACCATTGCAGGTGTGTAAAATTATTTGATTGGCAGAATGGGCTATATAAGAACAAATATTGCACCATACTGTATCAACAAAAAAGAAAACGTTGAATTCTCGAATTATTGAGCTTGTCGACGGCTCAACGTCGAATTTGGTAATTTTTCAAAAGATTTATTAAAGTTTTAGTGCATAAGTGCCTATTGACTGTTTTCTTCTGTAGAACAGACTAAGTGGAATTTCTTAAAATTTAAGTAGATTATAAATTTTGAAGAAAATCGAATGGGGACAAGAAGACATTTTCCCCCGGGCAACCTCAGCCTTTTGCGGCTAATTGTACTAACCCTCCCACTGCTCTGCTTATAATATCTTTGTTTCAAGTATAAAGCTGGAGATACGCCAAGGGAATTGGGCAGCAGTTCCCGATTACTTAGAAAACCCCGTACACAATAATGTTGGCACCGTACAACCCATATCGGGAAGTCGAAAAGAATTTGCACATCAGTTTCAGTATTTTCCACACCCAAAAAAACAGTAAGCAAGTACATACTTGTAAAAGAAGTTCAGTTTATAGTATTACACGTGAAATTACGAATTTATAATGCTATTTAAATTTATTTTATTAGTCTCTCTTTATTTCAGTGAAATTTAAGTTTTTTTATCTTACATAAACAAGCATTAAAGCCTGTCTCCACTAAAATTTTCATTTTTATTGTATTTACGTGAGTACATAATATGTGAACGTTGTAGAAAGTTAAATACGTGTTGATATTAAAATTAAGATAACAAAAAAAATCTTATTGTCATTGGTGCTAATTAAAAAATCAAATCTTTTATACATTCATTTACTTATGATCTGATACGCGTATGCATGATACAAACACACACACTCATACGGTTAATTAACAATTTTATAATTAATGTTAAATTTTAGCAAATCAACTAACGGAAACCAATTGTAAACGGTTTTCAATTTTTGTTTTATGCCAATACAAGGCGGCACTATTCTTTAATGTACATATACAAATAGTGACGGATGGTATAATTACTTTAATTATAATATAACAGAGATTAAAACATTTTATATAAAATTAAAATTTTTAAATATAATGAAGAGAGCATTTGATATGCTATTGGAAAAAATATAATAATGAAAAAATTTACAGACAGAATGATGGCTCTTTATTGTATGCATGTGCCTACTTATACAAATATGTGAGGAAACTCGTTTTGAAAGCGTTGCAAAATTATAATTATTTACTTATAACCGGCAAATTATTGAAAACGGTCAGACATTGGTAGACAGATTTTTTTTTTTTTTAGATAACGTTTGATTTGCACTTTATGCACGTTCGATTGCTTAATTATTCCCGTCAAGTTTGTTTCTAATTTACAGATATATTGAAAGTACGTGTATGGCGCCATTCAAATTTTTCATGTACAGCAAATAAGGTAAGATGTCTAATCAAATTGTTATTCACAATGTTACCTTCGCTAACATATGTTTTCAGCTCAAATTTTTTAACATAGTATTATATTTTACAATATATTCGAATGTATAGAAGAATTAAGCGGGAAGGGTTGTGTTATATTAACGTGCAATATTGTCAAAAATCCCGTTCAATGTTGTCAAAAAAGCTGCATTCAATAAACTACTAAAATAATAAACATTAACTGCATGAGCCCTGTTAAGAGCACCTGTGAAGAAGTCTCATTACAATAATTTGAGAGTTGGTAAAATTCTTTTAAGGCCCACAATGTTAAAATAATTTTACGAATTGTTTCAATCGGGCCAACTTCGGTATAATTCGTATGATTTTTCTTAATTTATTTTCTATTGAAATTTATCCAAATTTCTACAAGTAAAATGTTTATATACGAAAAATAATTTGAATTCTATTTAAAAAAAAAATTTCTACACATTTTCTCTTCAAAAAGAAGAGGAATGAGTGAATGAGTGAAAAATAAGCGATTCTCCCCAATATTCAAATTTTAGGCAAATAACATTTTTATTAACTAACAAATTATTATTTTTTTACGATTATTTTTCTAAAATCTAATTAAATTATTATGAAATTAAATCACACATATTATATATATATAGAATAATTAATCAGTTAATTAATATAACACGAATTTATGAATAATAAAACCAAATAATAATAAAATTATAAAAATAAAATTTGAACGTGCAATAGAAATAGAAATGAGAAATGTGGTGAGTTTTTTTTTCTTAGTATATTGTGTTGAATATTTCTTACTCAGTAATTTTATTATTACTTAATAAGTAATTGTAATTCATATTGTAACACATGATAATTATATTTTTGTAATTAATAAATAATAAAAAAAAAAATTAATTAAATTATCATGCATTTAAAAATATTTTTTTATATTATTTCCAAACACACGTCATACATGCATAATGTGTGTATCTCTATGTTTGTAATTAAAATATTTAATTTTTTCAATGATAATTTTAATACAATATTTTTATTTAATTGAAAACAATTTCGGTTTTGTCTTCAAAATACAATTAAATATGGAAATGGTTACCGAAGTGAAATGAACAATATTAAAAATAATAACTGTATTCCATGAATTTAGGCATATTAAATGTTAACAATACTAAATACATATACATACAAAACCGTTTTGTTAAGAGTAGTAAAGTTTAACACAAAATTATGTTAACTACAATGTCAAAATGGTACAATGAGGTTTCACACCTTTGTTAAGGCGTGAACTATATTCAATTGTTTTATAAAAAAATTTACTAAATTTTGCTGTTAAAAACAAAGTATATATAGGGTACATATATGTAAATTAATTAAATATCAAATGTTCTGACTAAAATAGAAGATAAGTTAGTTGAATTACAATACAGAGTTCTTTTAGGAATACCTGCTTCTCAAATATGTATTGTTGTAAAGTGCAAATATTTATAGAAGACTTAATTCTGTCTTAAAGCTCAATTCGATAAAAAGCTTAGTTGAAAAAAGCTAAACAATTAAATTGATCTAATACGAATTATGTATGATTTTCCAAGTCCAAATTAAATTTATTTTAAAATTGGTAATCTAATTGCCAGAAAATCAGAATGCAAAACATTGTCAGAATATTTTGTTGAGAACTATATTAAATTTCATGTTATATAGCAACTAACATTTACTTTAACATAGTAAATCAAGCTTAACCAGTTGAAGGATTTATTTCTTTAAACAAGTTATTAACCTAGTAGTTTTAAATTTATTTGTAGTTTATTTCTAGAGATTTCAGTTTATAAAATATTAAATTTATGTGCATTTTTAATTCAACAATAAATTTAATTATCATATAACCTATACAGTCATACAAGAACATTTGTATGTAGTTTTTGAATATTTTAATTAATTTTTGGAAAATTATCAGATAACCTTGGTTAAGCTGCTTGCCAATATGCACTATTTTTTGAAATATTATTTATTTTACTTTGAATTTAATATTTTAAACTTAAAAAAACTCTTACTATAAGAAAATCAGTAATAAAATTGATAAAATGTAATTTTGTTTGATTTGCAACATGTTTGATTCAAAATAATGTTGTAAGTTGATTTCAAAATTTGTATATGTATTTCGAACATGTTGTGTGCATAATTGTTTTTATAATTATAGGTAGAATTTTGATTTAATTGAATTTTGTTATAGTTAAGACTCTTCTCATATATTAGAATATTGTCTAATTTGTGTTTGAACCACTATGTTCTCTCAATATTTCTTAAGAAATCAATTTGTATTGGATCTTATGACTACACAATTTACATCGTATTTCGAATATAATGTACAAAGTCATTTTATCAGTATTACATTTTATCGCTTGTAAAAATTTATTATCAAAATATTTCCAAAAAATTTCTGTATGAACACATTTTTCACACATGTACTTAAGTATGTATACACAATGTTCCAGAACGATTTTTAACTTCATTTCAAACATAATAATATTGTTAAAAAAATTCAACTTTTTTTTTTTTTTTGTATTTTATTTTCAAATATTCGGTCGAATGACTTTCTGTTGCTTTCATCATTATAATTTATATCATTATCATCATCATCATTATTATTTCTATAATCATTATTATAATACTAAAATGTGATCATAATCATTATCAATTTAATAATATTCGTCATTTCATACAATTTAAAATGTGTTGCACACGTACAATAATACCTCAATATATTTTGTATAGTTATTATTACTTTCCATATGAGTGTCTATGTATATAGACACTAGTATAATGTATAACAATATTTACTTTGTTATAAAAAAAATATAAGGTAAGTATATAAAATATAAAAATTATTTATAATAAAAGGAGAATAAAAAAAATTAACAATAACAGTTCATTATACCCGTACGAAAGAATGTTGGAAGGGTATTGTAAATTTTCTATTCTGTTAGTAATACTATTACGTTTCCGATATAGACAATATTTTTTGTCGATACGTATGTCGCTTTGTTCGTCCGCCTGTCTGTTCCAGCAATAATCTGAATTTCAAGAAAATTGTTTATAGTGGTTGTTGTATGAACATAAGGTGAATTTCAGTTTGATTTGAACAGCCCTAACTCGAGAAATTTAATTGTAGTTGTATAAGTTTTTGCAAAAACTGTTATACTATTTCAAATACTTGAGTTTTGGTGATAGAACCACTACTTAGAACAAATTTCATAATGGTTATCCAAGTTTCAAATTTCTTAAGGGTTATTATTTTAATAAAATAAGAGCCCCATTACCTGTATAACTGTTATAAATCATTCATATACGGGTATCACAGAGTTGACACGGTCAATTATTTCTTTTCGCCTGTTTTTTTTCTTTATTATTATAATGAGAATAACCTGAGTTAAACTCTACCATAAAATTTACCTACATATATACTCATTACTCAAATATGCGCTCATACGAATTTATACATTATTCGCGTGAATATATAGGTTTATGTACAAGAACAGCAAAATGAATTATTATATATGGTGTACTTGAAATTCTTGGCACTGTTCTCGTTTATACACAAAAAAAAAATACATACATTAAACATTATTATTATTATAATACTCTATCATGTTATACCTGAGTAACCCAATTATTTGGTACAGTATTATTAACAATTGATGTAAATAATTCAACAGTATCAACTGTTTCGTTTTCATCATATGTTAATGTATATAAATCTAATACGAAACGTGAATCCTTTTTATAATGACGTTTATATTCTCCAGTTTTTGTAAGATAATTTGATGTTAAACTAATTGGTTCCTCGTCTATATTCGTTATTAATTCTTCAGTATTCATTATTATTATTTTTTTTAGTTATTTGATTATTATTTTAGCTAGATTTAATTTTTATTTTATGTAATTAATTTTTTTAATAATATTTTTTTTATTATTATTTGAAAATTTATAATTAAAACACTTTCACTTTTTATTGATTTGAGAAAAAAAAATATTAAATAATTATTGATTTCCTTTCTCTTTTTTTTATATTTTTTATTTAATAATTATTAATTATAAATTTTATATTTAAAATTTTTTTTTGTTTTTTTGTATATAAGGGTAAACAATTAAAAAAAAGGCTATAAAAAATTAAAATATAAATTTTTTTTTTTTATAATCATAAAATTAATTTTAAATATTTTACTAGTAGAAATTTCCAACAATAGATGGCGTTTATGTAAATATTTTTGTTATGACATAATAACTGTTATTATGAAATAAAAATTTTTGTCAAATTCGGTTTTTGATTTTTGTATAAACGCTCAGAAATATTTGAATATTCAAATTTGAAAGAATTCATTTGCTTATTAATTTAATTTTATTTTTAATTAAAGTTTGATAATTTATTTAATTTGACATAATGGAAAAGTTCCGAAAAAATCCGAATTAAATATGGGTTCGAGTAAACAAATTGAATATTTGTCGATTTTCCTGTTATAAAATTTGAAAGAAGACCTAGCTATAGAGAAAATCGTTTGCAGTTTATAAATTACTCAAATTTTACCGGTATCAGGTAAATATGTATATTTAATTTGTTTGAATATTTAATGTTTAATCTTGTTTTAATTATTATTATTGCGTTCTGATCTAATATTCAAGATTATTTTTAAACGAAAATCTATGCTCTAAATTTACTACAGTTTTTATTTACTAATTGATTTAAATTTTGATATTATTTAATTAGATATTGGTGTTAGCATCTACCGATATGCACGAATTTAATGTCAATTTAATTTGATTCAGCAATACACTTTTGACTACTGAATAAGTTAAATTAACATTAGATCTGAAGTTTGGTAGATGTCTTAACGTTTACCCTATACACAATAGTAATGATTAAAAATTGAAAAGCAAACTCATAGACCGTAAAATTCAATTAAATTGCAAAACTTCAGAAATAAGGGAAAACCCTGCGCAGTTTAATGTTTTTGATAATTTTTATTTTGAAAATTTTTGATTATTTGACAATACTTATTTCATTCAATAATAAATTACATAGAGCGCAAATAAAAAATTAAAAATTTTATTTAAAAAATCCAAACCTTGACAATGTCAATATTATGGAAATAATTTGATCGATTGAAATTTTTACTTTAACATAATAGTAAAATCTATTACAATACCAAATATAATTGCAAAAAAATTCTTTCAATAATTTTTTTTTAATATTTCCAAATAATTAATTAAAAAAATTTATGAAATAACAAAATAATAATTATTATAATAACAATTTCAATTATTGAATTCCAACAGAATCAATCAAATTTACTTAAGCAATGGAGCATCGGAATTTGTACAATTTTATTTCGAAAATTTCGCGCAATTTTTAATGTATTTCGCGCAGTTGTTAAATTATTTCGCGCAAATTTTTTAAACGAATTTTTTTAACGATGTTTTGTTTTTGTTTTCACGTAATTTTTTTTTTTTTTGTTATTTTATTATAGTTTCCTAATTTAATTTAATATTTACATATAGTTTACACATGGCGATTCGGAAGCGAACTAAAAACTATTTTTTAAAAAAAATACAAAATTCATTGGAATCATAAAATAATAAAAAATACAAAAAAAAAAAATTACCAACAACAAAATTTGATGTTTCTTTTTTTTTTATTTGTTTTTGTTGTATTTTTAAAGTAACTACTATAATTTAAAGTATAGCTGTTTGGATAGTAACAAAACAAACGGCACAATAATAATTGTTGTGTTCTCCTCTCTTCACAGTTAAAAATTTTTTTTGATTTAAATTGAATTTTTTTCTTTTCGCTGTGTATAACAGAAATTTAAATTAAAAGCAACAGCAATAAGAAAATATGAAAAACAATTGGGGTTCCCAGAAATAAAAATTAACTTTTTTTTTTGGAAATAAAAAGTCAACGATGAAAATGAAGGAAATAAGAAAAAAGAAAAACTGATCCATCGAAAGAATTTAGTTTTGACGGTATTTTTTTTATTTTTGTTTTTTTTTTTACTTTCAGTAAAATGATTAATGAAAATATAACTATCATTGTAACTTTTACGAAATTGCATAGGAAAAAAAATAAAAATAAAAGCGTGTACGAGAATTTTAGTATTATGGTGTTGAAAAGGCGCTAGGAAATGGGAACAAATTAAATATGACACATTTCGCCTGCTAAAATTTAAAGTTTGCAACATGCGAAATTTCAAATCTCTACAACTCCAGATTCTAGACTCTAGAAAAACTATATTATAATTACCATTTTGTTATGACCATGCTATTTCAAGGTGGAAGAAGTCATCGCAACTTTTCTGAGTTTACAGATTTTAAAAAATTATGATGGGGAGGGGTAAGGGCGGCCGAACACTAATGAGCCCTTCTTTCAATATATGTTAATCGAACCCGATATGAGACTGAAATGACACAATTAATCCAATTATTATTGATTTTCTTTTGTAGTATCTGCTGTATTCCTTTACAATTTTTAAGTCGTCTGGGCTAGAATATTTCCGATTGTTTTTCTTAAAGTATTTGCATATTGCATAAACAACGGAAATTTCAGAGAAATCAGAAGCAACCCGTTAAAGGAATCGGCAATAAAAGTTAAAAAAAACTTTAAAGAAGTGCAAGTTTCTGGATTTTAACATCAACAATTTGACAATGCCGAATCCATCGGTCCCGAACTGCGGTTTGCCTACTAAAAGTTCACAAGGAAGGAAAGCATTTCAAGAATATCATATTCGCAAACGGTGCCTTAACATACGAAATCGCTAAGTGAATACGAGCAGGCATTGGATTGCCTGCTCCGAAAGAACAACTACTTCTTTGATAGTATACATTTATTCTATATTCCGAATCAAAATGATCTAAACTTGGTGTGTGCGATTAAGTGACTCTATTTTTGTACAAGTTTCCACAATATTTTACAACATAATTTTTCTAAACAATTAAATCTCATATTTCCATTATTTATTTTAGGTCTAATATCATCACAACAGCATTACAGCACTATATATAGAAAATATATTCTTGTTAAAAATTACAATAAAAATATTCAATATTAAACAAAAAAAAAAAATAAAAAGGAAACCAGATGCTTTTTTTTCTGTCGAGGTTCACAAAGAAAGTACAATGTTCCAGTTTAATCAAAAAATATAAAATACGAAGCTATGCACTCTTTATGGATTTTTTGAAGATGAAATTAGTTTAAATTTTAATAGACAAATATTTGAATGAAATTTTAGCAATGGTATCTAATGTAGTTGCCTTTTATTGCTGACATCAGATGAAGAAAAATTCACATCAAATATTTTAACATACAAAAAAAAAATTAGGTTATAAAACCAATAAACAATATTTGAATTAGAAGCAGACACAAATAATAGGTGACATATTATGTATAGGTACATGAACGTAGAAAGTCAGAATAAAAATAGAATTTAATAAAAGTATTGCAATTCTATAAAAACATTTTGTTGCAAGGTAAAAAACAGTTGAAATCAAAAGAATCAATCAAAAGTAATATAGAGATATTTTCGCCTAGAAGATATGCAATTTTTTGTAGTACGTTCTTATTTGAAATTAAGAGAAAATTTTAATACAATATTGTAAGCTTTCTAGACAAGAGAATTGTAATAATATAAAATTATGTATATGTATTTTGTTACTAGCACAACATTTATTGGCATAACAAATATTTCAATAAATTTAAATGAGATTTCCGAAATTTCCCAAATTTTTAAGCAAATTGCATAATTTTCGAAACAAAGAGTTAATTAATCTAACTTTTTGCTAGTTTTTTCTCTTAAAATGAATTTAACAGTATGTCTAAAGAGAGTATTAGCAGTATAAGAGTTCGGATTTTAAAATTCATCTCACAAAATAGACAGCTAACCGGGCCTGCTACATCACAATGACCGCGTTGAATTACAATTCGAATTCGAGAAATTTTAAACTAATAAAATTTTAAACTAATTATAAATTCAAGAAATTATACAAGAAATTTCAAAATTCTAATATAAATTTAATAAAAATATTAATAAAATTAAACACTGGATTTAAAATATTAAAAGTAAAATATATAAAATATAATAATATGTATATATGTATATATATATGTATACCATTACTAATATGATAGTTTGAACCTATGACTTGAACTTTTCATAGATTTGTCAGTTAACATTGTATATGTATATTGCTATACGAATGTATATGTGTGTATATATATAACTAAAGTAAAATTGATGAAAAACAGTATATTATAAATTATTATTATTATTGCCATTATAAATAAGAGTTACAACATATTCTACATGCACACATACATTGTATATACAAATAATTTTATAGTATAAGTAGTGTATATTTTATGTGAGAGAGACAGAAACATATAGAAAAGCTTTCAATTCAAGCATAACAAAAAAAAACTTCATTTGTTACATTCAACTGTTGTAACAATACAAATACATTCATAGATGTAGGTAATTACAATATTATTATTGTGAACCACTATATTGTAGTTGACGCTATACTACAGTGTGTATGTATGTATGTATGTATGTAGTTATAAAGCGGTAAAAGATAATAATGTTAAGTTGTAAATTTATTGTTTTGTTTGTTTTGTTGCCTTTTGTTATTATTGCTTTTCTTTTTTCTCTCTTGTTACTGTTATTAATATTACTTATTTTTTATGTTACTATTATGTTTGTTACTGGTATTGGCTGCTGCTATTTTTGCTCTTACTAATAATGCGGTTAATTTTTTTCTTGTTTTTATTTTTATTTTTGTTTTTTACCTTTGATGGATGGTTTTATATACAGTTTTTCTTGATTGAAATTGCTTTTTAGTTAATGTAATTTTAAAAATAAAAAAAAAAAAAAAAAAACACATTTTTTGTATATACAAGAAAAAGTACAAAAAAAACAAAGAAAAAGAAAATTTATCTTAATTTTAAGTGAAACTGTATAATAAATTTTTAATATTAAAACGTAAAGTTGAAAAATTTTATATATATAAGGTAAAATGGGGGAAAATGGGCACTGTTATACTTTGTACTTAAATTTTTTAACTAAAACTCGAAAAAACAAAATTTATAGTCAATTTTATTTATTATTTAAATATTTCGAATTAGTTTTTTGGAATTTGATACTAAGCAGTTACGGACAAAATTATAAATAATTAGTATGAGAACTATTATAAGTATGAGAACCAAACTATAATCCCGTAATATGGGCAATATAGCAAAAATGAAATGCATATCTTGGAAATTATATTTGAGTTTCTTGCTTTGAGTAAATTATCAGTACTTTCAATTAAATTTTGTTTTTTTGTATTTTAGCTACAGCAATTGAAAATTTGAACAGAATCCCTTTAAGTGTATAGATTACCCTATATAATGGCCCTCACAAGCTAATTAATCTCTAAATAAAATTTCTGAAATTTTTGAATTTTAGGTATAATGACAGTAAACAGTTATATTAAGAACACTATCCAGTGTTTTTTTGCGACAATAATTAGGCAGACCAACGTAATTATCCCAATTTAATAACAACTATATTTACATGATCCGTTTTTCTCAAATTTTACAATTGTTACAGATTTTTTCAAAAAATTTTAGTGAGACATCTAGTGTTTAATATTCAAATTTAAAAAATTCATGGTTAAAAAATTTTTTCAAATCTTCTTCTATATACATTACTAATTTAAAAAAATATTTTCATATATTCAAAAATCTTAGTTCTGAAAAATCTTTTCGAAGATTTCTTTTGTTTTCAAATTATTTACAAAATTTTTAATAATTTTTACATTTCACCTAAAAATCACGTATGAAAAACATCTTGGAATATTGCTTCCAGTTAAATTACAAATTACAACTATATTCTTAATAAATAATCCTGAATACAAAACATGTACACATATAAAAACTATATGTAAATACATACTTCATGCACATATGTGGAAAATCATCCTAAATACCAAGGATGCAAGCATCGTTCTATTCTATATAAATGGTACAATAAAATTCTTTACAACAATACATATGATTTGATTATTCTGTAACTACCAAATCTACAGACAATAGAAATGGCATATATATATGTTTGTTATTTATTATACAATATAAAAACAAATGACAGTAAATATTATAACACTAAATGTACATTAAATATTTGAATATAGTGTAGAGAATTATAACAATTTTTAACAGCAATTTTTATTGTTATCGTACAACGGTCCGCGGTCGTATATGAAAGCATTAATCCTCTCTATCGCCATTAAATTTTTGAAAATGCTTGAATGATTCATCAATATTTTGCTCATTATTATTAGTTTCTAATGGTGTTTAATATAACATTTTCAATTTCTATAATAATCAAAAAAAAAAACCATATAGTTACTTTCAAATTAATTCGGATTCGAAATATGATTGCATTTGATTTTAATTAGAAAATCAATATTTTTATTATTGCTAATTATTTGAAAAAATTCTTTGATTACATTTTGATTTTCTGTTTATTCTCATTCTGCCTCTCTCTAATGTAGATTTTATGGTATAAAAATAAAATGAATTCTTATACAAATAATAAAACAAGGGACGAAAAATCACGTTTCAATAATGAATTGTTAATAAAAATTATTCCAAATTCCAATATATATAATGAATCACTCTTATAAACACTTACATACATATATTTTCGATCTAAGGATATTTTATGGAATTCCTTAATTACCATTATTTTTCAATAATATTAAATTAACATTTTCTGTTTGTTTTATTTATCGTTTATATCAACATACAAGAAATCATAAAATGAAAAATCAAAATAAGGGAAATCACCCAAAAACAGAGAAAAAATTAATACTCCTAAAATTATGCTCATTAATTAATCATTTCGATAAATTCGAAAAATAAATCAATATTTATTTTTTTCTGTGTTCTCTTCCAAAATTTCATATAGAAACTTTTTAATGGAAATAGAAATTGAATATTGTTGCATAACATTTGTATAACATTTTGGAATTGGGGAATTTTATTCTTTGCCCAAAAAAAAAACTTAATGAAAATATCGTCCTCTTGTTTGAGAATTTTATAAAACTTCATTGGTACGCACGTAGATTCATTGGCACGCAAGCAATATCATTCTAGTAAGCATATGCACATTCCACACAATGCATATAAATACTCACATAAGGGATATGCTATAATGTACAAGCTATAATTTTCTATGGCAATAAGCAAAAACAATCTATGACATTACTCGATTTACTAGAAATTTCCCAATTTCGATTTATATAGATCGTGCTTCGTTGTTGCCACAGAAGAACACTAATGTAAAATTCTTTACGTATATGCGTTCCAATGTTTGGGTATGAAAAGAAGAGAAATAATAATTTATGACGTTTTAAAACTTAAAATTTATATTTGAAAATTTTGTTTTTTTTTTGTTTTGTTGACTGACTGATAATATGTTAAGCTCGTAAATTTTGGAACAAAAATTTCAAGGCTGCAACCAATGAAATTATATAATATTGTTTTGTTTTTTTTTTGTGAGGATAAATCAATTTTATATGTGGCATAAGAAATTTTTTTTTGTATACTCATGTGCACATGTGTACGTTATTGTGTTCTTTGCATTCTGTATAACAGAATTCATTTCTGATAAAAGTTTTTAAATGCTTTTAACTATTTTTTCCAAAACAAAATAAATATAAATCAAAAATATTTTTATTTATTTTAATGAATTTTGAATTCGTGACACAATAAATATGTGCACGTTTAAATGTACATGTACATATGTGTGCAATGTCAACATTCTGGAATGAAAAATTTAAATTCTGCAGTTAAAAATGTGAAATCGTAGGTAGGTATGTGATCAATAACGAATGGTGTTTAACTGATAAAAATTTTATTAATATTAAAAATATTTTCAATTATACAATTTGGAAAGTGAAAATTGGTTTCGATTTTTTAATTTTAGGTGTTGCAGGGGTTAATAGAGAAGAGGGTGTTGCTGAAATTGATTTTTTTAACCATAATACTAAAAAAGTGTACTATTGCTGCATATAAGGCAAAAATTCGAACATATTAAGTCTGAAAATTGTGAAAGCAGAAACATAAAATTCCGTTTTTCTCGAAAACATAAAAGATGATTTCCTTAACCCCTTCAATTTTCTAGAGTCTTCAATTGTTCTATTGCTGTGATTCTAATAAATAAATTTGATTAGTCGCATGAAACAATAACTTTTGATTAAATCGAGTTTAACCTCCCTAAAATTTTGAATTTAAATTTAAAAGAAGCAAGCACGAAATAAGTTTGAAATAGAGAGAGAAAGAAAAAGCTCCAATATAAAATTTCATTTAAACAATTGAAAAACAAATTTATTGAATAAGAAAGAATTCAATTTAAATAGAAATTTGAATTTTGGAAATTTCGACAAAAGAGACTGTAGGAGAGGAAGTCAACTTCATTAATTGAGACCGAAGAGAGGACAATTAATTCAATTAAGCTAAATTTAATTAAATATGAATTCGAATTCTTAATCTCTCTAGTTTGAATTTATTTAAAATTCTCATATTTTAAAATTATATCGTATATTCAATGATTTTAGGAGAAAATGTTTAATTACGCAATTTAAATCAAAATCAAATTCGTAAGATGCGTATACAAGGAAAAGGGAGAATTCGAATGTGATCAATATCAAAATTTTTATTAGAATTACAAAAATTACATACTTCTTTCCTTGGCCATTAATTTGCTGTCGGAACACACGAAAACAGTCTGACTTTTATATTGTATAACATAAATTTCAAAATATTAATAACAAACAGAGTATAATAGCAATGATAATAATTACTAGTGTTATCATTGAAAGCCAAGAAACAGACATATCTAAGTATGTGCTCAGAAATACTTTTATCATAACAGTAATTGGATATTCAGAAAAAAAAAAGGAGAATCAAAAATATTTACGATTATATCGTAATGAATATTGCATGACTTTCGAAAACGTGTCTGTAAATCTTTAATATACATACATATATTTGCGAAATCTACAAAAGTTAACCTAAAAATCAACTGAACCAATACTCCTTAATATCAGAGAGTATATAGAGATGAAGAATCATCTTGTATTGTACGTAGATATTTTGTTTTTAAATTAAGCAATCAACAGATTTTGCTATATTCTGTGCTATAATTATTACATACATACATACACAAAACATTTAATTCATAAATTTCAGTGGGAATGGAAATTTCATAACCAAAAGTCACTGAGTTAATAAGTACCATTTTTTTTTCTTCTCTCTATATGTGCTTTTTTCTTCCATTAAAATTATCCTTAAATGCAAACGTGTTATCTGTATAATATGTTTTAACATTTTTAGTAAAAATGTTAAAAATTATTGTATACATAAGTACTAGGTATTCTAGGCTCGATAATACTCTCGTAACGGTCCTGTTAAACCAAGCAGCTATCAAAAAAATATTGAAAGAATATTTTGTCCTACAACTTTATTTTTATGTCATACTGATCTTAAAAATTGGGCTTGCTTGAAAAGCGACCAATTTTCATGAAAATACTCAATTGATTTGACATTAATTTGACATTAAGTTTACACTGTTCGGAGATATGTTATGTCAATAACCATTGTTTAAGCAAGAAACAAGAAAATTCACTTAAATTTTAACAATTCAAACGTTAAAATGTCCTAAATCTTGGAGGTACAAGCGCTAGAATCAAACTTTCCAATTGGTTGACAAAGTGTTCATCAGTGCCTGTCAAATTTTTTTATTATAGTTATATATAGGGAAACCCAATGCATAGAAAAGGGACAACATTAGGCGAATCATCTTTGAGACCAAATAATTTGAAAACTTGGTCGGAAACAAGAAAATATCCCTTAATACGTTATTCCGTCTATCATACTACTCCGTCTGTTCCATCTACTCCTCTTGTATATAAACATATTTCGCTTATAATTTCGTATATAAAATGAAGTGCCAAAAAAAAATTAAACCATAACGTTGGCAATAAATTATAAAAAAATGTTAAAAATGAAACATTAACTCAAATACATATGTTTTTTCTTTTGCACTCTACATAAACACATATACAACTGACATACAAATGACATACATTCCTACAAATCATGTAATACTAACAATATTTATGAAATTGTTGGAAAAATAAGGAATATATGATTGGTGTGTGGTGTTAAAACAGAAATTTTTCCCGGATTGCCATTAACAATATAATTTTATTGATATACAAATGTTCATATATATACAACCACAATAATTACGCCCAAAGTTATAATACAAGTAGATATATTGTATAACAAAATCATCAAAAAAAAGAGTAGTATAAGCTTAATAAGAGTAGGTATATATGAGAGGCATTATGATCCTGTGGGAAATGAACTTTTATAATAATGCAAAATTATAATTGTGGTGAATTTTTATGAAGAAAATTAAACAAAATTTTCCATATTAAAATTTTGTGTAAAATTGTTATACAGAAACAAAAATGTTTCTCTGAATTTTATATAAAAAATTTTAAAATAATTTTTGGGTACCAGTATCTCTACCTTAGTCAAATTTCATTTTAACGTATATTCAAATGAGCATTACTTAATATCATGTGAGTCTTACGCGTGTCTTATGCTTAAAAATTATAAAACTTGTTTAAATTAAATGATTTTCTTTCTTGTTTCTTCTTAAGAAAAAAAAAAAACAAATCCACCGAAAATAAATTAATTTTGTTGAATTTATAATGACATCTTGTATATAATTGGAATTTTGTATAAGAAGAGAACAATTCATTTAGCCTTGGATAACGCAATCGTGCAGCATTTTAATATAACATGATACTGTTATACTACTTTCGTATAATGTTATACAATATTTAAATATGAGATAAAAGAGAGTCCTTCAAAATGAAAATTAAATTTCTTGTCGATTTCATGAAGGCGTTAAAATTAATTTTTAGATTTCTTTTTGTATTTTTTATTGTGATATCATCTAAGTGATTCGAATACATTATTTGAGAATAAATGAAATTCTTTAGTCAAAAGAAATCTTATTGCAATGAGAATAATTAAGAACAACGTGTATGACAATGAAAATTTGTGTTAATTATAATATTTTTAAAGAAAACTCAATATACATATACCCTTCCAAATATTTTAAGTAAAATTTAAGGAGAAAAACAGAAAAGTTTGAATTGTGGAGAGGTAGAGAGTGGGAGACTTTGGAGAGATGGAGGGTATTCCTTTTTTTTCTGATGTTTCAACAACGGTGTTCTTGGCTTATTTTTTTTAAACTTTGTCGGTGGTTAATTTATTTTTGGAGAATTTGCAGCTTGATATTTTTCTTAATTCTACAATTAATTTTTTATTTAATAGATTAACACGAGATTCACGAACATACCGGACAAATGGAGCACTCAACATTTGATCTGTGTGCGGAAGATGGAGTAACGAACGATTGTGTGCACGGATAGCACTTCATCTGCGCACTAATTGCAATAATTGTGCCAATTGAAAGACATGACCGGTTTCACATTTCTTTTTATAAATTTACGTGTAACGGTTAAAGCAAAGTAAGTATACTTTAATTGATTTCAGAAGTACTTGAATTATTACGGGTCCAGAAAATTTTCTCAGAGAAAATTACCATTCTTTTTTCACTTTCTACACAAAAAATTACCCTCCATTTACCCTATAAATTTAATAATTATTTCAATGTTCCAGTTATTTAATTTTAAGTTATTTAATAATTGTTTTTCAACCCACAGATGTACAAACTTCTCACTTGAAAGTAATTTTAAATACTCGTATACAAATTATTTGTAGATAAATGTGTGTGTATGTAACAAAAGCTTGTAAAATAATAATTATTATATGCATTTTCATTATGAAATTACAAGATATACAATTCCTACTACGCTAAATACATAGATATATCGAATATAAAATGCTGATTTTCATGTTAAACAAGTTGGAATTTATCCAATATAAAATTTAAACGATTTTAATTCATGTGTGTATGTATAGAATATGTGTGCAGATACAATAAACATCTGTTTAACATAGTTGGCATTATAACAGTAAAATTTATTTAAAAATAAAATTTACTGGTTTTTATCTAGATTATTTTAATCTAGGCCATAAAATATTATTTTTGACCAGAAAAAAACCGATGTTCCTTGTAGTTTTTTGGCAATTTATTTGAGATTTTTTATATAAAATCCACCCAAAGTATAGCAACTAATATTTTAAAAAGTTCGAAAAATATTATATAATGTTTTAGAAAAAGGTTCATATTCAAGATTCTTTATGGATTTAAATTATGTGTGCTTTATGGTATTTAACAAACATACTATAAATTCACTTTTTATGGGTGCAAAATTCATAATTCATAACTCGTAATTCATAATTCATAATTCATAATTCATAATTCATAATTCATAATTCATAATTCATAATACATAATTCATAATTCATAATTCATAATTCATAATTCATAATTCATAATTCATAATTCATAATTCATAATTCATAATTCATAATTCATAATTCATAAATCATAATTCATAATTCATAATTCATAATTCATAATTCATAATTCATAATTCATAATTCATAAATTCATAATTCATAATTCACCGATTATTTTGAGTAATAAATAGATTCGGATAATATTCTAACTTAAAGTGAAAATCATGTTAACTTGGAATTTAGATTTCGAAAAGCAATTTTCGAATATCATTTAAAACCTCCAAATTTTCAATTTTGCGACAGTCTACAAGATTCTTTATAATTACTATTTTTACATGAATTCAAATAAACTTCGGTTCTGTTGGTAATAATTAAAGATGACTGAAGATATTCTGCCTTGTGGGTTGAGAACTAAAGAGATTCAAGATTTTCAAAATCATATCTTAGTAAGTTTCATTGGAACGCTTTTAATTATTCCAAAAATTCATGTAAACTTTTAAAATTCAGTTTTAGTATAATAAAATTTTCAATTAAACTTTATCAATAATTTCAAATTAAATAAACCATACATAATGGTAGAATAAAAATTATTCGGAATTAATCAATATTGAAAAATTTGCTTTCTTTTTTCAAGAATTTAATTGAATTGTTTTTTTGGTATATGAAATTTTGAAAATTCCATCGCATAGACTCCTTCTTCTTTATGTACTCTTATGCAAAAAAAATTTTATGCTTTTATAGCAAGAAAAAGCAAAAAATTCTTAACATTGAAAATGACGACAACGACAACGAGCAGTGATTTTATTCCTTCCGCCCACCACAGTTCAATTTTTGTCTTTTTCTTTTATTTTAATTTCGGAATTCAATTAGACGTTTTCTTGTTTTTTTTTAATATAAGTTTTAATTTATATAAGAAATTATTTATAAGTAGGGTATGGGTGTATGTAGCTAGAATAAATATACATAAATTTATTTGTATAATACTTTTGATTGCAAATAATAAAGAATTTCGATAAATCAAAAGCATTTCCTTAATTAAAAATTGTGGTTTTTATGTACTGTTAAAATTTATATACCCACATAAATACTCTAATAGAATTTTTATATGTGTTTGTATGATTTAATGTAAGTCTTTTTTTCAATTAATTAGCGATATTAGGTGATTTGACTTCTGTATTCGGAAATTTTTATTGCAACTAAGAAAATTTCATGAAGGTCATTAAAGTTGTGAGGAACACTTATAGGTTAAAATTCAAAAATAAATCATTTTGCAGAATTTTAGAAGTAAATGTCCGATTCCTTAAAACGCCGTAACGTTTTGGATCTATTTTGCTAACAATAAAACGACAAAGCATACGATATTAATAATAAATAACTAAAAAATTGTAAAATGTATTGTAGTCGAACATGTCGCTATAGTGAGACTAAAATATTAATATTTACTATGCATACAAGACGCGTTGTTTCGCCAAGCAAAATCATCATTTAAGCAATGAAAAGGAAAAGGAGTATATTAATATGAGAGATATAGAATTTTTCGGAAACTTTCTGCGTCAACTTTTCAATTAAATTAGTAAAGAAAAGCTACAATTCAATTGAATTAATTATAAAAGAAAATCTACATTCATAATACGTTCTCACTTAATATCATACCAAAAAACGGAATCTAAAATTAAAGGTAAAATCACGTAGAATTCAAAACAAGCAAAACCAAAAAAAAAAATTAAATTATTCAATTTTTCCTTATTTAGTACAATGTGGTGGTAATAAGTTCGATGACGACTTTCACCGAATAATAATATTTATAAAAATAATAAAAAACAAAAACGGCAATATAGAAAGATCGTAAAAGGATTTCATTTTTTTTTTAATTCAATCGGAATTTGAAATGGTTTGTGTGCTTTGCAAAGGTTGAAATCAAAGAAAACTAAAAATTTGCCTTTTTCTTGTTTCTTCATTGGAAATTTTAAAAAGAAGGAAATGAGGAAATTGTTTTAAACCAAAAAAAAAATTATTTTTATTGATTAGCAAGCAATAAGGTATACGACGTACGTATGAGTTTAATTTGATTTTCAATTGCTTCGGAATTATATTGAATTTTGTGCTTGAAAACAAAAACAAAAAAAACGAATACAATAATTGGCCAGACAGTTTTTTCTTTTCCAAAATGGTTTACAATATTTTTACACGCGTATACAATCACATACGAACATTAGATACAACAGCATTTGAACATTTCTACACTGTGACAGTAGGAATTTCAGTGGTAGTAAATGTATAACATGATTTTTTATAAAAAGGATTGGTTCGTTAACGCATCCGGTGCAGCAGGTAAACTGCACACCAATTGGCACAAACGTGATGTTTTACTACTACCATCCGCGAACCTTAGGTCGTCATTGAACGCTCGGTTACAGATTGCTTATTCAAGTCATTCGGTTCCTTTGAGAAATTTTTCCAGGTCTCTGATGGCAATATTTTATAGTTCCGTTATGCTTGTCTATACGCACGTGAAAATCTGGCTTAGATCCGGCCACTCACAAGGATAATGAAAAAGTACCGCCCGCTTGTGTATACCCCGGCGGCTGTTAAACCCGTATAAATTGCTGTAAGGTTTACTTTTAAATGAAATTATTTTGAGAGAAAATAGTTCTTACATTTTTTTTACATTTTTAGAAAATTTGTAATTTTGGGGGGAAATTTGCAACTCATGTTATGGAACTGATAATTGTTAATAAAACGATGTAAATTTGAACTACAGGTAGGCTTATCATTTGCAATTACAAGTAGCGGCAGGTATTTAAGTAATAAAAGTAATAGATCATTTAAAAATGTTTAAAAATTTCGCGAAAACCTGTTTTGAGTTTTATTTTTAACAAAATATGGTTACTTATGTAGAAACACGTGTTAATGTCAAATATTGTGAGGCAGAGCTTCTCTAATGTGAGCCATTATTTTTCATAATTGACTTTTTATCATGACAATAATTGAAAACATTTGGTTAAAACATAAAATTTAACTTAATAATCGATTTTAGCCCATGAAAATTGCATTTTAGCTAAAGGTAAATTTTCCATATTTTCATACGAGCAACAGAAAAATAAAAAAATATTTTTATTTTATATTTTTTGGTAAAAATTTCTATGTTTATATAAGTGTGGAAACCAAAATCTAAATTCAAATATGTACATTAAATTTTACAGTTATTTTATAAATTTTACTGTTAGCAATTTTCTAGTTCAATCATCAAAAAAATCTAATTCTATTCTACTCAAATATTGTCTAAGAAAGTAAAAATATAGTAAAGCAACGTTTGAAAGAATTTTTAAAAATTTTACACATTTGATTGTGAGATTTTTATTGAAAACATCATAGTTCAATAGTTAAGAGCATGGGAAATGTATACGAAAGTTATAAACGAATAAAAGAGTATAACAATAACGTTATAGAATAGAAATTTAATATTTAAAAGAAGAAGTTTGAAATTTTAAAAGTTCTAAGACAATATTATTATTGTTTCCATTTTTTTTTATATGTTCATATAAGTTTTTTTCTCTAAATAAAACTTTATTAAAAATATGTAGATGTGGATGAGAAATGAAAAATCGAATACAATAATATAATGGTTTATAAAGTAGCACATTTTCCTTGAACAATTTTTTTTCTCAAACTATTCTCATTGCATACTTTTAGGCTGGGAACAAAGGTAAAACGAAATGTCAACATAATCATTGGATTGGGCACCTAATTAAATGAATTAATATAAAGAATTATATTTTTTTATTTCAAGACATTTAATAGACATTTAGAAAGGTTTACAGTTTCGAAAAAATAAGAAGCTGACATATTGTCATATTTATAATTTATACTCTCTGAGAGAAAAATAATAAATAATGTCAAAAATTCAATCTGCCATCATGACAGTGATTTTGCGTTATAATGACATATTGTGTTGTAATGCAATAGAAGAAGAATTTTCATGATGTCAGAATTTTTATAAAAACACGCCCAGATGGAGCGAAAAAAAATTATAATAAGCACATTTTTCTCAATTATTTTTTGGAAATGTGCTAAAAAATAAAAAAAATCGTTAAAATGTTGTGTATGTTCAGCTGTTTTTCTAAATTTAAGGTTTTATATTACTTGCCATATTATTTTTATTTTTTGCTTTTTCAGAAATTTGTTAAAAAATATTGACTTAAGAAGCAAAAAACTGAAAAAAAAAATAAAACTAAAATATAAAAACTTTAAACTTTCTTAAACTCTGACATCATGTTGTGATTTCATTTAAAACATAAAAGAGAAAGAAAATATTTATGAAATTTGACATTATTGACAAAAATTTGACTCAACATTTAATTGCTTTGAATAAAATAGAGAAAAACAAGCACTTAATTATTTAATATAAAAATTATTTTTTATTTGCTCATTAAACTATGGTGTATTAGAGAATTTTTAAGAAATTCTCTCACTAGTTCATTTAATTTAAGACCCAAACCATCAAATAAAAAATTTTGTAGTTTGGACATTAGTAATACACAATGCAACCATCAAAATTTAATTCAATAAATAAAAAAAATTGACAATTTGATTAAAATTACTATTTGATTTCGAAACATACTAAAAATGCAATAATAATTTTGTACAATATAACCATTCCTTAAGTACATTGATCTCTTATGCCAATTTAAAAAACTTCTTATTAACATAATTAACATAATGATTTTCTTAAATTTTACAAAGAAATATATGATAACGACTTTAACCCATTTAGGAATACAAAAAAAAAAAACTATGGAAGCTAAAGTAAATTAGAAGTTAAATAAAATTAAGGTCGAAAATTATTTAAGTAATTCAAATCAATGTAAAATATTTTATGAGAACATTGTGTACGAACTGAAACCCACAAATGAATATAAAAACATCTGACAACTATTGTAGTTAACTCTAAATAGGACGTATAATGAAGTACAGAAAATAAGAAATAGCTTTGTAAACGGCCAGAACTTGAACAATTTTCAAAAATATTTCAACTAATTTTTCTCTCTTTGGATGAAAATATTTTCTCTCATGCAAATAAATTACTAGCGCTTTAAGCGGCCACAACTTGAACAATTTTCAAAAATATTTTAACTAATTTTTCTCTTTGTGCATGAAAATATCTTCTCTCATGCAAATAAATTACTAGCGCTTTAAGCGGCCAGAACTTGAACAATTTTCAAAAATATTTCAACTAATTTTTTTCTAAAGCAAGAGAATTCTGGCATGTTTTTTCGCATACAAAAATTGTTCGAGATAATTATTGATAAATAAGTAGAATTGAAATCTAAAATATTTTATTATATGATAAAATGTCATACAAATGTCATGTCAAATAGTTTGACAATTTCCGTTCTAAATTTTTCAATCGTCATTTTTTCTTACAATAAATTTTTTAACAATATTTTAAAGATAGCACATTTCATATGTCATTAGACCATTTCTCTTTCTTCTTTTTATTTTTAATGTCAAATAATTTTGATTGTCAATGAACTTAACTTTGTCAGTTTTTTTTTTATCATTTTTTTTTCTCTTTTTCAATTTTGCTTAACAATAACACTTTGAATCTATTTTAATGCTCTTCTTTATTTTCTTTCTTTTAGTATCAAAAATTTACTTGTTGTTTTTTTTTTCTTTTTTAACAAAATTAAAGTAGAAAACCGCGGAAAGTGAGAAAAAAATTGACAAAACGAGAAAAAAAACGACGCTTATCAAAATGTGATGGAACGCCAATTTATAACAAACCGTTTATTTGATATAATTTTTATATGTATAAGAGAATGTGTTTTAAACGCAAACACATTAAATAAAAACCTGAGAAATAATAGAAGAAGAAGAAGCACACAAGAAGAATAACACAATATACGTATACAAAAAAGAAAACAACATTAATTAAATATTGCCTACCTTAAGGTAAAATAATTGACAGAAAGACATTATGAAAAGAAAATACGAAAAAAAAAAAATACAAATTATCTTGCATCTCTTTCTATATTCTTTTTACTTCTTTTCAAAACCAAATCATATTTTGTTATGGTTATTTTATTTTTCTTCTCCTTTTTTTTTTGTTATTTAATTTTATTTGCTTTCAAATTTTATTTCTTTTTTTTATTATTATTCAAAATTCACTTACCTTTTTTTCTTCCTCTTTAGCTTTTTGCAGGTGAGTTTCAATGGCGTCCATATCAATTGATGGTAATGCTGTTTCAATATTGTATACATCAAAACTCGCTATATAAAAATATGAGAAAAAAAAAAGTTATTTAATTTTCAAGAAAAAAAATAATAAACAAAATAGCAAATAAAATAATATTTGATAAAAAAAAAAAATAAAAGCTTTCAAACAATTATTGCGTAAGCGTGCCTCAACTAATTCATTTAAAAACCTACTGACTCAAAAGTAAGTGCAAAAAAAAAAAAATCAATTATGTTAAAAAAAAAGTCAATAAAAAAAGATGAGATGTTAAAAGAGTTTTTCCAATTAGCGGATCGTTTAAAACCTAGTTTTGTAAGCTTAATCTGATGTTAAAAACTTTAGCTAGCAAAATTATAAAATCAAAGTTTGACGTTATTAAACGTAGATCAAATTTCGATTGAATAATCAGAATTTTAGGAAGATACAAAATTAATGTCAAAATATTATTATGCTCCCGGATTTTTAATGTGACTTGCATTCAGAAAAGTTCAATCAATTATCAATAGTAACATCTATGACAGGTTGGATAAACTAGGCTTCAGTTAAGCATGCTTCATGTCAACGAAACTTTTGCTTATAAAAATGTCAAGCTTAACATTAAATTTTAAAGTTCATTTTAATTTCAATAAATCTTCTCAATAAATTTGAACAAAAATTCATTTAATCAAAAACAGAGCAATATCAAAATTGGCAAAATTAAAAAAAAAAAAAGGACATTTTGAATAAAAATTAAGGAGAGGATAGAAAAATTTTGTGTTAAAAATAGAGAACGCGCTCTTTAATAATTCAGTACAATATTGTTAGAGATAGAGATCTTGCAATTTCTTTGATTTCTTAAAACATATACAAAATCTTTAGTTATAATTTCATTTTAAATAGAAAATTAGTCTTTAATTCATTGTTACATCTACACTAAATGATTTCATAAGACCGCCAAATTCTTATAAAATAAATCACGTTTATATTCACAATATTTGACCAAAGTAAAAATTTTCTATAATTATATAAAGTACAATATAATGTAGCCATACAAGAAATAATAGTATTAAATTTTGTAAGATGATTAATTTTAGATTAAAATTAATTTTGAAAATTATTTTAATATTTTTTTAATATTTTTTCTTTATATCCGAAACCCTAAAGAGATAAAAATTATTTTATAAAAACAATACAACAACTTTTGCTTTTATTTTCAATTTATGATAATTAGATAATAAAATTTTATTATTTATTATACATTATTCGAGTATAATTGAATTACATAATATAAAATTACTATGTAGTAGACATGGGTTAAAGAGTAAATATTACAAATACATGATGTAATAAAATAATGTTGAAATTTTCTTGTATGTAGATTAAGATAACGTGGAGAATAAATGTACATATAAGTTTGGAGAGTTTGTTCGTAGGTCGTCATGGTAATAATTTTTTATTCTCTTCTTTTCTTTTTTTTTATTAAATTATAAAATGATTAATTTTATTTTCATTGCTGAGATTTTTTTGTTGTTGCAATGTGAGTTTTGTTTAAATATTTTTTACAATATTTTTTTTTTAATGTTTAACATTCGGTTTTATCCGAATCCTACATATAATTACCGATAATTGAATTTTATTATCACATTTTAAAATTATTATTTCTTTTTTTTAAATAAAAATAATGTATATTATTTCATATTTACAATTTTGTTTTGAAAAAAATTTTTTTTTAAAGAGAAACAACAACAGAGATTATGATTTTCAGTTCAAGATCGCATTATAATAATTTATTTTTTTTCTTTACTTATTAGTTTGCAATAAATGAATCGTGTGACCGTGTCATTTCAATCATAAAATAGTAAACAGATCACATAGACATAATAGTAAAATTTGTGTTATTTATATTATTTATATAATATAAATTTGTACAATACAATTTTATTAACATTTAAAAATTTTAGAAAATATTCTAATCAATGTTAAAAAATCACAATATCATTATGAATTTGATTATCTTAAGTGATAGCCACTCTACTAGCTCATAAAAAAAAACTCAGTTCGTCGGACTTTTCGAATTTTGTATGCCAGAAGACACGGAAAATTCTCTTGCATTAAAAAAAAACAATTATTTACACTACATTAATATTAATTCAAAATGGCAACAGTTTCATGTTTAAAATTCCATTTAATTTTGAATATTCTTTTATTTTTATTTTTAATTTTTAAATATTTAAGGTTAACCAACATTCAAATTTGATGAATTCAAGTGTTTTTTTTCTTTTTATTTTTCATTTTTTTGTTTAAAGATCATACAAATACTCCGCATATGACATTATAAAATAAATATTTGGTAAGAAATAAAGGCGTTTTGTTAAATAAACTGCGTGTGTATGTATGCATACAAACTTATATAATATTTAAATTAGAAAAAATGCAAGCATCTAATCAAATTTTATACATAAATTTCAATATTGCTTGGTTTTTATCTTGCTTTTTTTTATTTCTTTTAAACTTTCATAATAAAATTTTATAATCAAAATCAACCTACACTTTAATATTCGTATTTCATATTTATTTCAGTTTTATTTATATTTTTAGATTTTGAAATAAATTTAAAAATTTGAATTATCTATGCCAGGAAATTATAAAAACAAAAAAAAAACTAAACTGAACTAGGTTTACTAATATGGTAACAATTAATTGATAATAAATTCACGTATAATTATAAATTTATTAAAGTAAACACAAAAAGAAAATATTATTTTTAAATTATTATTAAAGCGATATTTTAATTAGAATTCAATTAACGTCACGATCAAACAGTAAGAAAAAATTTTACTTTATAAAGTTCTTAATAACGATCACTCGCTTCACTTGTACGCTTTTCTACGGTATACCGAAAACAGAGGCGTATAGTTTAATTAAGAATGAAAAAAACAAAATACATTTTTCTTTGAAATATGTACACATGATCGAAAAAAAAAAACCAATAAAAATTCTTATTTCAGTGAGTCAACACTATAAATATGCAAAAAAAAAAAAAAAAAAAACAGAAGAAGAAAGAGGAAAAAAAACGCGAATAAGCTACAAAAGAATTTTGCACATTTTTTTTTCGCTGCTTAATGCCCATCCGAAAATAAAACTAATAACAGCAACAACCTTTCAGAAAAACTAAAAAAAAAAAATATTCACAATGACAATAGAACACATTTTAATAATTACAATCGAAATGATAATTGAAAATAAAAGATTGCTAATTAAAGTCAAGTATCCTTTATGTGTACACTTACATGAATTTGAAGACGATGTTTTTCCATTTTTATTACCACCACTCTTATAAATTCCATTACTGCCGCTATTAATCATATTATTGTTATTATTATAATTACTATTATTATTATTATTATTATTATTATTATGATTATTTAAATTTAATATATATTTTGATGTAACTTCATTGCGAATTGTACGATAACTGTTATCAATTAAAATAGTGCCACCACCGTTGTTACCGTAACCGATATTATTAACGAAACCGCCACCGCCGACGCCGCCAATACTACGATTATTCATATCGTTTATTTTATTATTGTTATTATTATTATTATATTGTTTTGTTAAACTTTTATAAATATCGTGTCGTATAAATTCATCATCATTTGGTATAATTTTTTCTTTTTTTCTTGGTGTTACAATAGCAACGAAACCGTTATCATTAATAGCAGAATTATTATTACCATTAATAGATGTTGTTATTGTTGTTGTATTCTCTTTAAGAATACTATTTTTATTGCTATAATTACGATTATGATGACTATGATGATGATGATGATGGTGATGATGATGACTATGATGATAACGTGATGATGAATGACGATTTGTATGATTTATTGATTGTGATGATGATGATCTATGATTATTATCTTGTTCGATATTATCAATTGATAATTGTGAATTATTATTTCCACAATTATTGGAATTATTGTGAATTTGCTGTTGATTATGATGATGATGATGTTGATTATAATGTTCATTAGTATGCGATGATCGACTATGTAATTTTTTAACAGTTATTTTTGGTGTACCGTTACCGTCATTTGAATTATTAACTGAACGCTGATCTGACTTGTACGATGACAAATTAGCGTTTAAATGATTTTTTCGTGTTTTACGCGTTTCACCCGCATTACAATTATTTCCTGTTGCTGATGTTGTTGTTGTTAATGTTGTTGTTGCTGTTGAATTATAATTATGACTTTTTTCATATTTAATTTTTTGTTCTTCATACCACGGTCGGCTATTTTGTTCAAATACACCTATACCAACTGGTGGTAATTGTCGATCATCATATGAAAATTTTTGATATTTTGATTTAACAGTTGCTGTTGCTTTAATTTGTTGTTGTTGTTGCGATTGTGTTTCGATTTTTTGTTTAGTTTTTTCTTCGTTTTCTTCTTTTGCATCTATTTCTACTTCTGCTTGTTTTTCTTCTTGATTTTTTTGTAAGGTAGCGACACTTGTTAACGTATTTTTTCTTTCTGCTGTTGAATTTTCTGTTATTATTATGTCATTTAATGTTGTTGACTCCAAAATAATTTGTTCACTGACATCAACACTGCTACAAACACTATCGCTATCATTTATTTCATTTATTGTAGTTTTGTTAATACCATTTATTTGTGTATCTTGTACTGCTGCTATTTGTTGTGATGTTGATAAAATTTTATTTTTAGAGAGCTTTTCATTTGCATTTATCTTTGTTGTAGCTGGTGTAGCTTGTATAGTTTCTGTTGCCGCTGTTATTGTTTGATTTGTTTTATTAAAATCTATTTGATTAGCTGATACAGCTGAAACAAATGGATTATTATGACTAACAATATTTGTATATTTTTGTTTTTCGATTTGTCTTTGTTGCTGTTTCAACTGCTGTTGCTTTTGCTGTTGAAGCTCTTGTTGTCGTTTTTGCATTTGTTGCAATTGTTGCTGTAAAAATCGTCTTGGTGGAGGCGGCGGTGGTATTTTCTTAGCTGGTCTTTCCATATTTGATGTGCTTGATACCAGAAGTGAAGGTAACAATTTTTCTTCAATAATTTTTTGCTCTTGATTTTGCTGTTTTTGTTGTATTTGTAATGTTACCTTCAAATCGCTATCTACTGACGATTGTGTTGTTTTAACGCCCCCAAATTTATTTGCTGTTTCCATTAACAAATCACATGGCATATTATTTTGATTGGAATTTAATTTTGCAGTTGATGTCATAATTAAATCTGTTGTTGGATTATTTAAAGTGGCACGTGCAACAACAATATTTGCAACCATTGAAGCTGGTTTTGAGCCATTAATTAAATTCGAACATGATGTTGTATTAATTGATGATTGACCAAAATTAATGTTCTCTTTAGCATCAGACAAATGGGCGTCAGCCATCTATTACATAAAAAAAAATACAAAATTTAAATTAATTTATTGTTTTACATTATTGAGTAAATAATGAAATTGAAAAGATAATAATCTTCAAGTGGAATGAAAGCAGAACAAGTATTTGAAGAACTTTAAAGTATTTGATTTAATTATTGTAGGCACAGATTGAAAGAAAATGAATAAAAAATTATTTCGCTTGAAAAGCGAAAGTTGTTTCATAATTTTTTTTATTGTGAATAATTTTTTAAAATTTAAATGAAAGAAATTTTTAACATTATTCTTTTAAACTGATTGAAAATATTAGACGGGATTAACGCTTTCAGTAGATCAAAAGTTTATGAAAATGACATTTTACATTTTTTTCCAAGTTCTTACAAGGAAAATTTTAAAAAGCATTTCCTGTTCCAAGCAAATCAACTAAAGTTAACGAAATTTAGACAAAACTCAGCTTTTCTGGCTTAATATGAAAGGCCTAAAAAATTGGCCTATGATAACAATAAAATTTCATAAAAAAAAATAATTAAATTTTACCTTTTGTATGAATTTCTTCTCATGGTTTTCAATTCTAGTTGGACTTGGACTTTCATTTCCATTAATCTTTTTAATATTAATCGGTGATGGATCACGATTCATAAGAATTCTTGAATTATAACCAGAAACTAATAATCCAAATTCTCGTTCAACTTCACGACCAAAATCACCAACAATATCAACAGGAGTTGTACCAAAAGAACTGTCTTCCTTTTGTTCGCCACTACGTCGATTATCAATTGAAATATCCGGTATCATTATGCGTGATATTTTTTTATCATCATTACATAACTTTGCGGATGAAGTTATTGGTATACATGAAGACTTTATATTATACGATTCATCAACAATTTTAGTAGACTGGATTGTTTCATCTTGTTGAATTAAATTGAATTTATGATCTTCTAATTTAGTTTCATCATGTAATGATGATTCTTCTGAAGATTGTGATTGTGATCTTAATAAATTTTGATATTCTTCACATGCTGGTGGTTGTGGACTAACATTTCGTAATAAATCAGGTCGATTACCAGTTACTGAATTTTTATGACGTCTAAAATCATTTGCAGAGTTTTTAATTAAAATATCTGGTGTTGGGCAATTACGTGCTTCATCTAATTCATTCTCATTAATTTTGGTGTCTTGCATTTCAAATTTATCTGATTTGATTTGATTTTCTAATGAAGTAGCTTCTTCATGATGTTCAAATTTATTAATTGGTTTCATTTTAATATCAGTTCCCGTCTCATATTTCTTCAAATATGTATCTAAATCACATGATATGTCTTCAACAATATTTGTATTATCATTACTAGAAATAACTCTCTGTTTCTGTTGTTGCATTTCCATTCGCAATTGTAATGATGTTGGTGATGGTGGCGGTGATTTTGTTAATTTCTCATTAATCATTTTATTTCCTTTATCAATTTTATTATAAACTTTTGGTACTTTCTCCTGTGATGTTGTTATTGCTAGTCGTTTTGGACTATCTTTTAAATCGAAACGTTCTTCTAATTTAAGATCATGACATTCAAATGATATGCGAATTTCTGGTAATAAAATCTCTTTATGTTCTCTTATATCTTTTATTTTATTTGTTACTTCCATTAAATTATGATGATATTCATCGTGTTGTGATACAAATTTTGGGCTATTTGTATTAAATTTCATGGTAACATCAGCATTTAGTTTTTTATCATCAAATGATGATGGTGGTACTGGTGGTGGTGATAATGGTGAATCTAATGGTGATGGTAAATCATTTACTAATGGTGATTCAATAATTTGATTTTCTTCTTTTGTTATATTAGTAGCATTATTAAAACCAGCAACAATATCATCATCTATACTTAATTCAACTTCAAATTCTGATAAATCAGAATCGTCTGCATCATTGGGATGATTAACAAAATGTTCGGATAATGTATGAGCTAAATGTTGAAATCCAGGATAATTTGGATTAATAATACCTCTTGGATAATCAGCATTATTAGTACCATTTGATGAATTCGCTGAAGCAAATGATAATGATGGTGATGTTGTATTTGTTACTATTTAAATATAGAAAAAGAAAATTGGAATTTTAATAAATTTTTGAAATTTCTAAAATAAAATCGGCTTTACTAAATTTATAAAAATTATTTATTTGAAATTTAAAACATTTCGACTTGATTTGAAAATTTAATAATTTTATTATTATTTAAAGTGTAAATTTTATTGAATCAAAAATGGATTTGCTTTGCAGCACCCATTTCTCGAATAAGTGCCAAGAACAAGAAAATTTTATGTAAATTTGAATATTGCACATTTTTTCCCCACATGGTAGAAATAAGTTTTATTTGTAACACTGCCATTGTTTTAATTATTATAATGGCAAACTATGTTGCAAACTGAATATTAAATTTATCAAATCATTTCAATTAAATTTAATTTTAATTTTCTGTTTTTGCTTTTATATTTCTTACCTTTTCCATCATCCTCATCATTAGGAAAACTTTTCTCTGATATTGTGCTATCAGATGATACACAACCGGCTGGAGATGAACAACGTCTTTTTGTGCTTATATTATCACTATCCTGATTTTGTATACAATTTTCTACCAAATCATTATTAACATTATCATTATCATCATCAACATCGTCATCATCATCATTATCGCCCTCAATACCAGTATCATTAATATCATTCACATTCTTATTATCATCCTCAATAATATCTTTTATATCATTATTATCAATATCTAAAATATCAGAATTCTTATCAATTTCCATATCTTCACAAATATCATTAATTCTACCATTATCATCATGTAAACTTTTCATTTCAACTGATTCTGTTTCTGAATAGACTTCATTTTCTTCAGGATTTGTAACATTTTTCTCATTATCACCAGCCATTTTATTACTAGTTAATGTTAATGGTCTTGATAATATAATTTTAGGGGATGATATTGTTGTTAATTTTTTATTTATTCCTGATGAATTTTTTATCTTTATTGTAGATTTCTTAGAAGAAGATTTTTTTGCTCCTATTACTGTTCTTCCTTCACTTTCTATTACTATTGATGTTGATGAAGATAATGGTGATGTTGTAGTAAGTTCAACTTGAATTATTCCTCCTGCACCTCTTATTTTATTTGTAGTAAATTCAGTAATTTTATTTGTTAATTTTACTGAATCTCTACGATTATTTAAATTTTTACTTAATGATTCATTCAAATCTTCATTATTTTGTTCTTGGTCATCATCTTCATTATCATTATCAATATTATTTTCATTATTCTCTTTATTTTCAAGCTCTACGTTTTTAGTTTTTCTTTCAATTATAATATTATCATCGTTATCATCACTTATATATTCATTTTCATTTTCATTTTCATCATCATCATCATTATTATCGTTTTCGTTATTTTCGTTACCGTCGACGTTTTTGTTATTAATATTATCTTCGTCGTATTCGTCGTCCACGTCGTCGTCGTCGTCATCAATATCGTCGTCTTCGTCGTCGATTTCTTCTTCAGAACTGGATTGCGATGATGAATCAGAATAATATTGAAGTGATTTTAATTTATTAAAGCCAGTAATAGTTTTTATATTGAAATCCTCAATAGATGAAGGAGATTTTATATCCTAAAATAGAAAAAATTAAAAAAAAATTAAAAAAAATTGAAAGAGCAAAAAATAATACAAAATATTTCAAAGGGTATTTGAATATATATTGAATTAGAAAATGAGTAATTGCGTATTAGGGTAATTTAAAATTTAGAAAATCACAATTGGTACGTTAGCATTAAAAGTGTCATTTATTTGCTTCATATTCCTTTTTCAGGTTTCATGATTTTTTTAATGGATCGGCAATTCTCATTTCTTAACATACCCAAACATACAAACTTTCTAGGTGTATGTCCTTTTTTATTTCAATTACCATTTTTCCCTCCCACAATTTTTTTGAAATAATCTCTATACATTTAAAGATTTTAATAACCTTGGTTAGCCTATTTCTAGTAGAGCATTTTAACACATTATCAAAGAGTGTATTTGAAAGTGCGAAAACAGAAATGCAAAATCACAAGTAGTTTCTTTTAAAGTGTCTCAGCATTTCTTTCAATAGAAAAACTAAACGTGCCAAAGTACTTACAAGAGAGGAATATTAAAAAATGAGTTATTATTTTAATAATTTTGTATTTTGTATAGTTCAAAAAGAAATTTTTTCTTGGTCTTGAATAGCAATACACATGGAATCAATGGTTAATAATTAAACTGAACAACCATTTTCATCTCAATATTCTCACTGAATTATAGCACTTCAAACCAAGTTTTTTGCTATTTATGGAAAAGAAAATGTATTGAAAAATAATTTTAAATACAAAAATTTATTTATGATTCATCACTATTATAAAGGTAGGTGTATGTGTACGATAATAATTGTAAAATTAGTTTTAGAAATATGATTTTAGAATTTCTTTAGTAGAAATATTTAAAATCAAAGGTCATCTAAATTAAATTATATCAAGAGTAAAAGTATGTTAAGGTTTGCAACATAATAATTTTAATTTACACGCGTGTGTCAATAAAATTTTAAAAGAAAAATGAAATAATGAATAAGAGCTGCCTATTATCATAGTCGTGAGTTTATTAATAATTTGTTCTGTAAGCCTATTCCTAATTCCAATTTTTATGCTGTAATATAAAATTTTAATAAAGTCTAATTTAAGAAACCCTTATTTTATTATTATCTGTAATTGAATTAAAGTATAAAAGTTACAAAAGTAAAATTTTTAAATTTATTAGATATTTACATAATATTTTTTTTGTAATTTACGTTTTCATAGAAAAATTCCAAAAGTACTTTAAATGCAAATAAAAAATCATTCTTTTCTTTTAATTTTATTTGACAATATTTTACTTTATTTTTAATTTTGAAAATCAGGAAGAAACCTTATGTCCTTATAGGAGAATTTTTCGTTTTTAAAAATTCAAGTTTAAATTGAAATTGAGATGTTCGAAAAAGCAATAGGGAATACCATTTCGAAAAGGCACTAATTTGAAGTTAATATACAAAAATTGTTCATTAAAATTACAAACAAATAAACTATTAATTAAAAATTTTAATACTATTTAAAATGGAAAATAAATAAAGTATGAGTAAATTTTCGCATACAATTTTTCGAGTCACAAAAATATTGCATATGTTTAGGCGAGCGAATAATTTTTTAGTACATTGATTTCAATAATAAACAAATAAAGTTGGGTCAAACCAATGGTTTGTATTGTAGCACTTTTCCCTTCAACAAGTGAAAATTCTGCTTTTAAATACAGTCTATGTATACCTATCACACTATAAAAATTATTTTCATTCATATACAAAACTATTACTAGGATTGCATATATTTAGGATGACGCATATATGCAGTCTTTGAAATAAAGCAAAAATTAACATAAAAAGGGGTTAACATAATGCTCGATTTTAAGGGTTAATTGTGTGAGTTAAGAAAAATAATTATATTTTTTAGTGTCACGAAATTTACCGTTAGCTTTTTGCGTTTATAAAAATTTGGAAAAGCTTGCGGTTTCGGAAATATAGGGTGTCAAAAATTCAAATTTTACGATTTTCAAGAGGTGATAACTTGAGAGGGGGTGGAGATGGAAAAAAAATTTCTTCTAACGAAATGAACTATTTGTTAATGTCTAAAAGCCCCTAAAATTTCAAAGTTCTAGAATATAGGATCTAGAAGAAAAACGACATCAAAAATTTGGAAAAAAAGGACTTTAGATAACGGTAAATTTCAACGGCCATTTTGTTTTTCTAAAGTTTAACTATAGTATACCGCGCTAGGGGAAGCAAGCCGCTGCCTTTCTGCGTTTGCAAAATTTCAAAAATACTTATGGTTTCATTGCAACAAATATTTAAAAAAGGCCATTTTTATGGTTTTGGGGGGGTATAACTTCTAGAGGGGGGGAGATAGGTAAAAATTTTGTTCTACGAAAATAAGTTTCTAGTAAAGATCTATGTATATATAAAATTTCAGCTTTCTATCTTCAAGGGTGTAGAAGTTTTGTAAACAGACACACGGACAGACGGACGGACGGACGGACGGACGGACGGACGGACGGACAGACGGACGGACGGACGGACGGACAGAGTGAAACTAATAAGCACTTTTTTCAAAAATTTTTTTGGAAAAGTGCTAAAAATTAGTATTAGAAAATTTAAAAATTTCAACCAATTTTGTTTTATTTGAATTTGAATTTTGTTAAACGAAATCATTTAAGTTTTGATTAGGATGTAGTTTTGATAATTAATATAACTGTAATTTTTAGAAATTGAAAGCGACAATATCTTCACATAGCAGCGGAATAAATGGTTATCGTAATCAAAGGAACGAACCAAGATAGAATAATTAAAAATATTTTCTCCTCCCTATAAGTGTAGAACCAGTGGTTTTAAGGCGAATTTTCTTCCAATCTTGTTACAGGGGTATGAAGAAAATAGTGACAGTTTGTTGCCTACACGTTACTTTTTGCAGAGTAATTAAAGTAACATACAAGCATGGGTTACATTCTATTTCTTGATCATCATTGAAATATACAAATACAGGAACTTCTTACTACTTGATATATTTGAAATTTTTGACATAAATAACTACTTAAAAATTGAACATTCACACAACAATTCAAAAAGTGATTGTTTCTTTAATTTTGTTTTTTAGTGAAACAATCACTTTTAAATTTTAATCACATTAAACTTTAAAATTTAATAAAATTAAAGTGTTACCGTTGAAAAATTTTTTTTTCTGTTAAGGTCCAATTTTCTCTTATTAAAATTTTAGAGAACACCATTTTATTTCATTTGAAATTCTTATACTCGTATGTAGCAAAATTTGTAATTTGTCTTAAAAAAAATTTTAACTCTATCTGACATTTTGGTATTCCTACACAAGAGAATTATATTTTATAGACAGACAGAAAATTGAAGTTGAAAATTTCGAATGAAATACAATATAAAAAAATTTGGAAAAAAAAACATTTTAAACAACAAATAAATT